>NW_008236209.1:7055274-7085039 GCF_000691975.1 Corvus brachyrhynchos
AAAGCTCTTGCTGCTGGGCCATGGTCTGTACCAGGAAAGGCAAGGCCTGATAGCAGTGTGGCCCTCCTGGCTGTCTCTGAAGTGCCACCACACATCTTGGGACTCTGTTTGTTCAAGGCATGACCCACCACGTCCAGCACTGTGGTCTGGCTCACAAGGAATTCTCTCCATTAAGAACCTTCTTAAACTGGCTGTGGAATATTTTCTGCTTCCCAAATGAGCCATGTCCATGTTGTGGTCCATGTGGAACTCAGGACTGTGTGTGCTCTTCAACAATTGCTGTTGCTCCTTTTTCTTCATCTCTGCACTGACACAACCCCTGAGGACATCTTTCTTCCTCCCTTCCTATGAAGACTCATGTCCAGTTCACTATATGGCTTCTGCTGCTCTAATATTCTAACCCAAATTCAATCTATTCAGATAAGATAATGGTAAGGTAAGGGAAAATTCTCACTGCTTGCACTTGAACACAGCATTTTGCAGCTTCTGAGGAGCAAGATTCCACATGAGTGAATGAAAGTTACCAGCTCTCTGCAGCTGATTTGGCAGCCAACTGCATCCCACCAAAAGAGCAGATTTACACACTAAAAAGGTCACTACTTAAAAATTTGGCCCCTGCTCAGACACACAATGATCAAGTGAGTGTCTCTGGAATCCGCGATAAAAATTAAACGGCCATTAACTATATGGAAGAAAGCTGTCTCCTCTTATCACCTACTATTTCAAGAATAGCACATTACAAGCAACTTGATGCTTCTAACCAGGCCATTTTACAACGAGGTATGCACAGTGTATCTGACCCTCTGTATATAAAATCCCTTTTAAGAGTCCAACATTTGGCATGGGAGGTCCATCATGGTGACAAACAGCTTCCATGTGACATCTTGAAGGAGTAAATCCCCCTTTGTATCATTCCAAGGTATTTCTGTGGTTTAAAAAATGAAAAAAAAAATCACTTTTATTCGTCTGCAAAGATGAATAAAAGTTACTTGTAAGAATCAGGACACATTTATAGTAATGCCTTCTCCTATGTCACTTCATTCATGTACATCCTGACAGAGATTTGCTGTTGCTGGATTTCATTTCCTTCTTGAATTTCACTGGTGTCATTCCAATGGGCAAACTGCATCTTCCCCAAGGAAACCAAGGCCACTGCTTCAGAGTGGATGGAAAAGATGTCTCACAGGCTGGTTTGTACTAAAAATACCAGTAGGAACAGAGAAGTATAGGCTCACCACAGAAATCTATTTCCCTGCCTGGCCAGTCCACTGAAATCCATGGGATATTTCCCATAGGAGGCCAAGAGCACAAGTTAGCATGAGCACAATTTCAACCTGTCTTTTAAAGAAAGCTGTTAGAGGATCAGAGGATGTTATGAGCAAACAACTGAAAATACACACTCATCCAAACAGCCACTTAATACTGGCACATTACTGTATTGCTTTAAAGAGAAAAAAAAATTACACGCAGGTGGCTTCAGTCTCCTTTATATGTTCTGTCATATATGGCATTGCCTTTGGACAAAATAGTTAAGAGGAACAGAGGAGAAAATACCAGCTCAGGTAACCAAGGGCTTGGCAAACTGGAACTTAGTGCCCTCAAAACTGAGTAAAAATGTGCACCCCACAGAGGCCAAGCTGAGTGACACATGGGCAGGTGCTCCAGGGTACAAACACATTCTGCAGCTAACACCATAAGCTGTGTTTGAGGATGTGAAAGACCAGGTTCAGCTGGTTTTACAAAAATATCCTCAGTCTGCCGGTGGCAGACAACTGGAGGAACTCAGTGCTGCCCGCTACAGACTCCTCAGATTAGCACTTCTTAAAAATTAATAAAATGGTTTATTTTATATATACATATGTTCCAAAAAAATTTATACAGTTAAAATATCAAATTAGTGATCTGGTAACAATACTGTTCAAAATAATCTCTTTTGTATGAACATTAAAATACACGTTTTTAAAAGCGTTTCCTTTTAGTGCTTCCAAAGCACAGCGTGTGCCAAGGCCACCTGAAGAATCTCCGTCCTCCTCACAGGATGAAAGAGAACTGAAGTCGGGGACCTGGGAAGCCTCAGGTGCACTTTCATAATGTCTGCAGACAAAACAGAAGAGAGTCTGAGGTAGATTGTTTAGTGACCATCAGGTGGTAACAGTCACAGGGCTGTCTTTAGCTTTCATTAACACAATAGCAGTTTCTTTACTCTCAATCTACACTGAATCTCAAGTTTAAAGGCATGGCTAGCAGTTCTTGGGAACAAGACCCTTGTCTCTGTGATGGCAACATGCAATTTTACCAGTGCAGGTGTTTCTGGGAGGGTTTTTTTGGGAACACACGGGCTCTCTCCACGATGCAGACAGTGTGTGCATTTGACAGTGCCCCATTTTAGTGCAACCTGCTGCCTACAGCACGTAAATGTCTAATGACAGCGTTCAAATGAGTAAATTCTCATCACCTGCAGGAGGGGCAGCAATGGTTATTTTCTTCCGCCTGTTGAGCAAACAGCACCCTCCACAGGAAAAAGCCACACCTTTCATAGCAAATCCTTAAGGTTATAGCCCAGCTTCTGCCGAATCAGGCTCTTAAAGTTAAAGCTCCACTGCTTCTTCTCAGACTGTGACAGTAAAATCACTTGACTGCCAAGATGGCGAGGGCAGCAGCTACGTCCTCTTCCACTCTTCTGTGGCACAGCAAACTCATTCCTAGTCCACATTCGTCTGGCCGGTACATTATTATCTACTGTTGACATGATTAACTCTGTTGGGTGGGCTGGTGAAATCTAGTTCCTCTAGTATTCTCTCTAAATGTTGTATTAAGACCCGTTTTTTAAACCTACAGAAGAGAGGGAAAGCAACATAAATTTCTTCTTCCAAAAATACAGTTGAACAACTCAAGAATATTCAGCTATGACAAATCATATTACCAGAGGCTCTCTGTTTCCAGTATGGAAGAGCTTTCTTTATTTCTGGCATAAGAATGGCTAGAAAATTTAATTTAATACATCTGTCTCCCCCCAGCCCACCCAAATTTTGGGTTGGTCTTCAGTAACAACCCAGTATCTCTCTAATTCACATTTAAACTTTACTTAAAGACCATTTACTCCATACAAATGTAATGGTAATTTGACGACTAAAACAATTATAATTTAAATATGTCAAAACAGAAAATCAAAATACTAGCACTGATAAAGTTTAATATTTACTACCATGATCTAAATTAATATTTATCACTCTGAGTCATTTCTATCTACACAAACCTTGCTGCTTCCTTGATAGCAAATTCAATGAAATACTTCTGAATTTCCATAGGTCCTTGCACCTCCTCAAGAAGAGAAAATATTTTTTCATAATCTAAAAGAGATAAAAATTCAACCATGTGTTAAAAATGAATGTCGCAGATGCAATTTCAGAAAAGCTTAAGAGCCAAAAAGGAAAAACAAAGCCCAGTTTCATGTATCTGTGTATGATAAAACACATAAGGCAAGAAAAACACCTGCATTAGCTTTAAGAGCAGAAGAGAGGTGATAGATAATTTAAAGTGATACTGATGATCTGGGAGTTCAAATGTGGCACCAAAGATCAAGGTTCTCTTCAAAGAGCAGCAGCTAGGAACATTTATCTTCAGAAAACGCAGGCTGAGTAGAGAGAAGCTTCCCATTTCCATGATCACAGTTAACATGCACAGGGCCACCAAACCCTGATCTGGCCTGGAGCCATTGTTTCTGAAAGCAGAGGTTGCCATTAGATCTCTAGAAAGACAGATTATCAACTAAGGGTGTGAGCAAAATATGACTGTCCCACAGGTACAAGGTAAATATGTTCACTGCAAAAGAATAAACTGGACATATCAAATTGGAAACAAATTTAAAACCAGCATTGTTTCACTATTTCCCACAATTGACCCCAGTACAAATACATTTATGGTGCTGTGACCAAGAGCCTGCTCAGAGTGATGCAGCAGGCAGAGGGAGCATAAACAGTCACACCTCTGAACAGATGTACATATTTAAGCCACTACAATTTAGCTTCCTTCTTTGATGACTGCTTGGATTCTGCAGCAAGACAGGCAACTCACACTGAACACAGTGTTTTACTCTACATCACCATTTACTAAACATGAATTTGGTATAAAATTGGGCGAGCCCACTTTGCAGAATGTCATTTTTAGTCCTCAGTTACTGAAAGTTTGCAGCAGCATTTCACCACTAATTAGTCTCACAAGATTTTAAAAAGCCCGACTGTGCTATTAACTGTTAATATTCCCTTTCAAACATATTCCAAGATGCACCCTTAACAGAGACATGCCTTTGCCCTGCAAAGGGAGTTTTGATGGACACAGAGCATCAAGTACACTTTGTGTACACAGGAGCAGTGCAGCCTAAGGCAGAGTACCCAGTCTTATTAGATCACTGGTAACAAAACCAAAACCTCTGAAGGGTGCTGCTTTCACCAGGCACCTCATATACCAGTTACCCTGTCTTTGAGGGCAAACAGGGTGACTTGGCACTCAACTTCCCAAGCCCAAGTTCAAACTTCAACTCACCTGCCCAGCATTTCCTTTTTTGCCTCTCCATTGCTCATTTACAAGCAACCAGAAATTACTCAGTGTCTGAAGTTCTGTGTATATTGAAAATAACTCCTTCCTTCAAGGAAAAGTCTTCTCTCCCACACCACATATAATATACTACTAAAATAAACAGACACACAAATAACTTACTTCTTCCAGGTTTGCGAACCTCTTTCATCACTTTAATTTTGATGTCAGCATTGTTTCCCTCCAACATGGTAGGTGTTATTTTAAAGGAATTTGGCACAGATTCAGAAGTAGACTCCATGGCCCGCTTTTGGTCATCTCCACTCACACTGTAATTCAGAGGCCCTCGAACAAGTGCATTGGTACCAGGTTTATGATCCAACCCATCTTCACTTAAACAATTGAATTCAACAGGTAGAGAGTCTAAATCGTTAGGTAACATCTCATCCTCTCCCACAGCAGCTGGAACCACAGGAGCCATTTGCACAGGTAAGCCATCAATGTGCTTCTCCAATGACTGACAATTTTCTGCTTTCTTCTCTCCATTGCCATCTTGGACAACACTGTTACTGGTATCTACAAGTGAAAAATACATACCTTACTGGTGCACAAGTGCAGCATCAAAAGAACCAAACAGAAGTAGTTCTGTACCCTTTTTGTCTGAAGTGCTGTGTAGCAATCTGACAGCGCTGGACAACACCTCAATACTTTTATTCAACTGTGGATGGGACCAAGGGATTCCCCTTTGGACTGTTACCACCTCCTATCACTATTGTGAAGTCACCACGTTCTGTATTCCTAGTGCAAAGTCATGACTCCTAAGTAAACTCCTGTTTTCCTTCTCTTCCCAAACCCAGCTAACAGAGTTTTCTTCCCACTCCATTTGCTGCAATAGGTGTGTATGACAATTCCTATTTGTGGGAAATGAAACAACCATATTTTAACTTTCCTTCTTTGCCACAAAATACACAAAGAAAAACTAAAAGCTGATCTGAGATCGAAAGTATCTCCAAACAGGTTTTTTTATTTCAGATTTCCTTAGCTGTAGCAGCAGCCTGTTTATCTAGGTCAACAAAAGAAACTCAGTCCTACATAACAGCAAAGCACAGATGCGCTGGCAGAACCTTTTCCCTTCCTCCCCATATCCCCCCACCACCCAAGCTGCTGTACCACAGCTCAGTATACCTTTATTTGCTGCGACACCCTTGAGGTTCAGGTAGGAGGGGGAGCCAGGAGCAGCGGGTGGCCCCTTCCCGCCCACGTGGGTGGGGGCGACGGCGCGGCGGGCCGTGCTGCGCCGCCTCTTCAGTGACGCCGGCGTGTTGGGCTCCCCGGGGCGCTTGATCTTGTTCTGGGGCCCAGCCACAAACTCGTCAGCTTCGTCTATCATCATACCCTGAAACGAAAGTAATAATTTAAGTAACAGTACAAAACAGCAACTGTTTCACCAATCCACTGATGAGTTGAGTCCCTCTGTGTTCAGATTTAAGTGGCTTTTGGAACACTTGACAGCTCTCAGAACAGAGATACTACCCAAGGCAACCAGAGAGAGCCTAGTGCCACTCTGTAAACCAGCACGATTCTGTACACATTCCTCCTGGACCACATGGGAGAGACATCCTTCCTTTCCATAGGCTGCACAGGTTAGCAATAGATTGTAATTGTGGGGGAGAAATTCTACTCACTAACTATTTCAAGCTGTGTTAAATATAAAGGCACAGCAGGCAGCAAGGCCCCTCCTACCTTCTTATCCTGTTTAAATGGATTGCCAAATGTATGAAGTCTTTTTGGTTGATCTGGGTCAATCTCCCGAAGAGGTGAAGGCATCATTTTCAGGTATTCCTGATAATTTCCCATCTGAGCAACAGGAACACTATGAAGGCAGTCTGCAACAGAAAAGAGATCTTAATTAGTCTTAAAATTAAGGCAATACAAACTTCACACACCTCAATTCCAAGTGTTAGCATTTAAGAACTAGAACTGACTACTTCTCTTCACTACAAAGGAAGAGCAGAAGATTACAATTGTGGAAATAAGCCTGGCAAGAACTGAGCTTAACTGGCAGAAGAATAAAAAATAAGCAACGTTAATTTCTATGCTGACAACTGCATCTTTAGACCACCAGCACCTCACAAAAAACAAAGAGAGCTCCTCTCTGCCTTAAGCCCCCATCACTTTATGCTGAACCCTGGTGAATGCGAAAGCTCTCCCATGAAACTTATATTTAAATTTCAAAGCAAGCACGACATCTTGCATGACAGAAGGCAAAAATTTCCTTCCTTCCCCTTCAGAGTCAAGAAAATGACACTGTCTGACGTAGCAAGAGATGCAATGGCTACTTCTGCTCCCACACTAGAGACAAAAACCACTGCCTTAAGGAAGTAACAAAAATAGCTGTATTCTCTTCAAACTGTTAATGAAGAACTGTGACTCCTTACCTTCATCCTGTCCCAAGATAAGCCTGTGTGTTTTCAGAAGATTGGTTCTCATTCTTGTTAGCTGGTCTAGAAGACTGCGACGAGGAATATCATATGCATTTCTGAATGCCTGTGGCTTCAAATCCTAGTTTTGTAACAAAATACGTAACTTTCAGTTAATCCATCAGTTCTCATGCATGGAGAAATTCCACTATGAACTGTAATAACATTAACTATTAAAAAATATTCTTAAGAAAGTTTAGACCTTTGTAACGGGCTACAACAAGCTCAGTGGCTGTCTTTTCAACATGACCTTATTCAGCATTAGTGCCTTCAGCTCCATTAAGAGTAAGCATGTTAATTCATGGATGAACAACAATAGCTGTCTTTTGCAGAGACTGGCACTTAAAGCACAGTAATTTTTGTTTACTACCATGGGGATTTCAAACAGTGTCCCAAAATCAAATGCAAAAAAATTGCATTTATTCTTCTCCCTCTTTATGTCTATGCTGTACTCATCCCACTTCAGTGAAGGTACTTCCTTCTACACTAAGTAGTAACATAGTTACTTCTACACATAGAAGTTACTTGTTTAAAACAGATGAGATTAACTGCTTAGTCATGCAAGGTCACAATGCTGTTTACCTTGTTTAAAAGTCCTATGTGGAATCCAGCAAATTCTTTAACATTTATTTCCGATAGTCTCAGTGGAGATTCTCCAGTGATCCCTTGCAGCAGTTGTTTAAAATCCCTACTGTGTACCAAGGAGAGGCCACTGGAGTGATTTTTCACTTTTATTCCAATTTCTTGTGGAACTTTCTTACCCACTGAACCTATTATCCGTTCCGATTCTATTTTTGTCTAAAATGGAATCACACCGTGAGTTAAAGAATCAGCAGGCATTGCACATTTCCAGTACAAAACACACAGTACATTAGCAGAATTAAACTACAAATTTAGTTCCCAACTACCTACCCAGGGATGTATTGGATTACATAGATTAGATCTCAAGCATAAAGAAATCCTAATGTGCTAGCATATGGAAAAATATTTAGCCAGTGTATCTAAATTTATATGCCAGTAGGAGGTCTGTGAATATCCCTGATTTTGCTGGAAGTCTGTGACTCTCTTGTGTCCCTGAAGAACCATCTTTAAAGGGAAAGAAAAACCAAAATGGAAGGTAGGATGCCTTAGGTTACAATAAAGTTGCATCTAAAACAACAGTATTATTCAGATGTAGTAATATAATTTCAGTTTATTTTTGAAGAAACCTATGAACTAAGGTTTGCCCTGTATGTTTGTAACAATACAGGGGGAAAAGTTGTAAAAGAAATCTGGTTTATGAGTCAATTTCTAAAAATGTATCACTTCTCCAATTAGCACAGATTTCTTATTATAGCTACAGAGAATTTTACTGTATTAAGCTCTAACTGTATTCAGAGTTAAGTTTTATTTTACCCACTAGTAATACGTCCAAAGGAAAAAAAAAACACCCAACCAACCAAAACCCCAAAACCCACTGTGATTGCAACCCACTTCCCCCAGAGCTCCTCCTCTGCAGAGTTTGCTTCATTATCTGTGGGAAACTGAATTTAAGGACAGCAGAAGCACAGCAGAATTCTGGAATTGCCTGTGCCTATACAGGAGTTTATAATGCATTCCACAGATTCAAACTGTTCCATGTGCTGAGAATGTGAGAGCCACAGCAGCCATCTCAAGTAATTCCAACTCCATAGTGCAGATAAATAATACGAATTTGCATATCACTAGATTACCAAAATACCACAGGAAGTTTTATGTCTAGTAGATGCTCAGTTTTTCAGAGGCTTTGGGATGTATTTTGTGCCTTCTTTAAGGCGGAGGATTTTTGTTTTGTAAAAGGCTGCACTGCTTCCCCACTGCCTTCTAGATATTCAACTACTGCTGTAAGAGCCCCTCATGCTAAGAAGGAAGAGCTTCCAGGCCCTTACACCTGGAATGGCAGTCTTGGCAAAGAGAAAAAGATATGTAAGACTATTTCCCACCAGGTCACACTTAACACATAGAATGACTTTGACCTGAAGGAAACAGGAGGCTCAGATATAAAGCTTGAACTATGATTTTATTCCCCATGGACAAGAACACACTTTTTTTGGGAAAATACACATTGCCAAGGGACACGTGGAAATGAACATGAGGCTGAAAGCAAGCCTCTGACTTCAGCTGTGAAGAAAAATGGCAAGAGCAGCCATAAATCCAATTAGTGATTATCTTTGGAGTTTAAGGTCTAGCATTTAAAGTATAGCTGAAGAGGTTTCCTTTGCATTCCTCTCCCCCACTTACAGAAGGCACAATCACTGGCTATAGAATCACACTGGATTCATCCATATTTGCAGAGAAATGCTCACCAATCTTCAATTATAATATATGCTGCACACCCATATGAACTCCCACAGGGATTAACTGTTTTATAATGAGATTACCACAAACTAAATAATCAACGCACTTCTAATTGCAAAGGTTTTATCAATACTACCTGTTGGCTGAGTTTTTTAAGGTAAGAGATAACACTGTAACTAAGTCCACAATCTAAATTATCTGATATCAGATTTGGAGCTCCCATCATCCTTAGGGCTTTCTTTAATGGCTATAAGGAAAACAAAATACACAATAGTAAGAGAATAAATATTTAAAAAAGAAATTTATAAGCTCAATTATAGGAAGCTAAGGCACATAGATTAGTGCTCTAGCTTTTCCACTTTTGGCCACTAAAATTCAAGTCTATTCAGATAACGTGTGACATGAGTTTGGTGTCTAACTAGCTCACAATGGACATTATGCCACATCACCAAGACACCACACAGCGTGGTGCCGCTGGCAATTTCCACTCAAAGGCTCAGGTCCAGAATAGCCGGGATGATGCAAGTCCATATTGAGGTGCATTGTCCAAGCTACACGTAAAAGGTGACACAGTGCCTCCCCCCACCCTTCATTTGGTCCAGTCAGTATCAGCTTCCCAAGATCTAGCATTTCACCCACATTAATAAACAAACTAATCTGCATTTTCCTTATCCAGTTACAAAAATAATGCTAAATTTGGTTTCTCTGAACATTCTGAAGTATTTTTGATCAAAACTCATTTAATATTTAATGATCAGAAAACACATTTATTAAACACTTAGTATCTTAACATAACTACTACTACTTAGTATTTCTACAAATTTTTTTAATTCTTAAAAATGTTTGCTCTAATCTACATACCTCTGAAAGGCAGAATGTTAACTACCTAAAAAGCCATTATAATTAAATTAAAAAAAAAAATTTACTAGGAAGAGGTGTGATGCAAAGGACTCTGGTCACACCAGCCACTGTACCCTGGAGGATGAGATGAGAAGAAGAACATACCAGTAAGTAGTAAGGAGGCATTGTTTTTAGGTAGTTGTCAAAAGCCTGTCGCCACTTCAGATTTGGCTTTAGTTTGTGAACCTTAAACAAGTCATCTGCAACAAGGAAAACAACAAAAGAAGGTGTCATTTATACAGTCCCAGACCTTTAACTTTGTCCAAAATCGTACGTGCCAGATTTCCCCCTGTTTTCTCCCTCCACCCATCTCCCAATGGGGCTTCCCCCCAAAAACTGCTCTTAATCTTAGGTGTGAAGGATTGGGAATCCCCAGACCTAGCTGCAGTAGGCAATCCAGAGCAAGACCCCATTACAAGCAAACTTACAAGGTACATCAGACTTGAAAAGTGCACACAACTACCAGAAGCATGGAAGGTGCAACAGATCCACCTGTTAAAGAGTTTCACCTCCCTTGCCTCTCTCTTGCACATCAGGGAGTCCCTGTATCTGATTAAATCAAACAACATTAATTTGGTTCAATTTCCATTTTCAAACCAGCTTTCTTCTGTTCAACCTGTATGATGAATTCTCGTCTCCAGTAAAAATATTCTTTAGCATCAAAGGGAAAAACTAAAAAAATCCAATCAGGGAATCCTTCTGGCCAGCTCTGCTGAACTGCTGCCAACAGCAGCAGCTGCACCTGGCAGAGAAGGGGTTACCTCCAGCCACAGCACCTGGGCATGCCAGGGCAGCAAAGTCTCCTACAGGTGCAGACGAGACAGAAATTAGCTACAAAAACTGCTGCCCTTTAAGAGAGTGGCAACCAGAATTTCTTTCCTTTGGGTACTGTTTTAGTAGCACTTTGCTCACTACAGGTGTACACCTGGTCTTTTAGGAATCACTGAGGTGAAGTGTGGACCTATTTGCTGTGCACACTATGAACTGTGGCCGTGGTCTCTACACCAAACACAGCATCCTGCAATTTACTATTTGAAATCTTGAATTATCCACTGAAATAAAGATTCTTCTTAGTAGTGTTGGCACTTCTTAGTGCTGGCAAAGTGAGGCTAATGGAAGGATATGCAGGTCTGGAGAAAGGGATGTCTAAAAATTAACTGGGGAGAGCTGCAGGAGACAGAGATGCATGGAAAAGGGTGTGCGAAAGACAGATGCAACAAGGTAATTGTTTTCTCCACACTGAGTTTTCAGGTATATTTGGAGAAGAAAATTTGACTTGCATAGTACTCTGCATAAATTGAACAGATGTTATGATAATACTTCCCAAGTTCTCATAGACAAACCCCACTCAATTACAGGTATTTTCCCATCTAAATTAATTCTGCATTACATATAAAAACCACACTACAAATGCTACTTTTTCTCTTCCCTGGCCTGAAGAAAGTGGGCTGGAGTTTAAGAGGACAAATCAAAATTTCATTTGAAATCTCAATATACTTCAAGCTTAGCTCTATTATCCAAACGAATGTGGGATGATATCATGACATATGGCAAATAAAAAATAACATCCATTCTTATCTCATAAACCTATTACATTTTTGTAGCAAAATGCAAGTTAAACTACACCCCTCTCTCAAAAGTCAACATTAAAAAAACCCTAAAAAGCAAGATGTTCAGTATTATAGTATGTCCTAATATTTTACAGTCTATGAGTTGGTTGAGTACAGCTTGAACCTTAAATCCCTTACCAGCACTTGTCTTGCAGCACTCAGTGTCTCGCTGCACTGTGAGGTTGTACCATCAACTGCACACAGGCACTGTGACATGGCACAGCTACTCCTCAGCTCAGCCAGCTGGGAGTCCCCATCCACAGCACAGCTCTACTCCCAGACACCAAAAGCAAAAGCACCTTCCTGATCACTTCTATCAAAGGAAAAAGTTCTCAAACCTATGCAGAGCTTCAGCTAAGATTTGTCTGTTTAAAATTAAAGAGTCTCCCCACAGCACAAACTCACTGCAGGAACTGCCACCCTCTTGAAAGGGTGGTAAACACAGCCACAAGTTTCAAAGAGAACTTCACCATCAGCATCTTACCTGCCTCTAGCTCAAGAGTTTGATACACACACTGTCAGCAGATTGCAACACAGGCACTTGAAAGGCACTTCTTCCCCTGTGCCCTGGGCTGCACGTGATGATTTATACAAATAAGCAAACTAACAATAATCCAGTTAACTATGTCTTTCACAGATTAAACCCCAAGCTTTTGTAGATAAAAATCAAAAAATATTGAAAAAATCCTTACATAATTCAGTTTCACTTCTACCTAATTATTTTCAGATACTAATTTCTGTATAGTCCAGAAATCCAGAATTAATGCAGAATTCTTTTTACTTCTGAACTCAGAGCAAGCTAAAAGCACTGTATAATTGGGAGCATGGTATTAAAAACCATTAGGAAAGGGCTGCAAGCTGTAATAACTCAAGAGATTGGGTAAAACCACACAGACCAGTTAACCAAAAACTGTATTGCAGTCTTTATCCACTTCAGATTAACGTACAAAACAACCAAACCATGACAAACAGGACAATAATACACACCTTTAACACCCAGTACTATAGAAGGGGGCTGGATGCACCTTTTAAGATCAGTGAACAGTTAAGAAAAAATAGAGCATGAGAGAGAGAAGAGTCAGCATGTAATTTCAGTAGTTCAACTGGAGCCTAAATTACAACAGTTCATGCACCATGTAACCCAAAGTAAAACTTAACAGGTTTTTTTTAATCACCACTCACATTAAATTCCACCTGAGCAAGTACATCACCATTCCCTGTTGACTCCTGTAATTCTCCTAATTATGCACTAATAGATATACTCCTCGATTCATGATTCTACATTCACAGAAAAGAGTATCCTTCCCTGCAAATCATCTAACCAAAAATAAGGCACTGCAATGGAAAATAGCATCCATCATTAACCAAGAACAGTATTTTGTGTCACTGTTTCTCCATTGATATAAAATGTATCAAAATGTATTTGACTCTCCCTCCCAGAGCCACAGCAGGCTGTGTACACACTGGTGAGAACACAGCCCTTAGTTTCCAAAATATAACACCATTACTTGCAGGTTCTCTCACAGAGCCTGTAAAAGCAACAAACGAAACTGTCCATGCTGCAGTCCTTCACAGGCAGACATTTTCTAAATGCTCATCTTGTGGCATATTTAGACCCACAGAAAAAGGGTATTAACCACCTTCTCAAGGCATTTCCCACCTGGCTGTTTCACTGCTGCTTCTGCTGACACTTCCAATGAACAGTCACTCCTACTGACCAGCAGTGCTTGCCCTCCCACCTATGCAGCTAAAAGGAGCCAAGGAAACATCTCAGGCAAGGCAGAGGCATTTAGAAATATACCTCGTCTTTACTTAGCTCTCCCTAAAACCCCTCCTTTGACTTCTGCTTCACAAACTTGGCTGTACAAATGTTTTTAAACAACAGCACCTGAAGTACAACTGCTTTGCAACAATCCTTCAAGAGGAAATTCCTATCATCCATGGGCCTGGAATTCAGCATTGAAGCACGTCAGCAACTGCCTGCAAAAAGCTCTGCCTTCAGCAGCCTCCCACTGAACAGAAAGAACTGCACCTCGTCAGTTCTGGGAGCAAACCACCACCAAATTAGTCAGGATTCTCTCTAGCTTTCTGAGAGCAAACTGGAGCTGCTCAGCTCCAGCTGCACATCCCACATTATCCATCACCACTGTAAGAGGACCAGAGACCAGCGTTTTTGTCAGACAACCAAACACAGTGCATGACTCCATTAACACACGGACTGTGGGGCTTCACTGTTTTAACCAAGTCCTATTAATTGGCTCCTTTCCCTTACAAAGCTCCTGAACACATGCTCTGTAAGTTAAAAGCCAGGAGAAGCTACAACATGCCCAAATCCACTCTTGCAGAAACCAAGACATAAAATCACCAAAGCTATAGGATGTGGTACAATTTACCTCCTTCAGCCAAGGACCATTACAACTCATTTCAGTTTGCTCGAGTATCACCTGCAAGCTGCCTCATCCCTACCTATCTTACCTGTTTTTAGGGCTGTCTTACACTATTTTTCAAAAAGAGAATTAAGACTTCCCCTGTTCAGGAATGCAGGAGGAAAAAATAATGCAAGCAAAAAAATTCAGAAGCATCTTACTAACTGTTTATAAGGTTGAACACATTTGATAATACAGTACAAATACACAGTTGTAAAGTGGTTTTGTCTTTGAAAGAGTCACCAGAAGGAACAGAGATTATCCATGGTACTGTCCCAACCAGTCCTCCAACACAATATTCTACCAGTAGCGCAGGAGCCACTAGAGCCGCACTGATGCACCAATATGGCAGGTAGTGGCTGAATGGAGCAGACTTCTCCTGGTCTTGGGAGTTCTCACATCCTTTTAAATCTGGGTGAGAATAATGAAAAACTGGTTTTACACACTCAAATCAGTCCTCTGCTGACCCATCATTACCCACTACTGGTACATATGAAGGGAGACACGGGGAGTGCTCCTACCCACCTACAGAGCCAAATACAGAGGCAGTATTATTAAAAACATCTACAAATAATTTACCAGGCATGCTGCTTATCATCTCACTCATTTTCTGTACTAAGTAGAAAAGGGCCCAGATCTACTTTTGTGTTGAATGTATACTCCACAGAACTTAATTCCACCATGCCTTAGAGACCAAAGATCAAGTCCATGTAGGAGATCTGAAGGTAACACTATGTGTGTTTGTGTGAACAATATGGAATGCATGGGATTCATGCCGTCAAGAAAACGTCTACTTTGTATCTCGGGCAATGTGGAACCTCTGCATTTTCCTCTGAAGAGCCTTCGGAAATATAAGAAGTGGGATTACCAGGTGAGTAAACTGCAGAATAAGCACTACATACACTGAAAAGTGCCTTTCCTCAAAGAGAAGGAAGAGCTTTACACCCCTGTAAAAAAAAGGCAGGGGGAAGACAAGAGCTACCACGAAAGACACAGCAGAACTGCAAATGTCAACATCAAAACAAACAGGGAAATTAATTTCGGATCAGTGATGGCTTTTCAGCTAGTGGATCTGCTGCAGTATTTCAGGAACCACAAAGTCACAGAAACTCTCACCCTTCTTGCACACTTTGGGACAATTATCAGGCTACATAGATAACTTATTATGAAAGACACATTATCAGCAAGCACAAGTTTCTTCTTTTTTGGTTATGACCAGGATCATGAAAAAGCATTCCTGAATTATGTTCTGTTTTTTCCTAGAAATGAATGGAAAAATCCTGTGTAAGACAGTAAGACTCAATGTTAATTCTCTTGATCACTGTTCTTCTGTATCACTGAACACACCCACAAAAAACTAGAACAAAAAAGCCTTGCAGCATCTGCAGCTGAAAGGGTTAGTGGCACCCTGGAAACTCCTCTCTGCCATTACCTTTATGCCAGATCTCTACCAACCACAACTACTGTGGCACTTACTCGTATAGCACCTTTTCATATCATTTTTCCGTAGAAAGTAATTTCATTGTGGGAGTAAAAAAACAAAAACAAAACCTGTTCCTTTGGGCAGGGAAGAAATGCAGACTGTTTGACTGCACAATTCCTTCTTACTGCTCTAAACTGCATTAGGGAAATCCCTCTTCCCAACACCCGTGACAAACACTGCATCTCATCTTCCAGTAAAAAATAGGTTGCTACAAGAGCAACCGCAAAACCTGGATACACCACACCCTAAATGAGGGAAAAGAATGGAGGTTGAAGCTTACTCCAGGTAAAGGAAGAGGCTACGTGTCTAGGAGGTGAACAGCATCAAACATGCACTGGAAGCAGGTAGCTCTCCTCCTCTGCTGGAGAGAAAAAAAGGGAGAGGGGGTATGAAAATCCTCTCCTCCCAAAGTATTTCAAAAGAGTTTGCAACATTCTCTACTCTCTGAGCTCCATTATTTTATAACGTCTCAAACTAAGGCAGAACACCAACCATTATTGTTTTGCTTTAACTCTGAAGCAGCTGCACTGGCAGTCCAATGCAGATGTGTTACCTACCTAACAATGGAAGTAAAACAGGGTAGTTGTAAGGCATCACAAAGAGGTTTACACAGGTTAAAGTAGTGCTTGCTTTTAAATACCCAAACGGGTGGCCAAGTTCGCTGTATTTTCCACTGCTACTCACAAATACCTGACAAAGAATAAGAGAGATCACTGTATTAGAATGAAGAAGGTGAAGAACATTAAGCATGGGGCATTTAAAAATTCAAATCAATCTGAACCCAACTGCATTAAGACAGTAAATTATCAAGAACAGACAAACCTGAACACATCAGGGCTGAGAATGGACTTACATTCCCTAGTCACAAAACTGAGACATGCAACATTTAGTGTATGCCCAGTGAGTGTGGAAATGCTCTTCACAGAGTAATCTTTATTGCTTTAGTGAAACTACTGTGAAGTGATGCCCTGAAGAGTTTTTCCAATGATTTAGAATAGGTTAGGGTACATCTGTTGAAGGAATGTTAAATAAACAAGCTATTTGAAATTAGTCTGCTGACTCAAAAATAGCACAACTAATATTTACAACACTGATAAAAAGAAATGCAAAATGTTTTTAAGCATAGAAATCAAACAAAACAACCAACCACAAACAAACAAGAAACATCTTGATTATGCCCCGAGCCAACATTCTTAAAATTGACTTTATTTTTTTAAGTGCACATATATGAGGGTATTAACCCTGAAAAGCAATACATGTAAACAGTATTACAACAGGATAAAAATGGTAGATATTCTTGACTGAGGCAAGCAAAATAACCCACATCTAAGTCAAAAATAGTTTTCCTAGAAAAAAATAAACCTTGCAGCAAATAGCAAGTGGTTATCCTCTGGTTTTTTGGGGCATAAGGAACTGGGTTTGTTACATGGTTTCTATGACAATGAGCCTATTTCTCTGATTTGTAAGAGTCTGATGTGTAGCTGGGAGAGGAAAAGCAGTTTTGAAAAACAGCAGAGTAATTTTAGTAACTCAGGCAAATAATGTACCTATTAATGTTTAAATGACCTTTTTGAAATTAGTTTTTTTAAAGTAACTTTAATTTTTCTTCTGAATATGCATGTCATTTTTTCAACTAAGTTGTAGTATTTATTAGGGATACAAAACCAGAGACACCTCCAAGTTCACCTTTCCAGCTAAAGTATCATACTAAGCATACTCCTGGTGTACACATTAAGCTATTATTTAAAAGAACACCACTAAGAAGGCAGTCTTATTTTACAGAGGACACAGAAACTTATAAAAAATTACAAAAGGAGCATGTGACAAAGGATTTCAGCAACAGAACTTCAACCTCTTCAAGGCCAATCTAGTCAACAGGATCAACAGTTTCCATTCATTTCCCATTAGCAGCTTCAACCATCTGGGGAAAATGATTTGCATCTGTTCATTAGGTAACATGATGGAAACTAGTGCTGGGTTTTCCCTGTAAGCAAATGGAAGCCTACGGAGAATTTCAATTTAGCCAAAAATGGAACCTGGGAGGCATATTTCTTAGCAAAATGAGGTGGACCTAGAAAGAGAATTAAATGAGATTACAAAGCCTGTGGAGGGAACACTCATTCTGACTCCTGGTAATTCTCTTAGAAAGGAGGTAAGTGAAACCTTGACATGTTTCTTCTCATCTGCTGCAGAGTTTGAACCAGACCTCAATTCTCCAGGCTTGCAAAGACTGAAGTACCTCAGATTACCCATTACATTTCTAGAATCAAATAAAGGGCAAGTACCTGCCAGCAGGTATGGGGAGACTTCCGTTCCAAGATGTACTGGGTGAGGGGTGAAGGCTCAAGCTCATACTTGTCAAAAGGAAGCTTGTCTATGACCATGGGCTCACAATCCACACAGGAGAACCTCACCACAGGGTGAGCTGTGCGCGGAGGCTGAAAGGGGGAAAAAGAGTATCAATTTTCAAAAGGGTATCAATTTTCACATATCTATTGTAAACAAACCAATTCTCTTAAAAACATCCTAAAGCCAGTATTTTACTATCCTGCAAGTCTTAAAACACTCCATTTTCACAATACTCCTTTGAAGAGAATAAAATACAAGCTCCCATAACAGAATATAGATTAACTAAATATTTCTCTAACTGAAAAAAATGCTCACACACTGATACACTCTTCCCACCAACTGAAAAACATGGTTAATATGCCATTATTTATCCTGATATTTAAAAGCCTTCATGTCAATCAGGCTACAACAACAAAGAGAGGTTTAAAGGAAACTTCAACTCTTCTTCCCAGCTTGATGTTCACAGAAAAACAGATGTGAGACTGCACTCAATTCACAAATAATCTCTCGAAGAATTCTCTACAAATCTCTGGGGGTTTTTTAACCCTCTTTAATCAGGAAGTGGGAGCAAGGGGAATGGACAGACAGTACCTTGTGCACTTGCAAAGTGCAGGAACAGAATATGCCTAACAAAAGAGAGATGTTTAGAAAGGCTAGTAAGGCATGCCAAATGTATGATCATGTCAGTAAGAAAACGAGACATTAATACTGTTTTCTCATTTTCTGCAGGGAGTAGCTCTTCTGTTTCAGTTTTAATTCTTCCTGCTAGTGAAAGAAGAGTTCACACATGAAGTAACACTAAGAAAAAAACCCCATGGTTGATCTTCTTTCAAAAACAAATACTCCTTTTTCCATGTAAATGAATTTTATAAAGCTTTGATTAAAATTTAATAGGCTCACTATGATTTGTGGTACATGAAGTACTTACAGTTCAATTTTATAACCTTTAAAAACCATTCAACAAATTAACTAACCATATGGAAGTGAACTTTCTGGATACAAGAAATGTCACAGGTTACAGTATCCACATTAGATTATACCACTCTGTTAAAAACAGTTTTAACCTTCTAAAGCAAAGTCACATCATATTATAAACAGAGAAAGTAAAAACTACTCTATCCATTATCTATTTTCAGTCTGTTCAACTGTTAGTGCAGAATCCTTTTTTCAGTTCTTATTTTACTTACCAGTGTTGGTGAATTCTGATCAGGCCAAAAAGATTCTGGGATTGGCCAATGCCCCACAGGAACACCCGTTTTAGGGTTAGGCCGTACATAAATGAGTTTATGACAACTATGCCACGGCTGAGAAGCAAATGAATTGATGGGCCTGGATGAATCAACAAGTCCATCTAAAATTTAAACAAAGCAAAATAACAAACAAAAAGAAAATGAAAAGCTACATGCATGCATTTGTCTGCTAGCAAAATTTCTGTATTAGCAGCCAGTAAGGCATTTCATTACTCTTGTTCCAAAGACATACAGATCTTTACACCAGAGGCTGAAATAACCTGAGCATCCAGGTGTATCACAGAATCATCTGAGAAACAATTACAACATTTGCCCTGATCTCCCTTCTGCTCCTGTTGCACAGCCATTACACAGTGAGTGCAGCAAGGCATACTCACATATTATGGAAGAATGTATTTGCTTAAGCTCAGTGTCTGAAACAGCTCCCACAGGCAGCACCAAGCTACTGCTGCTGGTTCTGCTGCACCTGGAAAAGCTGAGAATTGGCATTTACTTTTCTACATGGGCTGCAATGCTCACTGACTGATGCTGCCACTAGTGGAAACTGAAAGAGCAAAATTCCTTGGAGAAGTTGGGTGCATCTTGCAGGAGGCAGCTTTTGCCAAATTTTTAATTACAGCCATTCACAGATCACTTAAACCCCACAGCCTGCTGCAAAGGCCAGTGCTCCCTGCCAGCCCACTGCAGCGCACCACCACTGACACCCCTGCACGATGAGGACAAAGAACTTTGTAGCACTACAGATGTAACCATCAGTTTTCAAAGACTGCTTGGCAAAGCAAACAGCACAGCAGAGATCACCCACTTAAACAATCTTCCCTGTTTTAAAAAGACTTTACATTACTAGTTTTCCTTGCTTTAAAGAACTGGCCAGTAATACTGTGGAAACCATATTTCAGTGATACATCAGTTTGGTTTCTCTGCATTATAAAAACAATGATTTTTACAGCTTGGGTAAATCCTATTGTATTTCTCTCTAGTTTAGGACTTTTTCAATTCCCATACAGATGAAAAGTCTTGACATTTTTAAACATTCATATCCATAGTCCATCACCATTCAAATGTGACAAAAAAGAACAAAAGAACGCCCCAAATTTCACCAGTCGTTTTGCCACATAGGAGAGAACATTTGAGCCACCAGAGACTTGGGAATTTGCTGCTGTGCTGTCCAGCACAGTGTTATAGGAAAGCCTTCCAATAAAATGACATTTAAATAAGCAAAAGGAGAAAACAAACACAGAAAAAGCTGATTCTAGAATGAAAGCAGGAATAAAGCTGGCTTTGCTAAAATGTTCAGGTGATGCTAAACGTTATTATGTTTTCTGATATTCCAGGATCCTAACTTCCTAAATTGGAACTGGTCAGCCCCCTCCTCTTCCTTTAAGCCATGAACTTCTGCAAATCTGAAGAACTGCTTCATATTTGGAATGCACTTTCCTCTTTCCTTTTATGCACTCAACTCACAGGGAGCAAAGTAATTCCTTGTTCTTTGCACAGTTTTTCACTCGCGGCTAAGAACATTCACCTGAAACTTACTGTTCTGTGATCAATTAGCAGAATGAAAATGTACAGAAAATTAAGCATTGAGATTGCTTTAGAGATGTTTAAGTGTTTAAATACACTACCGCTAGACTTAATTATTTTAAGTACAGTCTTGACAACACTGTAATTCAAACTTAAATGCTTCCTGCAAACATTCACTTTCCTCAGCCATCCAAAAAGAGGTAAAAGGAGTGACACAGAGCCAGCCAGCACTAGATGATCCATACAAGCATGTGCAGACATACGGCATCATTTAACTTAGGAAGGATCAAACACTAACACTTGTAAAAGATGCATCCTGTACACTACAGGGAAAAGCTGGCAGGAAGGACATGGAGGACACTTAACGACATTAACATACAAACAAAACATTTTGTCTTAAACGTTGGCGGGGGCGGGGGGGGGAACCCAACAATCACTGTACCTTCTCCAATAGGAGCTGGGTCTGGTCCTGACTTCTCAAAGTTAATAACAACTCCACTTTGGACTTTTTGAACTAAAGATTCTAAACATTGATTCAACATTCTTTGTGTCCGAACGCAGTACGAACGACCTATGAAAGAGAGAAATTACATGGGGAAATAGAAAAGTAAGTTTTGAGTTATCTTACTTAAGGAAGATGTTTTATTACCTAAGTCAGGCTGCCAAGGCTTGCAATTTTATCCAAAATAATAGCAATAAACACTGTACGAGTTTATGTAAAAGGCAAAATACTTTGCAAATGCAATACAACCAAGAAAAAGCACCAAAACCCCACAACCTGCTGAGATTTTACTTGTTACTAAATGAGGCCATTAAGACTTCATCAGGCTGGACCAAGGCCAAGTTTACGGAGGCCCTTAGGAAGGCCTGATGTCACCAAGACTGTGTAATCTATCTGCTTTTGTCTACCCAAACCTCCTCCTCCTAACACAACAATTTCTCCAAGCACCAATTAAAAAAAAAAAAAAATCTGATCAACATATCAAGCAATAGGCTCCAGAATGAATTATTTTAAGATTAAATTTAGCTTATCGGCCCCGCAGCAGAATTAACATCTCACTAATAGCAGTCCTGCTCAATTCAACACTTAGAAAAAAATTTTAAAAAAACCAAACAAAAAACCAAAAACAAACAAAACAAAACAAAAAAACCACAAAGACAAAAAAACCCCCACCAAACCTCATGATGAGCAAAGACAACCTCCAGAATAACCATAGGAATTTTCCAAAACCTCCTACTGCATTTAGAAAATGCTCTCACATCTAGATCTGAAATAGGAATACTGCTTTATTTTAAAGTTCTCCTGTGCTACTAGAATCCAAGAAAGCACCACATGGATTGACATGGACACTGAGTAATTCAGAGAGAGAAAACAGGAAGAGGTGAAGGTGAATTAAAGGAAAAGAAATATTTCAAGGCAAATGCCAAATGTGAAGCAAAGCAAAAAAGCATCCAGTTACCTCCCGTAACCTCACACATCTGTGTGATAGCAGATTCATCAGTAGGCACACTCCCAAGGCAGATGCAGCTCCTGGCAAACGCAGTACCAGAGCAAACAGCCTTTGATCCCAACGGAATGGTTCTTTGGTTAGTTCACTTCCAGGCAAAGGAGAATTCAATGGAAGATGAAGCTGGTAAAAAAAGATTTAAGAGTATTTTCCTGTATTTGACAAACCATCTAAAAATATCATATCCAAATTCATTCATTTATCTGTAAAAGACCAATTTCACTCCAACCCACTAATTTATCTGAAGTTCTCATCTCAAAACCTTTACAGACTATGAATTCAGGGGCTGAGCAGTGACAGGATAGCTGGTTTCTAGTTTCTCTAAAAACAGGTCAACGACGAAGAAGTCCGATTAGCAGGAAAGAACCAATTAATATTCATCTCAGCGTAGCACCAACTTGCACAATCATAACTTGAAAGGACTGAATGCAAGTTTACCTCCTCTTGGACTCCAGCTGTATTTGTCAGTTTGTTTCCGTCTGTGATGGTAATCAAAATAGATGGCTCCAAAAAGAATGGATTCCTTCCCTACAGACAAAAGCACAAGAATGCTAAGAGCAACCTTAACACACAGGCTTAGAGGCTTGTATTTTTGCCATTATAAAATAAACAGTAAGATAAGCAATCTTTCAAAATAATCCTGTTATTTTTTTAATAGGTGTGGAACCACACAGAACTACACAAGATGGGCTACTCTCGTGTGTCTATAGTTGGGACATTTATACTCTGCTTCTTTGTAGTTCAGTAAGGAAAAAAATGCCAGCATTTTCCAGAGTGTTTTCAGTGGCCATAATAAGTGGCCAGTTCAAGCTACACAGAGCTATCCAACAGTAAAAAAGAAAGTTAAATGTAAAACCAAACTTTTACCACCAAAATCCCTCACCAACTATCATTTCAAAAAACATAGAAATATAAAAGACAGAAGACTATAAATAGATTTGTTACCTGTCCATAATTGTCTATTCCAGACACTAATCTATTGAGATTTAACAAGTCAAACGACGACCTGAGTGCCTGACCAAGTGTTGTTAGTCCTGAAGCCTGAAGGTTTTTCAGTTCATTCATGAATGTTGCGTGGTTTTCCTTCCATCCAGCCTGTTACATAAAACAAAAAAAGCTTATTAGTTATTCTAGCAGCAAACTGCAATCAACTGCAAGCTGGCATTTATCTCTCTTCCCAACAAAAATTAATTCTATTCCTGATTAACGGATGCACTGCACCATTTACATGCTGCACACACCTAATCCAGGTATGCACAACTTGATGTGAAACATGGTTACACCTACAATGGGAGACTCGAGAAACACATACACTGCCAAACACTGGAAAAACTTTGCATTACCATGAAAACTGCTGTAGAGATGATGCTGTTAATAGAAGTATTTGGATTTAGCACGTGAAAGTTTTTTTAGGAGTAACTGCCCATTTTGGAAATCAGAAATGCAGCTGCCAAAGTAACAGCAAAGGTAAAACCAAGATAAAAGCAGCATAATGTCACTGCCTCTTCTGGCATGCACCCATTCCCCTTTTGTCCTTCCTTCCATAAATTAAGGCTGGAAGGAAAGAAAGGAGTGGCTGCAAACACCCTATGTAAGAATCAAATCACTGTTCAGAGTGTCTCAGTGTAACACCTTAAAATTTTGGAGATCTTTAAAAAAGTTATTGCTGACAAAGCCTAGGGATCAAAGGAACAGCAAGTGATGAGGATGGATCAGTCCAACCAAGCACTCTGGACCCTCTGGTAAGCAGGCCCAACAGGTATGATTCACATTCCCTTCCCCTTAAAAGTGGCTTGCTGCACAGTTGGGAAGTTATTTTAGAAAAGACCAGCTCACAGAGAATTGGTATAGGATTTAAAGATGCCTCAGCTAAAACAACCAAAGCTTGGAAAATCCCAGATATTCCCACAACTCTCAGCCTTGCTATTACACCACTCTCCAAACCGCTCCTGCAGCAAGCAAGCAGTTATTCACCCAGGCTCACTATCATCTGGCACCAGAGACATTGCCGTGCTCCCCCAGGAATCCCAGCTACATAGACACGGAGAGGATCATTTCAGACAGCCTGACTTTGCTGGGACAAACTCTGAGCAACACATCCTCCAGGTGAAACAGGTTCTCCTCCCTGTGCACTAAGCTCAGCAGCAACCACCTGCTGATTGTGCCAAGCTGTGCAAGAACATGAGAGGACAGGATTCTCCCGTGCTTTTTAAAGCAGCTATATCCTATTGCCAACCTTTAGTACACACTGAGGGCTCTGTAAATGGTCTTAGGATAGACATGTTCCGAGCTGTAAAAGAATGTAAGAACTGAGTAGAAAGGACTTGTGATGATCAATACTTCGGCTGAGTTGACAAGCCTAAGCTGGGTGGGCTTCTTTCCAGAATGGAGAATTATCATAACACAATACAACAAAAGCATTTTGGTCAAGTTTAGCTCCCTTAACCATTCCTTCAAGCTTGAGATTAATGCAAGGGATACAAGAGAGAGAACTCTGCAGTGGGGGAAAAAAAGAACAAGACTTTCAGCAGGACTGGTTCGGCTTTATGATTAAACTGCCCTGGAAGCTCAAAAGAACCAGATAATTCTCAATAAAACACCATCAACACACACACAACACCACAACTTAAAATATAGCATCTCATCAGCAGTACCACAGCAACCCCCCACACCTGTGGTCAGCTCAAGGCAAAAATGAAGTGCAAGCACAGGGTCACTGTTTTGGAGTAGAAGTGACTTAGTTAATGGTAGTTTTCCCGAGTGAAATAGCACCAAATCCCAACAAGATGATTTGTCTTATTCCTAAAAAAGCTTCCCTTAAACAATTTAAGCGAACAATTACCAAAATTGTTTTGTCTGAATTCTACTGACCCGTACATGTAGGTGAGACTGCTCTCTTTTGTCTCACAGAAGCACCCATCAATGAGGCCAGCTTCTTGGGAACAGCCACGCTGGAGTTCAAGAAGTGTTTTCCAGCAAAGACCATCTGAGTTACATTGTTACAAAAGCACGGGTGGGGGGGGAAGGGAGGAACAAAACATTTACAGAGGAAACAGTATTTCCAGTGTACACTTCTTGATTTGAACTCCAATGAATTTAAGAGTATTCTTTATAAAATAAACAGTAAGAGTCTTCACTGATATTTGGAGATTCTGCTATTTTCCCATTGTGAAAATGTTTGCTCAGCTTCCAGCTCTCTGTTTGATCTCACTGCAGTGTGGTCAACTGCCTGCAAAATAAAATATGTACCATTTCCCCAGGCATAAGCAGGGAAGCTGAAGGTACAAGGAGCAGCTGATCACCAATGGTTGGCTGTCCAAGAAAACTATTTTTCATCTTACAGCTCTCACAGGATCTTCAAAGATAAAGCCAAGGAGAACTGTATCTTTGAAATAAACAGAGTAGAATGGAAGAACTTCTCATTATGGAAACAAGAGCAGCAAATTCAAGATTTCCATATCCAGCTCTAACTAAAAGTCTGACTAGTTAATGTACTACATTCTCTACCTTATCCTCAAAAAAAGATTCTTGAATCAAAAACACATCAATGACAAGAAGGTCTATTTCTGTAAAATGTTTTTCTCCAGAAAAGACTCAAGCCAATGAATATAATGAAACACGTATGTACTTCAAGGACAGAAACTCTAGCCCCAAAGAAACCTGTACATTCTCCTTTCCATATATACAGTAGGAACATTCTTAGGGAAAAACAGAGTCAAGTACCCAGAGCAGATATGCAGTGAATTCACATTAAAGTGATTAAATAATATTTTTTCCTAAATTCAAAATACTACCACTAACGCTGCTTACAAAAAAAACACTGGCTCTATTTGCCACCAGAAACACTAATGACCAAAAAAACCCCAACCAAAACCTCGCAACCTTAAAGAACCAAACACAAACATATTCCACAAAACTATGTATCCTCTACAGGTCAGTAACTAAGAAGTCGGAACTGAATATTAGTTATTTCAGTTGTTTATGAACCAATTTGAACAGTGAGAGTAGTTTCCTCTAATCTTCAATATTATATTCCAACTTAGTCACTTTTATGCCCAGAATTTATTAACAGCAATCTGAGCAGCCCTTACCTCGCCAGTATGTTACTGGCCTTTCCTTTGGTAATTTATATGAACAAATAATTTTAGACCCTAAACACATACCAAAAGACTTTCAAAGATAGCTAGGAAAAAACAAGTACTCAAATAAAAAAATCTCACCCTCTTTGCTTATGCCAACAACAGGAAAAAATGCAGTGTCATTTGGCCCTCTGCAAGCTTTGGATACCATCCTACAAAACACCCAAAGATTTGGAAGCATCACACCACCTTCCTGGCTCCTGGCTTCAGCCTTTGCGAGCAAATCATGCTGACAAGAAATAACATACTTAAAAAGTAACATTCTTCTCTGGTGACTTAGTTTTCAGACAAATCCATGCCCTGCTCTATTTCACCACACAGCTACAGAAGTATTTGAGCTGCTTCAAGAAGCAGGTAAGGTCAAAACAGCTTATTTCGGCAGGAGAAAGGCCCAGATTAACAAGAATTCAAACACCAAGGCGAAAAATCCAGCGAAGAAAAGGAGGCCTTATTTACACCAATCAGCGTCAGGACTAACTGAACATCAAAACAACAGAGTTGAGCAGCAAAAGAAAATCTTGGTCAGAGTTGGTAGCTTAAAAAGACCTTCAAGACTTAAGAGAAAGAAGATTTTAGTTACAAGAGACTAGAAAGAAAATCTTATACAATGCTGTAGTGGAAGTTAAAAACCAAAACCAAACCGCTCCACCCCACCTTTATCATATAAAAGGGAGCAATATTGAAGTACAAGTAAAACAGTACCAAGTTTTGAATACATGTCACACATATCTTGAAATCTCAGCTACTGAGATTTCTGCTTAACCATTGGGTTTACTGGTCATACTGTAGATTTTTTATTGGTTCATTGTTGGTTTGTTCTGGCTTTGATTGGTGCTGTGCTTTTTTTCTTTCATTCTTTCCAACTATTACTTGGCACAGTTTGGTCAGCTGGCAAAAAAAGAGGCAGAGCCAAAGGCTGGGCATTAGAGCACAAGAATTCCAGGTCCAAAGCAGTTCCCAGTTTCATCAGCTTCATGAAGTCCAGGGACATGGTGCTTTTGAGGCTGCAAGTCTTCATGTTTAGGGCTTCTAATAAGCAATACCGTAAGACTGACCTGTAGAGCTTATTGTTCACTGGACTGCTTTCAGATCTGGTTCCAAAACCGCAACATGACTAAAAATAATCTCCCAAGAAGACAATTTGCAATCCTGCATGCCAATCACAGCAGCCTGTGTTACGGTAAGTACTCAATATTTAGTCAAACACACAGATTTTAAGAGTTCTGCTAATGTTTCCCTGGAAAGAACAACTGCATTTCAGATGTTACAACTTGTTTGAAGTATTTAAGTTTCTCGATAATTCAAGCTATTATTAAATGCACCCATCTTAGGAAAAAAGAATACCTCAGGACAACATGCCTGTGGCATCATCCTGGCTTATCAGTGGCAATCATTAGGAAAAAATAAGGTAAGAAAAAAAAACTTCCAGCTGTTGAAATCTGAAACCACTTCTGCTATGGAATTTCCAAGTACTGTAGGAAGACAGTGAAACCAGCAGAGCATTTTGCCTCCCAAATCAGCAGAATCAATCATTTTAAAATTACCTTTCTGTTCACTGGTGACTGTACACACAATCACAACTCAGACCTGCTCACATCTGAGTCAAAGTCAAGCAGGTGTTTCTTTTGTACAGAAGTGAATTATTCTTTTGGACACCCTACGATGCAACAGGCTGCTTCCCAAATGCCGAAGTATCTTCACCTCTTTGTAATCTCCTCAACCCAGTCCCAGCACTGCTCAGTGGGTTCTGCAGCAGGGAATAACCTCCTACGTAGCCTTGAGCTTCCCTGCCTGAGCTTCAGCAACTTTGGGACAGGAGTTTTAGCAAGAAAAGACTGTCTTGGTCACCCCAGTTCTGCTACAATAAAACTCAGCAAACAGGGAGAGGGAGAGGTGCTGGCACCATGTGTCCCCCTGCCCATGAAGGACAGGGTAAAGCTGCTTGTCAGTACAGAACAGCCAGTCAATATAGAACAGTCAATGCCCACACTACCCCCATGTGCTTTATTTGTTGTTCAAGGATTTGCTAGCTAAAAACAGCACACAGGAGAAGAAAGGCACTGACTACACTACGAACACCATATACATTTTTATTTAATATTTTTCATGTCCTAAAACAACTCAAAATCATATGACCTACTAATCACCTACTAATTTCATCCTCACAAAAGTTTGTCCATGCAAATGGGGCAGAAAAACAGCTCTAAGAGATACTTACAGACATTGACTCCCCTCCAAATACTTATGAATGCCATTTTTGAGGCAGCAGAGCTCTCAGGTTTTCCATAACTTTGGCTTCAGGAGAACTCTTCTCTCGTTTCAGCACCTCTACTCTCTAGTTTGTTCCATGCAATACACCAGTCCTGTCACTGCACAGCATCAAACAGCCCTTAGCAAAGAAACTCACAAGATTAATTATTTTTTGTTCTTGGCACAGGAGAGCAGCACAACACCCACCTCCCATATCTGAGATCAGCACACCTCCAGCACAGAACGATCCTGGCACACAGGTCTGAAATCAGCTTATCACTGGGGCAGTGCTGAATGCAGGGAGCAGCCAGGGCTCACTGGTGGCTCCAGCAGGTGTATATTGCTGTCTGCTATGAGACCTGCCTAACAAAGACCCTCCTTCTCAGTTCTTATCTGAGGAGTATTCTAGCAGGTAACCAATTCACAGGTTTCAACTACTCCCTCGATATTCCCAGAGAACAGTCAAGTACAGTGAAGAGTCTACAAAAAAGCATCACTTGGCCCTCCTTACATCAGAACTAGTGAGCATTGGGTCAGTGTGTTATGGCTAAGTATTGTGAATAGTAAGTTAATTGTTTCTTCCTGTGAAGTTATTTCTGCTGCTTTTGTAGGATACTCAAACTGAAAACTATCCATCAAAAGTGTTTCTTTAAATCCCAAGGGGACTTTTTGAAAATTTAGTTTTTTTAAAAAGCACTTAATCTCCAGTCAAATAAAACATCACAGACATTTAATATACATAAAATGTCTCCAAGAGACCAGAGAAGCATAAACTGCTTTAAAACATCTTTAGAAAAAATCACATCTTAAAAAAAGAAGACACCGGAGTAAATGATTCCTTTGATCCCACACTGCTGATACACTCTGACACCAGATTTTTAGCAGAAAGCTGTCACTTTGCACACCCCTCTATTCCATCCAGCTCCAGGTACCACAGTTCTTCCTTGTTCTCTGAGACACACTATATGCCTTGATAACACAGAATCACTCCTCCCCT
>NW_008236209.1:7085069-7091059 GCF_000691975.1 Corvus brachyrhynchos
AAACAGTGCAGGGAAGGTGTCATGCACCTCCAGGCCCGTGGGTAGTGCGTGCAGACAGGGCAGCTGTCCCTTCGGAGACAACAGCCATACTATCGCCCCTCCTGGACACTCACCACTCACTTCCCCTCAAAGCACTCCAGACCTTGCACTCCAAGGAAGTGCTACAGTGTCTACTGAGATGCCCAGGAGATCTCCTTCAATTACACATCTTAGCTGAACTCTCCTGTACCTGCACCCATCACACTAAAAAATTTCTAAAGACAGATCAAACCAATTGGTTTTCTAAAGCACATTAGCAAATGTGAACAAGATCAAAACTGCCTTCTAGCACAGTTATGTTAAGTGCCAGTTTTTATTACAGGCAGTCAGCTACACACAAAAAAGATTTCATCTTGTATAGAAAGAAGTATTTCTCCATGAAACCTTAAAATAAAAAAACCCAAATAAACACAGTCAAACTTACACCATGCAGTTCACTGTCCTTTCAAGATGACTTCACCATTAAATAAGATATAGAAACGCTCTACCTTCAAGAAGAATTCAAGATGTTTATGTAAGCACAACTCAAACAATCTTTAAGCCTAGCACCCCTAAAACACTAGCAGCTCCAGTTACAAAATGAGTACTGGGGCCTTTTGTTAATATGAGCACTTAGAGAGAAGCAGCACCTTCTCCTGTAGGAATGCCAAATGCACATGCTGTATGAACAACTCAAAGCTAGAAACTGCTTGGAACCAAGGGATAATAATCAATGCCAAGCAGAAAGAAAAAAGCCTACACTACCTTTTTATTTATTACCTGCTGCTCCTGCTTCAATCCATCTCTGGATTTAGCTTTTTGGTCAACAGTATTTCATGTATTTTGACAGTTACTCTCATTGCACAAGGATAAAAGGAAACACATGAAGAAAGGAAAGTATAAAATTGTTCCTGCACAAGGATAAAAGGAAACACATGAAGAAAGGAAAGTATAAAATACCAAGGAGATCATGGTACCACCCTGTTCCAAAAAGCATTCTTATTTAAACAGAAAAACACTATCTAGTTAAAAAAAGCACCTATTTATGAGAACACTGGAGAAGCCAGGATATTTCAGTACAGAGCAGAACCAGAACAAGCTACATTTCACATAACAGCTTAATGGAGAGGGAACACAGAAGTAGTTAATCACAGTTTGCAACCTTAGCACAGTAAGCATAACAAGAGTCTCCATGCTCCTGTTCAGCAGCATAGCAGTCATTTCAGAAATACCATTATGGGTGCATCTTATCCAAACACTGTAGAGAGGGCAACTGCTGAAATGTGGAGGCTTCAATCAAACATTTTCAGATACAGTGCCTGTTGCTCTTTCAGCCTCTCAAATACACTTTCAGTACCAGTCAGCCCCAGCTCTGTCCTACTCCTGGTCCCTTCCTACACTCAGCACGGCTGGAAAAGTTGCAAGGAATAAAGGCAACAGCTAAGAGGTTACACAGTAGGTTCTATCAGCACAAGGGATTCTTCACTGCCCGTTTCTGGAAATCAAGAGGAAGAGCATTACTGATGATACTCTAGCTTTTCAGCACAGAGCTGAAACAACGCAGTATGATTCATGTTTATTTTGAAAACTGCCACGTTCCTTCTTCCTTCCTTCAAAAAGCACATCACAAACTAGAGCAGCACACCAAGGTGCAACAGGTATTGTGAATTTACTTTAAAACTCAAGAAGAAGTAGTCTAGAAGAAGTCATCTAAACAACAGCTTTCCTCAATTCATGTCTGAAATGCTGGTCAAGGCACTCCTGAGGAAAAGAAATACTTTAGATGACCATTAAATTCATATACTCACTGAAATACCAACTAGCCAGCCTAGCAAATAACTTCACCTTCACCCTGATACAGCCAAAAATACATTGGTGGCTTTGGGAGCATTACTATTGGTCAGATTTTTATTTCAGATGATGGCAAGGCTGGATTTCTTTATAATGCAAGAGCCATCTGGATCGAACTATCTGAGCTTAAGCTCTTTTGATTATAGAAGGCTCCCCCAGGCCAGGCCCTCTGAGTGCAGGGCACATGGTCTCGATCCAGCCCTGGTCCCATCACATCCCAGCCTGGGAGCACCACTGGGAGGCCTGGCAGCAGCTAAAGGCACCAAGTGTTCTGCCTCAACAGATGCATATTCACCCACAAAGCAGAGCTTAACTTTTTATTTTTTTAAATCAAAACTCACTGGCTGCACCATTAACACACTATGAAGACCAGTGCTAATGCATTATTCTCACCTAGAAGCAGAGCATAGCAACACCAGCTTAACCACACTGTAGATCTTTGTTTTCTGTCCAATTAATTGCTCGACAACATCCATCTTACCAAGATTCTTACTTTTTAGAATACTATTTCACACATTTAAGACTTTAAAAGCATCTGTGAGAACACGGACAAATCAACAATTGCCTCATCTTTAAAAAGAAAAATTAAGGAATTCTGAACTGTTAGATTTTTTAGTCTAGAAAAACATTAAACAAATGTAATGCTGCTTATCCTGACATTTGCATATATACACAAGGAAAGAATCATAACTGGGTAAATTGTGAGATAGAAAATTATAAACAATAATAATAATAATAGTTATTTAAAAATAAATCAAGACTTTTTTACTTTTCTGACAATAAACAGTTCAAGTTTCAGAGATCCTTGTCAATCTCAGTTCTTACACCAAAAGAAATTTTGTCTTTTCAATACTCTGCAGAGTGTATATACAGATTAATACAAGTCTATGGGCAAGTACAGATTCTGATCTGCAAAATAACAGTCTCTTTACAAGAATGTACTTTTTTCTTGGCACCTTCCTAAAACCTTGACCCTAGAACACGTTGCTTACAAAATTGATTGCTACGTGTTTTCTAACTATTCTGAAATTAGCCAGAAAAAATACAAAGAAAAAAAATTCCTTTAAATTACTACCTGCTATATTTTTAGGGCGTATAAAAGCACAAGAGTTACATTATTAAGAGGTACATTGTAAGAATAAAGTTTAAGAAAGAAGAAAAAATTCCAAGACTCAATCTACACGAGTGCATTACTTAAGTAACAATCTGCATTTAAAATTCAGAAAAGCACCAACTGCTCTTTCCATTGATTTTTTTTTTTTTTTTGTAGCCTATGTTATTAAATAAAATCAAGGATACAGGCATTCAAAATACAGACAGTGAAGAGAATCACTAAGGCTGAAGCCATCTGGAACCTTCTGACAGGGCCCTTGGAGTTGCACTGCTCCCCCCTCCAAAAGTACTCAACTCCAGAACACAGGTCACACACTACAGAATATGCTTTTTCCCACTGGATCCCAACTGCCTGAGGTATGAGAACACTGTAGGAGACAGCATTAAGTGACATCTTTTCTAGATCCCAGCAAGCTCAAAACATCATTGTTGCATCCCTGCTGCAAATCACAGTTCCTTCTGGCAAGCTGTTATAAAATATGCAAGGGTGAACAAGGTAGAAGTGTCTGCAATCTTAATTACCTTTTTCCACTGTTAAAATGTGAGCGAATCAGCACTTAGTAACTTAATACTATATTAGTTCTCATCAACTTTAAAAAGAATGAATGTCCATTCTCAAGGTATCACCGATGTACTTTGTGCATATTTTTAGCCACACCACACAGCCAGGGTACAAAGCTCGGGCCTTCTTACATATACATACCAACAAAAAAGACATCTTTCAAACATCTCGTAAGTGAAATTCAAATAACAACAGCAGAAAAGGGGAAGAGACAGACCACAAAGATTCCATGTGGCAGGAACCACCAACTTCACAAAGCACCTTCCTCCTTACAGTACATCTCACTACAAAAATACAACCAGGGAGATCCAACTCAACTGTTTGATTGCACATTTTAAGCTTCTATTTTTAAAATAAAAGTGACCTTTGCACTGAGGATGAGTTAAGCCTCTTAATGCAAACGTATCTACTTTTGTCTAGTTTATCCTGTAGTCTTAAAGGCTTACATCTTTGAATATGTCCAAGCCCAAATAAAGAACAAAATAAATAATGAAAACATAAATTGCTATAGTGGCTATGAACAACAGATAACCATTCAAGGCCTCTGGTATCTCATCTATTGTACAGTATAAAGCAGAAACCCACCTCAGATGAAAAAGCAAGCTGTTACATTGCAGATTCCTGTAGGAGCAGAACCAGTTAAAATATTTTCATTAAGAATTAACCTAGCAACACACACTTGCCCTTCTGTGAAGACAGGCAGCAGGTGAAAGGACAAGTTCAAGTATTTAACTACTTCAAAAGTATAATAATAAAAAGGACAGCAAAGCAGAGTTCAGTCCCTCATATCTATCAAGAAGTTAATTTCTGAACTGTACTTCCACTTAAATAAATTCCTTTCAAAAATTTAACTATTACCTTCAAGTTCTTGCATTAGTTTTATTTTTTACAAAATACCTCAATTTCAGAATGCACAAAACTACTCCTTTTAGAATAAATCACCCTGATTATTACTGCTTTGATTTTTTTAAAAGCAAAAGGTACACTACTTTTCACAAAACTTCTCATTTCTCATTATAATGTTCTGTCCTCATTACACCAGTTCCTGGAAGAGGATGCTCACTACAACTCACAGGACACAAAGAAGTAAGACAGCATGCTTATGCATATTTAAAAGCATTTTAACATGTTTTACACTACCCAATATGATGTTTTCCAGGAACGGGAATGTGCTTTTTAAAGGACTCTCTCTATAGGAATCAATTTAATACCCTTATAAGCTAAAAGGGCCTACAATACTTCCTTGCTTGCTGCAGGGATGCCAACTGATAATTCCTAGGATTTTAGTAAAATAGATTTTTACATGTTTTCAGATTCTGAGAGACATGCACTGCAGTATGTAAAATACAAACCTACCACCTGCACCAAGAAGAACTTTCTGCCTACGGCCTTACTTATCCAGTTTCAAAACAGATGCTTAATTTTCAAAATAAGAACTTTTTTGCACACATTCTTCAGTCAGATTTAAGTGATAAAGCAGTTAAATCAAAAGGAGCATGTAAAAACTGTTTGATGGTTATTCCCAAACAGTATTAAGTTGATTTTGTTTTGCTTTCAGAAAGAACTAGACAATCAGGATTTGCATGAGTGTTCCTTTGAACAACTGACTTCTGTTTCTCTTCCTTAAGTCATTGTGTTTAACAGAAGAAAAGCAATTTTTGGCTTTAACCTGCCAGTCATTTCTGCTCAAAGACAGCCCTCTGAAAATACACAACAAAGCCTTAAACAAGCACAGTGGAAGATGTGGAGGAGAGGTGTGTGTAGTAGTTCACAGGCAATGGAAGATGTCGGTGCTCAGAAATAAAAATACTGCTGTAAGTGACCCAAAAAGTGTTTAGTGGTAGAACAGGAATAGTTATCTCTCTCCTCTAAACAAGTACAGAATACAGTCTCCTGAATCAGTTATCAAGAACAGACACTGTGTGCTGCTTACGTTTCATCCAGTGCCTCAGTACTACATTCTGCACCTTTCTTCCCCCTTTCCAACAATGCCCGGCTAGGAAGTTCACTAAAGCGTGTACATTATTAACAGTATATCTGGAGAGAAAGATAGGCCTCTCCCACTGACCTCAGCTTTCTTTCCCCTTTTGCACCTCTCGGATAGCAGCTTCCCTCTTGCCCTGCAGCTATCTACCTTGCACCAAAAATTCTGCCCGAACATCCCACTGCCAGCTTGCAACCTCCAACCATAGTCCCAACTGTTCACACCACACCCTCCACAGCACAGGCCAGACCAAGTACTCACGCTTACCAAAAGTCAGATCTTTTACATATAAAACCCGATGATTTTCAGTGTCTCAAGGTTCCTGTAAAAACCTAATCAACTTAGGCTTCTTCTGTGGATCTGGTACAGTTTAGCTTATTAGGTATTCCTCTGTTTTTCTCCCTTCACTAAAGTGAAAAAAACCACATGAATGCATATCCTACCACCTCAGGCAGCATTCCT
>NW_008236209.1:7091097-7096359 GCF_000691975.1 Corvus brachyrhynchos
CATTCCTGCAGATCTTTGCCTCAAACCCAACAGGTTTCACAGTTGGGTTTCTCTTTCTCCCTGCAGTTCAGGGTCAGGAGCTCTGATCTAATTTCATCCAGAAACAGACAAACAGATCTCACGTCTCTCTTTCTGCAGCATAGCCTATTCATCTGCCACTGCCCTGTGCAGAGTGAGTGATAATCACCTCCATTCTGCACCAGCACAGGTTCTCCATGAAAGCAAAATTAAAAAACGCTGGCAAAAGCTTCTGTGCCACTGAAATAAAAGATAGCAAAGTTAGTCTCCTCAAGTGTGCCCTTATGAACTCCCAGTTTTGAAGCACTATTTCAATATCATAAATGAACAGGTTATTTACATACAGTAAGTACTCTTTGACAGATGTTCTAAAAAGCCTTCTACAAATTCCTGATCCAGTCTCTTAAGATATCCCAATCCAATTCCAGAATTTCAGCGGAAAAAAGAAGAGGTTGCTCAGAGTCCATCATGAAGAGCTGCTTCCACAAGGGAGCTCTTTAGCACTGAGACATATGTTCAGGCTAGCAGGGAACAGCAGCGGAACTGGAAGGCATCCTATCCATCAGTCCCAGTTTGCAGATCTCAAACAGTACAGTGTTTCACACACACTGTATAAAGTAATTCGAGCTACTTCTTAGACAGCTACATACATATTTCTGCACTCAAATTCATGGAGCCTATTTCTGCAGTGCAGTCACAGCTGACTCTTGAATTCAGCGTAACACATAACAGAAGGAGGAAAATACATATTTCAGAATGTAACTTATGTTCTCTCAGTCCTCTGACTTGTGACCAGATCATTTATGAAGGTCAGACTATAGAGTCTCACAAGAACATAAAACAGAAGTCATATTTCTGTGACCAGATCATAAACAATATTCCTTGAACCCTGAGGAAAGGCTGTATCACTGCCAGCAGTCAGATATCAGTCACAAGGGAACACGCCAGTCCAGGTAATCAATAACTTCACATAAGGCCATCACTGTGTTTTGGGTCTGGGCCCGAACTCACCATCTGCAGCCCAAATCCACAAGCAAACCACGAACTGCAGAATGTGAGGTTTCACAAAAATTGAGAATGGAAAAAATAAATGAAGAGCTAAGCCTTGCTTTCCTTTTCAAAAACTCTTTGGGTTAAGATTTTGGCATGATCTCCATTTTCAGAGAAATCTAGATAGATCTTGCTGAAGTATCATCACTGGAAAATAGGAAAAGCTTGGGGGGGAAGGGCAGGTGAGAAGACTGTTCTCTTTTCCCCATACTTTTACTCTAGCACCATTACTTCACAAAAAAAATAAACAAAATGGCTTAAGATTCTGCCCCCTTACACCACGGCATGTGCTTACAGACAGAGAAACATCTGTATTTGACAGAGGATACTGAAATTTACGTGATTTCAGAAAAAAAAAAAAAAAAAAAAAAAAAACAACTGGGTAAATATATGAAAAAAACCACAGAAGACCATTAGGGCCATACCAACAGCTCATCATGGGTCCCTGATCCACAAACCATGGGAGCTTGGGAAGTGCTCTGCAGAACTGCCAGCAACACGACTGGCCTGTCCCCACCCTTCTGCCCAGGCATTCCAGATCAGCCACGTTGTGCAGGAAGGGATATGAAGGGTGGGGCTGGCACTCAAAGCTTTGGAGGTACTGCAGCTCCAGGTCACAGCATGGCTGGGACAGAGCAAGATACGGGTTCTAGCAATCCATGGACATAAAGTCTTCAAAACAAGGACACATCAGGTACCGTATTCCCTGAATCAGACAATGCACTTCTCTTAGCTAGAAGGCCAGGAACATTAAATACCCTGCCAGGCAGCAAGGCTGTTCTTGAACCCATTTTTCTTGCCCAACTGGAGACACACTGGGGAATAAATTCCTTCCATATCTAAACTTAAGCATTAGATTTTTAAAAGTAATAGACACCTTTTACAAAGGTGCTTTACTATACATATTATTACCTTCCCATACATGCCAAATACCCAAAATCAGATACCCAAATACCAGAATAGACTGGCTCACTTCCATGTTAACATGCCACTAAGACAAACTCACTTGATAGCACCCTACCACAATTTTAATCTAAAAAAATACACTAAAAACATTAGGCTGAACATTTTTACTTCATGAAATAACACGGTAATTTTCCCTCCTAGTTCATAAAATCAGAGTTTGATCCAACATCCAATGGAACGTACATGTATTTTTCCACTGACCTATACAGGATCACATCACTTGACAATTACAAGGTTAATACATTTCATAACATGCTTTTAAAATATTAAATTATTTGCCTCTTACTGTATTTTGGAAACAAAGTAAGAGTTATAAATGGTTGCACTGTAATTGCAGTCACAAATCACCACCTATACATTATGTAACAAACAGGAGTCAAACAGCTGATGAGGTTCCAGATGCATCTGCTGCCAGACTGGGGCTGAGATTCCTGTCATCCCCATCTTCCCATCCCCACCTTCCCAGGACAGCACCCTGACTCCTATGTAGACACTTGCCATCACAGTTCTTTGCAGAGCCCCACTGCAAACTGAGAGACTAAATAATTCCATTTTTAAAAAATGGCACAGAGAGCTATAAGCAGTCAATTAAACAGAAGCAACAGGTCCTGTAAATTATTTCAAACCATCTATACTAAAGACAGTTTCAAAAACACCACCTTACTTTCACAGATTCTGGCAAATCATTTGTGCAATAGCATGATCCTTCCACTCAGCACAATACAATACATATGCATACTTTCTTGATACATTCTTGTCCGTCAAAAGCAAACCAGTGCTGTTGGTTTGAAATACTTAAATGCTACAGGCAAACAAATTCTGAAACAAACAAACCAACCCAAAGTACGTATCTCAGCTACCCCTGCTCCAAAGCTCAAGTTCCTGTAATTCCTCTGCCTCCTAGGTGGTCTCAACTCCACCACCAAATTATTTCCCTCAAGTGCTTCACTGGTAAACTATCTGAGAGACTATGTAATTTAATTAGTATAAATCATAAAGAAAACAAGAGGATAAAGTCGCCACTGCTGCAGATACTTGGAAAGCAAGCCTGAAAAATACATTTACTTGCAGAGTTTGTTTTCATCTTCTCTACATCAAGAGAAATAAAGTATTTAACTGCAACAGCATTAGCAAAGAAACCTAAATTTTATGTCTTTCACAAGCATGTTCTGTAAGACACAGAGAATCTGGCCTAGACCAGGAAGTTTTCCCAGCACAACTGTGGTTGTTAGAAAACACAACAGAGGGAACATCATAAATACCCATGCAGGTCTTGAGAACAAGAATTCAAACAAGGAGTCATCACTCCTGTGAAGCTTTCTCTGCTCAAGGAACAGACATGATGACAGCACAATAACATTCATTTATACCATGAAGTCTTTATGCAGTAGCTGAGCTTCACTTGTGATCATAATTACTATAACCAGATACTTATTGAATCTGCTGCCTGTTCCTAGAAAAGTTACTCATTTTTGAAAAAATATTTTAAGATTAAGGTCCAATTTAAAAACCAGCGTGCTAAAGGCAGAAATATAAATTTCTAAAAGACATTAGCAAGCTACAAGAACCACAACTTTTCTTTTCCCTTGGCTATTTACTGTATATTAAATATGATTGAATGCTATGATGGGTATGACAGTCCCATTTAGTTCAATTACTATTTACTAAAACTGTGAACAGTCAGATGCTCATTAGCACATCAGAATGTACAGAGATGCTCATTAAACACAAGGATCTTCCTCAGCAAATCTGAGTATAGATGTGGTAATAACCTGTAGCATTACCAGACAGACCTCCAGCAGCAAAGTCGTTTTTTTATTAACTCACCAGTATGCTTGCTGTCATTGCAGAGAGAAAGTTCATTTCTCAAACCTAAGATACACTGGTAAAATATTTGACACAAAAATAGGAGAAAATAAATCTAGGACACAAGAAATCCAATTAACACTCACATAACAAAGACTTGGGGTTTGCATCCAGCCACACACACAGATGGGGCAAATGGTGTGTGCATGTCTAAAAAACACCTCTCCTAGGCAGATGTAGGTTTTTTGACATCAAGTTTCTGTAAGTCAAGGATGGTTTCAATCCACAGAAATTACTTCCACACTTTCTTCTGAGGAAATGCAAGGTGCAATACCAAACAATAAATACTTACTCTATGACTTGTCACTTCAGAAAGCTGTGTAAATTTATTACTGATGAAAGGAGCAAAGATTTATAGCTCATGATAATTACATTTCCTCATTAACAAAGATGTGAGTAAGACAGCACCAGTGAGCAAACTTATTTTTAAAACGTCTCAAGAAGTTCTAGCTGGGAGGTCTAGAGTATTTTCCTTTCTTCTCTAGGATGACCAACAATGTACTCATACATTAACTTCTTTGGCCTTCACAGCATGGGTCTACAGCCCAACAGTTATGATAAGTAATGCATTACTCTGAGCAAATACAGTCCTAATCCAGGACTATTCAGGAGCATTCTAAAACTCCCATAGCAATGCTTTCTGTGACACACTTTACCTAAGTATTTTAAGTTAGGACATTTCTATCAGCAAGCTACAGCCTACAGCATAAGGGATGCAGCACCATGCTCTTTTTTTACTTTTGCCTAAACCTCGTGGTGCAGCCAATGTGATGTGAATGGCATGGCCATACTTGCCTCAAACTCAAGGAATGAGAAAACGGGGACAAGAGGAGCCAGCCAGGCAGACTTGTTTACTCTCAAGGAGGCTCAGGGGGAACCTCATCATTCTGTACAACTCCTTTACAAGAAGCTGTAGTGAAATAGGGACCAGTCTCTTCTGCTGTGCCTGCAGTGAGGACCAGAGAAAATGGCCTTAACCTGGGACACAGGAAATTCAGATTGGATACTAGAAAAAAAATTCCCATGATTCAGGAAGTCAGGCTGTTAGGGAGGTGGTGGAGTCGCTGTCCCTGGAGGTGTTTAAGAGGCTGGCACTGGATGATGTGGTTTAGTGGTTTAGGAATTAGTACAGTAGCAGTACTGGGTTAATGGCTGGACTTGGTGATCTTAATGGTCTCTTCCAACCTTGATAATTCGATGGCTTCACATCCAGCTCAGCACATCCCTGCGTGGAGTGGCGGCTGCGAGCACCTTTCACAGAACTGGTGCAGGCTACCGTGCTCAGCAGGATGGGCGAGGGGGCGGGGTACAGGGGGACACACAACCCCAACACTGTGGCTTCTTGAACTGCAGAGGCGGAAA
>NW_008236209.1:7097390-7113671 GCF_000691975.1 Corvus brachyrhynchos
GCCTCCCCTCGGCCCGCGCAGCCGTCGAGGGCGGGGGAGTCCTGCGGGGCAGAGGGGAATGTGCAGGAGCTGTGCGCTGGCCCCGGGGAGCCGAGCGAAGCCTCTCAGCTGCTCACGCGGTGACATAATCGCCCCCGTTCCTGGTCTCTAGAGGTTTCACTTAAGCACTAAATCCAGACCCCCCCGTGGGATCCTTTCCCGTTCGGTTAACAGCCATCTCCCACAGGCAGTGCCTGTATCTGGGCATCACACACCAACAGGGCACCTCAGTGTACCTGGATCAAGGCAGGATGGCAACAAATTAATTGTAGCAAAACTGAAAATACATAAACCCTGCATTATTTCCTACCGCTCAGATTACAAAAAAAAAAAAAAAGTATCTGAAAGGAGGGATCACAGAATCAATTAGCTTGGAAAGTCTCTCTGAGATCGAGTCCAACCTATGGCCCAACATCACCTTGTCAACCAAACCGTGGCACTCAGTGCCACATCCAGTCTTTCCTTAAACACCTGCAGGAATGGTGACTCCACCACCTCCCTGGGCAGCCTGTTCCAGGGTCTAATCACCCCTTCTGTGAAGGAATTCCTCCTGATGTCCAACCTAAACCTCCCCTGGTACAGCTCAAGGCCATGTCCCTGTGTCCTGCCACCGGTTGCCTGGGAGAAGAACCCAACTTGCACCTGGCTACAACCTCCTGTCAGGTAATTTTAGAGAGAAATAAGGTCCTCCCTGAGCGTCCTCTTCAAGGTGTCCTGCTCCGGTGGGCCTGGCAGCCACCACTGATAGCAAACAGATAAGGGGAAGGAGACTGAGGAAGTATTTAGCACTATGTCCGCTCATGAATGCTTGTTTGCTTCCAGGAGTAAATCCAAAACACACAAAAGCAGCACTGTCAACATAAATCTTATTTTAAAAAAATAAAGAAACTGATAATATTTTCCAGTGCTTTTAAATTCAAAGGCTTTTTCCACATATTTTTTTGCCATTCATTTCAACAGCAGGTAGAATCAGTTTCAGTTCTCACTCAGCTTTTGTGAAGCACTTGGACAATACTATTGTTGCACAACATCACAGGTGAATTCTAATGTCCCATTACAGAGCATTATGAAATATGAATGTTGGTAAAGATACCATTGCCCATTTTGATCAGAATAATCAGAGATGTAAACTCATTTAATTCAGGCATGTACTCATCCCTTTTGTCACCAGAAAAAGCCCAACACCTGCACACAGGACCTACAAAGTCTCTATATTGGCTTTAGAAAGAAGTTTGTCTTTTAAAAAAACTTTTGCAGGTATTTTTCAAATAACATTATCTCATTATTTAATTCTATTGAACCAAAAGTGTGTTCAAGTTGAAAGTTGAAAAGCAGCTCATTTTGAAAGAGAATCCCGTCAAACTTGGAGACTCCATTCCATTATCCAAGCCCTCCGTAAGTTGTGCATGTGTGAGTGTATCTTTGATCAAAGTTTCTGAATTTCAGCTATCATAGCAGAAATGCCAGGAGGGATAAACAGATAAATATTTTTACGCAAGTGATTAGTACACATGAATGGAGCCAGACTGAAACAAATGGGATTTGAATCTCTATAGATAAGATAAAAATGCACATACTGTATTTTTGTACCACTGCATGTTAGTCTGGAAAGATAACTCCTGGACAGGAATGGATTGCAAAGGCCTGAATGGAAACTGAACTATTGGTAGAAGATGCCACCTAACACCGCCAGGTCCTGGCACCGGGAACTCGATGAGGCCACCTATGCATTGCTCTCATGTCAACCAGATGAGGTCAGAGACTCCCTTCTGCCTCCAGCTGACCTCAGCCAATTCCAGCTGGCAACCCAGCGGCCCCATGTCCTGCAGCCTCCTTGACTGGCTGTATGAAATGCTAAACAATTACAAGTTCATATCCTCACCTTTTTTTTTTTTTTTTTTTAATTCCAGATCACCAGATACCTAAAAGCCACTTCTTTCCCGTCCAAACATAGTATTTAAAGGTCAAGATGAAACTCTTGTTTCCCATATCACAGATTGACCTTTCCAAGGGCAGTAGCAGGCAAAGTTCATTTAGTCTCCCTCTTTCTCTCTTGAGGATCTTGTTTTTTGGATCCTGCTCCAGCTGGACACTGCAAGAGCTAAAGTCTAGCAAGCTTCTAGGCACAGTACAAGACATTTATTTAGTTTAATGAGACACTTTTTATTCCTGAAATTACAGACACCATGGTTGCTTACATGCATGAATGCAGCTAGAGTGGCTTTTACTGCTCCTCTGTACAATTTGTGTTTGCAATGCTGACTACCTGGCAGCTATGGCGGTGGACATTCATCACCTCTATAGAGTTTAAACTTTTCTTGGTTTTTGATTGAAAATACACTCATCTACATTTCTTCAACCGCAATAGTTAAAGAAATTGTCTTTATGGGGCAATTAATCACAACAGCTACAGCAGGTTAAGCTCTCCTATAATTAAATATTTTGAAATAATTTCTGTGTAGATATTCTATCCCACAGTAAAAAGGAACAGAATTCTGGATTAATAATTTTTGAACCAAACAGATCAGTGGTATTTTTTCCTGTTGCGCTGATAAAGTATTATTTTTCTGTTTCTTGTCCTAAGCTGTTGCTTCTAACAGGATTTTAGCACTAACAGTTCATTTCTTAACACTTTTATATTGCTTCATCTTACTTTTTTCTCACCTAGCTGCTTTCTGCCCTGAACAAGTAATACACCTGTGAGACAGAAGCCATGCTGCTTTAGGCACCGAAGGTACTCAGCTTTGGCACCGATTAGCCACCTGAATTTGGGGCACACTGGATACATTTGTCAGAAATTATCTACTTAAAATCTGGATCAACAGCTAAACCCTTCAAACCTTCCTCTGCTGCTGTGACTCCCTATCTTGGTCATGTAATACAGCTGCCTGGATGACTTTCCTGCTTAATTTTAAATGCTTCCAGCCAGAGCAGAATTGGTCACTGCTAAATCACTACCAAAATATAGATTAATCCATGCCATGAGCTGGGAGGTATGATCCCTAATATACAAAAAAAGGGGCTGCCACCAAAGCTAAGGGACTTGCTTGGCCCCACACTTGCTTGGCATTTTTCAGTACCACAGTGAGAATTCAGAAGGGTTTAGGTCTTAGCCAGCCATAGATCTGTGCCATCCCTTTCAGAAAGGTGAAATCCCAGGTTAACTTAAAGAATTTTGTGTGCAGCTGAACCTGCATGTGGAAGGTAAGAAATTGTGCTAAATAACAGCTCCTTCGCAGTTATATTCAAGATGGCAGAAGCTGAGCAAATTCAAGTCCTTTGATATTGTGTGCTGTATCACGGCAAAATATTCTCCCCTGTCAGCAGTTAGCTGCTCTTAAGCCAGACACTAGAAAAGGCCAGCCTGCTTCTGCCAGTGTGTCACACAGCCCCTTCTGGAAAAACAAAACAGAAAAAAAAACCCCAAACCAACGAACACAAACAAACCCTCCAAACCAGTATTTTCCAGGATATTGCTTAGCAGGACCTTTTTTCTTTTTTCTATTTTGTAACTACACTACAAACTTCCACTCACCCTTAAAGATTTCTGCCCCTTTCACTTGTTCCATCTCCTTTCTGCAATGATTCCACTCAAGAGTTTGAGAGCCTGATCCAAAATTTGCCCTTTTGCTGCTTTTCAGGAGTCTGGGTTTGCAGATGGGAGGACAGTAATGGAAGCTGAGGAGGAAACCCTGGTTACTGTGAGCCATCAGACTTTTTGTAAGTCTCTGGTGGAAATGTGCACCTGAATTTCTTTTCACCGGCTTCAGCAAATTCAGGAATTCCATTTTCAGCTAAAATATAAGGAACAGACTATGGATACATGCCCTGACTGCAGCACGTTTTTCTGCTGATTTATTGACTGTGCATAAATACAGCACTATAACTGTCATATTTAACTACAAAAAAAAAGAGAGCTGTATGCTCAGGAAGATAATTCAGGGCAGCTCTGAGGATTTTCATCTGTCTTCCATGTACTTCAGAAAAAGCAGCCACTTAGCAAAGGGGCAGAGTCCAGCCATCCTGATTTTTTTCCCCTTCTCCCTCAGACATGTGTTAACCCTTTGCTGTGCACAGTTCAGCAAGGTTTCCTCTTCCTGCAAGGTTTTTATGCAAGCACAGTTAACATGCCCACAGTCCAAAGGTGAAAGCCAGATACCCAGCCCGTGTAATAGCAGATATGGTTTAATTTCCATTTTGCTTTAAAGACCAATGAGAAGAGGATGAGGAAGTGATTGGTTGCCTAAGATGGGGGATCGTTTTGCAATACTGGTAGATAAGCAAAATTCTGACAAAATGTCTCCGAGGAGACATAAAATTAACCCACGAAGCAGCACTTTGAACAGCAAAGCAAGCCAGAACAGATTTCCAGACAGGCAAGGCTTTCCATATGAGAACAGGTTTCAAAGTCCAAGAGTCTCCAAAGAAGAAACAACATTCACAATAAAAGTTTGAAAAATATTCTGGCTGCTGAAAAAGAAACTGAAACCTTCTCCAGTTTAGCAAACTGGAGAACTGAGTTACTCTAAACCTGAAGATAAGAAAGAAATTAAAATTGTGCACATGCCTATGCAGGGAGATACAAAACTGAAAGTGTGTGCTTCAGCCTAATGCATGTTTGTGATCCAACACCAAATAACATCAGATTAATGGCCCCAGCCCCAAGCCCCCATATGTCCTGCCAAGGTCTCCCCACGGAAAGATTTATCATCTCTCGCTTATAAAAACAGGGAGAAAACAGAGCTTGTTCTGAGGGGTAAGAGAAAGGGAGAGGGATTTGTGGCTGAGACAGGAGCCTTGCACCAGGCAGTCACAGCCACGGGAAGCAGGGGCTCACAAGCTGGGGATGCTCCGACTGTAGGTGCATTTGAATTGACAGCCAGCCAAGAACTGCATGAAATTCCCCGTTACTTCCTTTTACTGGTCTTATGCTAACTGTTGCTAAGCTGTACCTGGGAATCAAGCCAAATCAGCTTGGGATCTTTGGATGAAAGGCATTAAAAAAAGCCCAAAACCTAGAGTATTACCAATGTGGAAAGCAACAATGTGAATTAAATAAATGCGCAAAGTGGCAGGATTTGGATTTTATTACATTCTACAGTGTAAAATATGAAGACAGACTAAAAAATTGCCACTTCTGAGGAAAACTACATCCTTCTGCCTGCGTTCCTGTGAGGAAGAGTCATAAAAGCAGCATATCGTTACCAGAACTGAAACCTGAAAATACATATGTTTAAATAGACTAGAGCCAACAGGGACTGGTTAGGAGAGTCATTTTCCCAGGCTATGTTACGCAGATTTGTGCCACCAAGTGAGAAGTTCACATTGCTTCATCTATTACCTATCAGCATTTACTTTATGGCAAAGAATATTCATGGGCTGGGACCTGCTCTGAACTGACAGGATTTATCAAAGCAAAAGCCACACTTGGCTGTTTCATTTCTGGACACAGTTATGATTTTTTACTATGTATATGGCTTGCCTGCAACAGAAATTCTCCCTTGCAGAGTTCAAAGTATCTCCCACAGAGAAAGTTTAGCTAACCTGACTGCACTCCACATGCTGCCTGTGCCTGATCCAAAGCAGACCAGACCCTGCTGGAAGCCTTGGGGAGCCTCAGCCCTCTGATTTCAGCTCAGCAAGTCACCTTTCACCCCTCACCATCATTTCACTGCACTCGGAACATGCACTGTCCCTCACTGGCATGGCACCTTTTGTCTTAAAATAAAACTTAGGGGCAGTCTCCAAAATATTGATGGACACCATTCCATGGGATGTTAACTCTGTGCTGAGGGCACCTAAAGTAACTTACTGGTCCCAAACAGGAAATATTACTATAATTTAGGGATGAATATTAACATTTCCAACATATCCTTAACAGATCATCATCATCATCTTACTGAAACCAAACACTTCCATGACATGAATATGTTTATCATGATTTAGTTCTCCCAAAACACCCAAAATTATACAGAAAACACTGTGCCATAAAAGCATTGCATTTTACCATAAGCAATTTTCATAAAATAATTTTTCCTGCATAGGAATCCCATATTTAATCCTAAAGACTATTTGTCATTAAAGAGAGTTACAAAAGCAGACAGAATGATCTACTTGGAACACAAGGCTTTAGTGGCACATGAGCTCTTGCTGGCTCTGTTACAGACCTTCACCAGCACTTTCCATGGGTACCTGGCCTTTCTACCTTGGTTTCCCCAGTTGCAGAAGTGCTTATTTTGTTGTTTTCACTAATTTTGTTTTAAATCACTTAAAACCAGATCAAGCCCTCACTACAGAGGCAGAGGAATCAACCCTGCCCTGTAGCTCTTACCAGCTAATTTCAGCCATGATCTAATGAGTGGGTGGTAACAAGACAATAAGGCGGGATAGGAGCAAAAGGCCCAAGCAGCACTAGGAGCTGAGCAAGAAACTCAGCAAAAAGCAAGTGCATGGGAAAATAAAACAAAGATATTTTCATTCTTCAATTTTTTTTTTTTTTTAGATAGATAACGAAGAAGAGAAAGTGAAAACCCATCTCCTGAGGTATCTGGTAAGTGTTTGGAAGAAACAAGTTTCCAGGAAGACCTTAGGCAGGGACACAACCTCATCTTGTGAGAGCAGCTCTCTGTGTAGGAGCATGGAAAGAGGAGACAGTGCAGGGCAGCAGTATTGCCAGCAGCACACAGCAGATGGGAAATCCAAAGAACTGAGACACAGCAGGAAGCAAGAAGTAGGTGTGCTCTTGAAGAGTCAGCTCGAATGTGACAAGGTAGGAAAAAAGGGCACAAGGTGGAAGAGCTTTGTGACTTTGCCAGACTGAAAGGACAGGAAGGTGTTCCCTGAAGATGGTTGTGCTCAGATCTGGAGACATTTGCATTTGCCTCTCTCAGATGGAGTATTTGTGCCAGATAGGAACACAGAAACTTAAAATTAAAATGTACTCTCTTTTACTCCACTGTCACTTCATATTTGGACACAATAGAAGATATTGTGCTTATTCTGGACTAAGTAGAATAAAACAGCCCCACTCTCTGTGGAGCTGCTTTCTGTGTCCTCTTAGTGCTGCTGACCTTGCTCACTACAGACTGAATTACTGAACTTCCGGAACTCTCAGGTCCCAGTTTTGTCACTTCCTTGCACTCACTCGATTTTTGTGTATTAAGTTGGAAGGTTTGTTGGCAACAAAGGAGAACTTCAAACCCAGACACTTCTGTTTACTTGCTGCATTCTCTTACCTAGTTTTGAATATGAACACAATCTCAAACTGGAGAGGGTTACAACAAAGTTTTCTCTCCTTTCAGAAGCCTTTGGTACTTTCCAAGAGCCAAAAGCTAATTATTTTGGTACTTTCCAAGAGTCAAAAGCTAATTATTTTGGCACAAAGAAGCACCAAAAAATATTTGCATTCCTGTGTAGGGTTTATGCAACAGTTTTGTCTGAAAGGAGAAAAAAAGAGAGGAGTAATAAAAAGCCCACATTTATCTTTTTTCAGATACAGAACAGTTTCATTGGAGGAAGAAATGAAATAGACAAAGGCTCTTCAGGTTAGAAAAAAAAGATGACTGCAGAGGGAAATGATGGCAGTGTGTAAAACGCTGAATGGAGAAGGTAAATGCAGAGTAATTGTTCACTTTCTCTTGCAGTACAAAAGCTGAGGGGGCATCCAACAAAGACGTTTAGCAGCAGGTTTAAAACAAACACACCCAAAAGGAAGTACTCTTTCCTAGCATCCGTAATTGCATTGTGGCAGTCAGTGCCTCAGGAGGTTGTGGAGACTGAAAATGGATTTTAAAAGGCATTAAACAAATTCATGTGGGATCAACAGCAAATAAACACTGTAGCTTTGGTGAAACTTTTGTGTTTTCAAACCCTTACCCAGAGCTGGGAGGAGGCACCAAGTCAAGATGATTCGGTATGTGGCCTTTTCCTTCCTCCCTGAGTGCTGCTGGCTGTTCCTGGAAACAGCGTGGCAGTTCCTGTTGTTCTGTGCTGAGCCGTGAGCCCGGGTGTTGCACATCACTAAGGAGCAGAAAACGTTCTCTGCATTCTCCTGCCCGACTCTGTCTTCCAGCAGACTTCCTCAGAGGGCAGGAGATGCTTCTGGGAGAGCTTTGCAATCCAACCCTCCCCCATTTTTCCCTAGAGCAGCCACACTTATAATTGTGCAGAGAGAGAATATTGCATTACCTCGGGTTAAACCAAGGAAAATTTCGATCCTATGTTTTGGCATTTAATTGTAGCATTTAGCTCATATTTAAAGGGTAAAAAATGTAGCTGCCCTCATTATTAGTCAAAATGCTCATCAGTCCCCAATAATAATTCAGGACTTTCTACAAAAAAAGAAAGACAAAGCAACCAAACAACTGGTCTCCATAGACAAGTGAAAGTAACAATTTACCTAAGACAGCAAGGAAAACCGAACAAACAAAAAGAAAAACCAGAAACTCCACCCTGAAGTCACTCAGTTTAATTTTTAAAAAATAATATCTGCAATAAAAGATTTTATATTCAACATTCATATAAAGGACAAAAATTTCCAATTATGATTATGCTCACCCTTTTATTAAAAATAAAAGGCTGTAATAATGCCAATTCTCATCCAAACATTTTCAAAATTCAATTATTCCCTATTCAGCTAAACCCATTGTGTTTGCAAGGAAAATCCAACTGAACTGGGAGTTTGTGCCAGTCCTTTCCCATGTCCCAACATGCTCGTTTGTCACCCCAACTCTTCTGCAGCCTTGCACAACACACACTCTACATCACCACTGAGCCAGGGACAGGCAGCTTGTCCCTTATCCCCAGCCCCACGCTCCTGCCACCCCCTGCCATCTCCCTGTGCAAACGCCCCTTTCCTCCCAGCACACACATCCTGCTCCCTCATTTTACCATCCAGCAGAAAAGCAGAAGAGAGGAGAAGGCAGCAGATAAGGAGGAAGGAAAAAGGACACGGTGGGTGATCAGTGCGGGGTATAGACCTTGCATATATATATTTTTACAAGAAATGAAATTAAAAATTCAAGGGGGAAGACCACAAAAGCCTAGTGACAGTCTGGCACAGTGGAAATCTGTGATAAGCTACTGGTGAATCAAGGTTCCCACAGCACTTGTATTATCAGCTTAGGAACATATTAAATCGAAAAACAGGGGCAAATGGTACACTTGCACTAAGGCAGAGGGGTCCTGAGTTGTTCAGCACCCCTGCTGCTGTGGGTCTTCTGGGAAGGGAGTCACTGAGACTGGACAGTGCCCCTCAGGGGTTTGTATCTCAATGCAATGCCTTGGGGTTTCCAGCTAAGTGCTCAATAAGCCTTTTCCCTTCTCCAGTTACTCAGGTCTTCTCAGTGCTCACACAGTAAGGAACACTAACAACAAGGAAAATAAAATGCAGGAAAATGGATGTATAGAGGAAAAATAAAGGAACAAACCTATGAAAAGTGGTTATGAAAAAACAAGTGTAGATCAGAAGGAAAACAAGCAAAGAGAGAAGCACAGTTCTATACGGTTCCTGTTGTTCTTTAGGAGGAGCCACCATGATGCAAAATACATAACTTAATGCATTGAAATCATAAATTACTCTTTGATACACATAACAGGAGCTTACCTGAATCATGTCCCAGGCAAACAATCACCTGATAAAGCTAAAATCACCATAAAAATAGAAGTTACCTTTTTTGAAAAATTCATAAATTAGCACTAAAGACAGTATTTAGTCATCAAACTGCTTAAAAAACCAGAACAGTATATTACATCTTAGTGTATCAAGGCAGAGTATTCAGAATGGTGGCAACAAAGGAAAATTAGCCTCAGCTTTCCAAAGGGACTTTCAGTGAAACACAGACATTTCAGTTAATGGGCTTTGACTGTGGGTATTTTCGCTCTAGGCAGTTTCGCTTGGTGCACTTTGAGCTTAATTCTCTGAGGTATCAATCACTTGAAACTCCAGATGAACTCAGGAAGATCAGCAGCTGATGCTAGTCAGAGGCAGGCCCAGCTATCCCAAAATGGTTAATCAAAGAGGCATTAAAAAATGTGAATCCAGCAAAGTTATGGCAACCAGTAGTTTGTGTACTAAGAGGGCAGCAGGACCCTAAATCTGAGGATATTGCCTGTCATTATGGCAGAGCAAAAATCAGAAAATAGACTTTTGTCTGATAGTGATATCCAAACATATTCTTTTCCAAATGCAGCACAAGCTGCAACATGCAGCACTCCTGCCGGAGGAAGGGTAGTCCCTGGGCCTGAGGAGCAAACAGGACAGCACCTGTAGCCATGTGGGTTGTGACTCCTACAGAGAATGCAGTTAGGGCCGGTGCATTCCTTGCTAATTAAATACAGTCCTAGGCTGCTAGCCAATTACCCCTGCAACCCTCACAGGGCCACGTTTGCAAAGCTCTGGTCAAATAAGGGATATGTGGAGCACTTGAAAGGTAAGTAAACTCAAATTTAAAGCCTTGCTGCATATCAGATACAACCATAATATTTTTCTTACTTGTTTACTATTTTCAAGCAAAAGCAGCAAAGTCTGGACTCTTAACTTCTCATTGCTTGCAGAGACTCAGAAAGCTCTTCCATGAACCCTTTGCCTCCAGGCTCTGGGACTGGCACATCCACAGCACCCCCAGCTCCCTGGAGCTGGTGATGTGGCAAACAGGAAGGGCAATAAAATGAGGTAGGGCAGTGCTGCAGCAATGCCATGGAAAAGTGCTGTATTTGCTGTGAGTGTAACATGAAGACTCCTGCAGTCAGTGCAGCTCTTTGTTAAAGTACAAAATAAGAATCTTATCTTTTCTAAAGCTTTCCTTGAAACACTATACAGAGCTGCCTGTGTGCAAGCTTTATCCTCAGCTGCTCCTTTCCCAGTAGATAGGCAAAAGAGTGCAATCTGATTTCAGAGGCCAGGGTTACACTCTGCCCTCTGCCTCCAAATAGAGCTTTTCCTTAACACCATTAAAACAAAACCAGCTCATCTAAGAAATGGGACTCTGCAGACAGTGGACTTTAGGGGTTCGGTGACAGTTCTTTCTCACTGAGGCTTGTTTTCTGGTCAGAGCCTAATCATGAGTTTTCCAGAGGTACAGAACATACACATAACTCAGCAAGGCAGCTGGCAGTGGCCACATCCTTCCAAAATCCAGTGATGAGGATTTAAACAAGCTTGGTAAAAATCTTCATTTTGTGATTACTCTGCAACCAAGAAAGCAGCTGGGAGTGATTCTGTCACTACCAGGTCTTCCCACACATCCTGCTTCATCTTAATTTTTATTCATTGGAACATGCAAATTTCCTGTGACATGGGCTGGAAATTGCTTCTATTGCATTTCCAAAAAACATCAGAGGATTTCAGCATCAGTCACTGTGTCACACAGGCCATAAAACAAATTTTAATGGACAATAGTGGAAAAAAATTCCTGAACCAAGAACTAGCACAACAAACACAGAAAAACTCAGTTCTCCCTCTGGAAACACTGTTGTTTACTGCTGTCAAGGTCAATGAAACTATAAGCAAACTGTTACAGCAAGCCCCACAGACTTATGTGTGCTAATATTCTACATTGTTAGTGCAGAAGTATTTTAAGAACAGTTAAAATCAGAAGTAGTTAAGCCTCAAATACAGCAGCTGAACAAAAACTCTGTTGGCTTGAATGACATTGAGGCCAATCTGCTGCCTCTCTAAAAGAGTCCCTTCCTTTTTGAACCTTGGGGAGAGAGGCATAAACAGGTCAGTTTTTGCAAACAAAGTAAGGAAAGTATGAATTTCTGGCCTCAAAGGCTAGGGACTCTTTCCTACTCCCTCAAGGGGACCCAAAATTTATCCAGCTCCTTAAGCCTTTCCAGATGCCTTCCCCAGAATCCTGCAGAGAAAGGAAAGAAAGTCCTGTAAAAACCAAGTATTGCCATGCTGGAAGAAGCTCTCCAGATGAGCCCAGATCTGGTCTAGGATCACACAAAATTGAAACACTTCTATCAGCCATGGTTATGGGCATGTCATACATCTCTTGTAATAATTAAGTTATTAGTCTGTGTGAAAATGGAGCCTTTTGTATCCCAGAAAAATCTAAAGCAGGGAGCATAACCAACCAGCAAGACTGAGCAACAGAGACACTCTCCTTGTAGACACTCTCAACTTGTGTAGTTGCCAATATTTTAGTTTAGTGACAAATATTAGTCCCAGCTGTTTACAGTCATATAAACCAACTCACATCCAACATGCTTCACATGGTGTCAATATTTTATTCTCATTCGCTGAGGAAGAAGTCAGTGTCTAATCAGTAGGAGCCAAAGGCACTTTTGTCGTAAAAATCACCTTGACTGCTGCATGCCCCCTTTTCTTCACCACCCAGCAGAATTTTGACTGTGGTAACAAGTTTGGTTTGCTTTGTGGTTGGTTTTTTTTTTTTTTTTTTTTTTTAACTGCACTTTTTCTGCCTTTTTAATCTAGGGTAGCATTTGCAGTCTGGTCTTAAATGACTTAGGGCAATACAGGGAATAAAAGGCAGAAATGAGAGCAGAACCTCCATTTCCTTACTTAAAATTATGAGTTTTACCACTCTCCAGTGCTGCCTCCCTCACTGAAATAGTAAAGTATAAATGCAGGCAATTATGGTGTTCAGATTATATGATCCCAGCCTTTCTCTTTTGTTGTTGCTCATTCATCCTTTTTATGTAACTGTTGCTTTAGCTGTGAAACCCATAAAGGTCGACTTGACCCTAAATTGTATCACTGGGAAGAGTTATCAAAGTTATGGACAAAGCATACAAGGTTGCCATGCATTTTCTTGATTTTTTTGTGAGAAAATAAGTTGGTAACTTTATTCGAAACACAACTGCTTCAGTGAAAATACTTCTGTAATCGAATTTACTGCCTAAGATTGGGCCTGCAATAGGAGGAAGCTGTAAATGAATGGCACAGTCTTGTTAATGACTGTGTAGAGGGCAGAAATAAGGTCAGACAGCAGTGCTGTTGTTTTCAATAAATTCCATGGATCTATTTTTTATCTCCTTTTGCTATAATTTCAGTGGTATAACTTTATCAACTTTTATCCTAATATAATCCAAAGTATTCCAACTGTACATTGTTTCTCTTAGTAAAATATTTCTTGTGAGTGTAATAAGGCTTTGGTGAATTTATCAGTATTACTACAAAAAGTATAAAGAAAACTGAAAGTAAGAGTACGCCACTGCAATATGTATGTGGTCTATACTGAACTGTGCTATTAGTTTTGTATTGGAGAAAGAATGCACTAGGCCAGAAGTTTTATGAGGATCTGTGCTTCCCTTATGCTGGGAACACCTTTCCCAGCTAAAGCCCACTTTTACTGTAATGAAATGCTTCAAGCAATCAATAATTTTCTCAAAATTTCATTTTAGAGGAAAACTTCTGAGATCATCTGGTGTCTTGTTTCAATATTTTCTCTCCAAAATAATTTTCCTGTGACAAGTAGCACAGTGCCTATAAAGCAGGGGGTACACCATGCTGCAGTTCAGGGGATTCTGAATTAGAGCCCATGTTTCAGTCTAACCATCACACCTTTATTTTCTGAATGCTGCAATTTTACCCAAGCTAACAAATTAAACTTCACAAAACTGGTGAAAGATCATGATGCTGTTTCCTGCTTTCTTCCACTTCTCCCTGGAGCGAGGTGGGTGCAGTCCTGCAAGGAGAACGCGGCAGGAAAGTTGTTTTGAGGCTTGCTCTCCATGCAGGTTTGTAGCTCCAACTGGTGTCACTCACTGTCCCCACTCTCGCTCCCGCGCTGGCGTCTGGCTGGGCTGCGCTGCTCGGGCCCAGCTGAGGGGGAGGTGGGAAGAGCACATGGAACGGCAGTGGGAAGGCGAAGGTAGGGGGAAGAGCTGGTGGTGCCACAGCAGGCAGTGCGCACAGAAACCTCCCCGAGGCTCCACAGCCCCAGCTGAGCAATGCCTGGCTCTGAGTGTGGCAGAACATTTTGAAAGAAAGGTTACAGACTTCGAACAGACAAAGATTATGTCCCCACCAGGTTGTGGCCAGGTGTCATTTAGACTCCTTACAACAAGCCATCACCCCTGAGCTGAGCCATCCCTTGGGCTGCACTCAGACCAGGTAGGTGCTGCAGGTCTGCCTTGAAACCCCAGGTTATGCAGCAATTCTCCTACCAGTGCCAAAGGAAATCTGGAAACTTCATTTCTACCCTTGTCCCCACTGACATTTTCATGACTTTCAAGAGGGAGATTATATCTGAGAACTGGTTATTACATGGGGGGGAAAAAAAGCAAATTAATTTAAAATAAATTTTGTTATGTTTGCATTTCGGAATAAATGTAAATTTGCACCAGAATTGATGTAGAATGAGACTTATGAATGTGTTGGTACAAGGCTGCACATGAGGTAGTCACAGATGATTGATACAATGACTGATACTATAATTTAGCTTTTTATGCAGTTTAAATGAGCACTCAATTCTGTACCCTTTAATCACAAAGTGGCATTTCATCTCAGGAGTAGCCAGCTGTAGTTCAATAAAAGAAAGGCTGCCCAACAGGAATAGGCAAAGTAGGCTGAGGCCTCCAAAAGAACACAGATCAAAAACATTATTTGAAAAATGAAATATTAATACAGGCAAGGTTTCCAACTAAATGTTTCCTTTGGTATTTGTTCAAGTGAATGTTATACCTCTAGTGGCAGCAGAAGTGAATTATTTAGCATAATAATGAAGGAAAATTCAGACTACAGTTAAGGAGTTTCTACATCTTGGCTATAGGTATGTACATACAAAAACGTGCATCATTTATGAAAAATGAAATCTTAAATCCTCCTGTATATAATTCACTCTGCTCAGAGCCTGAAAGTGGAGCAAGAGAGGATGAGCAGGCCTTTCCAAGTTAAATATGATGATTTGTCCAAGTAAAATGACAGAACTCAGGCTTCCACACAGAGCTGGAATGTGCCCATGGCTGGTGCTGAAGTGACCGGGTCTGGCCATTACCTCCCCTCAAAGGAGAGCTTGTCATAAAAATGCTAATGTATGCCTGTCCCTGCAGGCATGAGGGAAGGCAAAGTGCACACTCCAGCTGTTCCAAGACAGGGGCACTCTGCAGGCCTGGGTTAGGCTGCAACAGTGCTGGGAGTCAGGCTGTGGACACGTCTCCTCCCAAATCCAGCTCTGTTGACAGCACAGTCCTCCCCCAGTCTGCCCAGAGGCTGGTGAGCATTGCCCAGCAATAGGTTACCACCCCTCTGATCTGGATATACTTGTTTGAACACTCCCTAACCTATTTCAGTGAAAATCAGCTGGCCAGCAAACCCTTATTACTTAAAATGTTAGGCCATGGTTGCACAGACATTTTTTCTACCCTGCAAAGCAAGCCCCAGCCATTTCTACTCTGTTTCTTTGGCTCTGCGTTCCTCACCCGATAGGTCTATGCCCTATTTTGTCTATTTTTATAAACTTAAGTAGTTGTTGTGGGTTTTTTTTTAAGTTGGATTCGCCCAACACTTCTCATTCATTAACTAAATGCTACAGTCAGTGCCAACACACCAGAGGAGATGGTGAGGGGTTGGAAAAAAATCACCAGAAGCTTCCCTACATCAAATTTGTCTTCAGATTAGATGTCTTGAGGAAACCATGGTCTGACACTCCTTAATCCTTTTCCATGTTTGGCCTTTGGTAAACTACATGACTGATTATTTTACAATCACAGCAAAAATGATCTTAACCTCTTCTTAGTGTGACCTCCTCCAGATCCACCAAACTCAGGAGAATCTCCACAATCAAAGGGGGTTTTGGCCTGGGCCTTCACGTAAGCAATTCAGGCTGTTCATGAGTGGTACCCTCCCATACACAGTTTGGAATATGCCCAAGGCAGGTTGCTTCTAATGCCTGGAGTCAAAGAGGTCACTGTTATACCAGATGGAGAAATAAACCCTAACCACTGTGTGTGCAAATCAGGCACAGGTAGGATCTGCATGTCCTCGTTGAGCCAGAGCAGGTAGATTATCTGCACTCTAAGCTTCTCAATCGTTGGTAGCAGCAAAGCCCAAATCCAGAAGCATTTTGAATTTCCAGGTCAGAGATCAACTCCAGCCCAGTTGCCTCCCAGGTCTCTCTTTTCTGCAGCATGTTTGCAACATGTCAAAGACTGCACAAACTAAACACAAGACCATCTGCTTAGCAGCAATAGCAGCTCCTTGTCCTCAGCTTCTAGCCTTTTAAAATCCCTTGTCTTGCTCCTGCTGACCATACTAAGGAACGAGTTCAGCAG
>NW_008236209.1:7113767-7118588 GCF_000691975.1 Corvus brachyrhynchos
GAAGGACAAGTGCTCTCCAGAGTAATTCCCAGCAGAACTCCATGAGGAAGCCTGGAGCCTGTCTTGGTGCCATGCTCAAGAAACACAGCATGCAGTGTGGAGAGCCCTTCAGAGAGTGGCTGGGATCAGAGAGGGAAGGACAAATCCAAATATCAGGGTAGGCATTTGCTGAGGCAATAGCAAAGCTGTCAGTGAGGCTGCCCTGCCTCCCCTCCCTACAGCTGCACAAAGACTCAATAAGTCACACACGGAGAACGCTTGAGCAGTAGAGGTGCAAAATGGAGCGTATCAACTGAAGCTTTTAATAAGATTTTGATAACAATGATTTTTATGTTAATCTCTAAAGAGTTTGGTTTTGTAACATATAACTGATAAGCATATAATCTAGTTTTAATTTAATCTCTGCAGGTGTTTCCAATGGTAAATGTTAAATTTTTATTGCTTCCTTAGGCAGTAATAATAGGGGAAATGTCTGTAGGGCTCCCACCATCCATTTGTATGCAGATAGCATCATATTTTATAATAGCTGTAAATCTGACAGGATAGACTCTTACTGTTGAGATGTTATTATAAATATGTGTCAACACTGAATAAACATCTTTGATAGGAAAATAAAATTGAGATGTTATTAGAAGTCTAATGAAACAACCATAACTGCTTATTTATAAGAGATGTATGCGCACATCCTTGGAAAAAAGTAGAGCCCATGCTGGGTTTGCAGCTTTGCAATGAGCAGGACATGGAGATTCTCAGCAGGGTCCTGCAGACAATGCAGAAATAGACCCTACACTTCATAAAGATGATGACTGTCTGTAAACCTCTAAATGTTTGTTCTCTCTGAGGTTTCAAAATTATTATAAATACCACAGTGTCTAAGACTCAATTATGGCTTTTTTTATATGGCTTAGGAGCACAGCATGTCAGGAGCTCTCACATGAAGAACCATAAGACACCAAGTACAAGGAAGTGAACCCTGATGCCTGTCTAAAGTGTAATGCAAGCACATTTTGGGCAAAATTCACTCAGTACCAGACCTGAGAAGGACTTGATCCCTTAGATCATACACTTAGCCTTATTCACTGAGCATGCATGAAACCTGCCCTTGTTTACATTCAGTATTTTAAAGACAGTGACACTTTAGGACGTATTTTCCTCAAATAATTTTATCTGTTCTGCAGCAATGTGGCTCTCAGGCATGCTGTGCTCACCGTGCCCACAGGCACATCTCAGAGACCCAGCAGCACAGGCAGAGAGCTGAACTAAAAGATTCCTAAGATGGAATTGGCTTGGCTCCAGCCAGTGGGGAGCATGGGCAGAGAGAGCTTTGAGCTGTCTTTAACTCTCCCGTATAGGCATGCCCTGAAAGGGATTACACTTTAACAGAAGTCTAGATATTTCCTCAACGGTGCTTAGATATGTGGCTCCCAAGGTCCACATCATTAGTCATAAAAACAAACAGTCTAACCTCTGACACAAAAAATACACATGAGTACATCCAAGTCCCCAGTGACAGGGAATGGGAATACAGCTTGCTGCCACTGGAGGGGGGAAATTTGAAAACCTGCTACATAAGCAAGTTAAAAAAAAACCCAAAACAATTTTGCTTGCAAATTAAAGTTACAAGAACAGGTTGGACAATTTAGGTTGAAAAATTCTTGTTTCTGTTGTAAGTCAGAACATGTATGCTGCTTTAGGGTGCTAGTTTAAATGCAGTATTGTTTCTTCTGCTAGTCTTTAAAAGTGAAAAAAAATCTGTTATGGAGACTTTTTAATAAATTGGTATTAACTAGAAAGAAAACTCCAGTCATTTGCTACAGAAAGACAACATGAGTGTGAATGGCAAGGCAGATACATCACTCCCTTTTCTGAGTTACTTCAAAGCCAAAGAGGATCTGCCACATTGTGCCATGGAGAAGGGAACTGTCAAGAAAAACAAAACATCTAGTAAGAATTAAATGCATTATGAGCTATTGGTAAGATTCAGATATATAAAATATTTCGTTCTCTCATATCTGCTCGCATGTTGTTTTCATATCAGACTTTGTAAACAAACAATTTGATCTGTGTGACTTCTTCAGACTGAGGATTCATTAAAGGAGGCCCCTCATGAAGTGTTTGCAGTCAGCCTCTGCAACTGCAGGGGCCAGCACACATGTGCCAATGTTCCAGGCCTACTGGGCTAGTGGTGAACACAGAACCCAAGTATGGTACCCTCTGTTTATAAATGCTATACCATGTCCTTATGCCATGGCAAATAAAGTGGAATATACTGCCAAGTCAAGTGTGTAAAATTACAAGAATCAGGCATAATGCTGTGTTTCTCACAACGTAAGAAAATCTTCTCCATGATAAATGAGTTGTGAATCTCCCATATGAAGTATTTAAACAGATGGATAATCACCACAGCAACCAAAACCATCACAGAGTCATCCAGGAGCATTTCATCTCTGCACACTCCACAGTCAGGTTTCATGCTGTAAGGAGGCAATATTTTATGTAACAGAAGACTAGACAATGCTTTTAGGTAACTCACAGCGGTTTCTAAGGTAGGTAAAAAATCAGAGGACCAAATATAGGCTGCAGGAACAACATTTTTTTACACCTTGAATCATACTTAAGGTGACCTGACAAACTTGTTGCAGATTCTTTGCTGCACCTTATGTCTCTGCTCCTTTGCATTTGTATTTCTGTTGTCTTCTTCACCCACATTTTGTCCTCTCATCTTTTCCCTGCTCTACCAGCATTATAACAAGGGATGTAACCTCAGTCTTCCTCTGATCCCAGAAATAATTAATTATTTGGGCAGAATAAAGCAGCCCAAAAAGGAGAAAGCAAAAGAAACAATGACCTAACGATAAAAGAGAGAAATTCCCACAGATCTGAGATAACTCCCAGTTACTGCCGCACAAGGCAGCAGCCTCCATCTCCCCTGGCGCACCTGAGCAGCCTTCCCAGAGCACCCGGCATTGGGCATCCCTCTCCATCGTTTTCAATCCCCCGGAGGCAGCGAGCCTGGCTGCGAGGCACGGGAAGAGCAGCGAGACGGTGCCAAGCCAGGCTGGCTGCGTGACCCAAAACAAAGAGCTCTGGGATGTTTCAGCACATGTCAGCGCTGGTTCAACAGCCATGGCACACACGTACCTTTAGGAATGTCTGGGGTGGGCAGAGTCTCTCCCAAGGGCACATTACTGCACAATTGTCAGGGATGAGGCTTTGTGCTCTCCGAGGCGTCAGCACCAGCAGCAAGGACAGAACACCACCGAGTCCTACTCGCACGCATACAAGTTTTCACATTTAATTGGAGTTAACGCAAGGCTTTTAAAAGTCACAAAATAACCTGGACACTAGCTGTAGTGGTCGATGCGTGGGAGAGGAAGGAGACCAGCACTATTCCTGATTTTCAACAGGTGGATGCAAACCTTATCAAATGTGTGACAGAAAAAAGTTGGATCCTGGGAAACTTACAGAGGCGGACATAAAACCTGCTTTTAGAGAGTCTGAACTTTCTTTGTAAATGAACTGGATGAACTGGAAAATACCAATTTGTCTAATTAATGTGCTTTTAAGCCTAGCCATTTTAGATTACGTTTTTATTTGATCATTCTGCTTGTTATTAATTTGAATATCTCTGAAGCATGTTTATGTCTGCTGCTTCTCCTGAGACAGGTTTCCAAAATCAGGAACACCCTCCATTGGATTAACTCTCAGTAAAATCGTAATAATTTCTGAACGTATCCTGAAAGGCTGAATTCTGATAATCTTTTTAAAAACAAGAATTCCAGTTTATTTTTAAACATGTTAAAATCTGAACTGATTTACACTCATCAAGAAAAAAATTTTTTTTGCCAGTTTTCACTGCATACATTTTCAGAAATTCTGTCAAGGTTATCATTTATATATATAATAATTTAACAATATTATGTAATTTGTGGCTGTAAGACTGAACTTCTTAGAACCATTAGATCTGCAGAAAAAGGTGAGTGCTAATACACACATCTTGCCTAAGTTAGAAAATATACTTTTTAGAATTTCTTTAATGTCTTCCATGATTTTAAATAGCCAAAATATGTTACTTCCTGTTCTGGATTGTTTCATGTTGTTATTGTGAAACATTCGTGGCTGCTGTGTTTATTTCACCACGGATGTGTGTTCATTTCACTGAGGGGTAGAGCTTGGTAATGGATAAAAGATTTTGCAATCCTGTACTGGGTGGCTCAATATAAACCTTAATTATCCACCTGACTTGCAACAAAAACATTTTGCTGCATTAAAGATCTTGACGTTTGGGATGATATTGGGTGGTGATTACACACAGATTTGTTTGTATTATCCAGAGGGGAAGTTGGGAAAAAAACCCAAGGGAAGATGATACAGTGGATAATGCATAATATGAGCTGAAGTCCACAAACAGCCTAATTGAATGAAAGCACATTAAGTAAATAAGAGGAATACAGGATAAAGGTAACAGCATGGAAGTGTTCACCGGGACAGTGTGTCCCATTTAAGGCGTCCTGTTGGATGATCAGACGGTCACGGCTGTACGTTCGGCTCGCTAATACTTCTGTTCTGATTCAGCCCAGGGGTGACACTGGCCGACCTTTCCGCCGGGGGACCTGCCAGCGATGGGCGGCATCGAGGTGAACCCGAGCTGCTCTGGGACCCCGCAGGGTAGAACACACGGTGGCCCCGAGCGCAGCGGGAGCCGGGAGAGGGGCAAGAACACCTCCGGGACGGGGTCAGACCTCGGGAACCGTGAGATGAGATGAAGTATCATCAAAAAAACCCTCCCCGCAGGTGAAGGGCGCCGGGCCGGCCGCACAA
>NW_008236209.1:7119217-7122740 GCF_000691975.1 Corvus brachyrhynchos
CTCGGAACGCTTTTCCTCCCGTCGCTTTCCCAGGGAAGAGTGCTCCCCTCTGTTAATCTGAGGCGGTTTGGGGCCACGCAGCTCTAATGAGCACAGTACACGTTTAAATAATCGGCCAGTTTAGTGCATTAAACACAAACTGAAAGTGAGAAAATAGAGACTGAAGCACATGTGCCCTTGAATGTCTTCTCTACGATTCTTGTGAGCCTGTAGCAGAATGGATCAGAAGCAATGCACAGCTGTTACTTAATTTTTCAGTGCTTTTCATACCTCTTAGTTGCATTTGAATATTTCCTTTCATTAGTCACCTTTTCAGCATTGAAAAAAATAATGTGGTCCATTAGGACAATTTTGCTGTCAGTATCAGCATGATTTATGCGTGTGGTCACCCATGCTAGTAGTTAATGCTCTGAGACTATTTCATTTTACAGCATCCTGGAGACAGTTACTGATGACATTTCTCATCATCCTGTGAAGGGGTAAACAGTAGCAGTTTTGCAAAGTATCAGAGCAGTTCTGCCAGTTCAAAGAGGACCGTCCACCTACTGAAATACTTTGCAGAGTATGTACCTTCATAGATCAGCAAATTGAGGTGGGGTTAACCAGCTTGCTCAAGGTCATGGAGTGTCAGTGACAGAGTTAGCAATAATGGAATCCAGCCATCCTGGTTACTGGCTCTGTGCTCTCATTGGGTGACGCTCCCAAATAATTGCAGGTAGTTTAAACACTGGTTTGCATAAGTGCGAGTTGAGGCCTTCAAAACATTTTGGAGAAACAAAATGTTTGTGGAGTGCTTTAGATCCTGTGCTGCATTTGCATGTAGCTTAAAGTGATTGCTCAGCTTGGCACGGGAGGGAATTTTGAAGAAGACTTTGTAGTTTATTTTGTAAATATGCACTCAAAAGGCATCAATTTTACTGAGTATATAGTGTAGAAAGACTTGTGTAGATTTAAGGGGTAGATCATGAGATGTAACAAAAGTAGATTACACTGTAATTAGGCAACTTTTAAAACAGCACTGTGAAGACATGACTGTAAAGAGGTTTTCTTCTGAATGAAGTGTTTACCCGATGACATTCTGTAGTTATTTGCAGTTGTTATGAAGAAAAACAACCAACAAATGCACTGGGAAGCCATGGTGATGAGGTTGTTGGAAGTTAAAATGGGAACAAAAAAGTTCCTCAGTTGATTTATTTATTCAGCAGACACTTGTTAAGTAAAAACAAATCACAATTGATGTTATTTCTGACCCTGGAGAGAAGTTACGTTTCACTTCGTGTTTTTCTCTGTCAAGTTAAATTTATGAAGAAAGGGATTTCAAAGGAAACACTGGCAGAGCTGTGCTATTGTGACACCAGCAGCATATATTTAGTAACTTCAGGGAGGAAAGGTCCTTATTGTGCTGAAAAAATATCAGTGACAATTGTTTGTCAGGACTTCAAAGAGCACTGGGAAATGAGCTGGCATTGTTCAGGTATTACACGCTGGCCCTAGCGAGTGTTACCTCTGACAGATCCCTGCTCCTGCGGGAATTTTATTGGTGCTGCTGGGATCAGCCCATCTATGCAGTGCAAATCACAGGCCTGACACCACAGATCCTGGGTTGGGACAGATTTGCTTATGCTTACCTTTATGTGCTGCAAGTAATCGTGGTGACTATTGACCACAAAATTTAGTGGTTGTGTTGTAGTGGAGGTGCAGAAGAGTGGCAGCCAAGCTTCTGTTCATGTACTGTCTGGGGTACGTGACCTTATTCTCACCATTAGAGCTGCTGTGGGGTTAATCTGGGCAGAGTAGTTCTGGTGATACAAACTTTATCTGTAGAAGTGTTGGTGGTTTCTCATTGATGGGAAAGGTGGGCTGTTATCAAGACTATCAACACTAAACCATCACATTTCCCTAGCGTATATGTGGTTTATCAATCAGTCTTTGGGAAAAGTGCTTTTGCTACTGTCACTTGGTGAGATGTCCCAGCAAGGTGACTTCTAAGCTAAAATTGTTGTCTCAAAAAGGATACTGGTTGCTTGCTTAGGAATCCAGAAATTTATCCCCTGAATGACACTGCTGTGTCAGTACATGTGTCTACTATAGGCCTGGGTTTGCCAGACATTACTTTTGCCAGTTTGGGCGGTAGCTCCTCATCCAGCCAAGTTAAATAGGAAAAGGAAGCAATAATGGGATATACTTTTTTAAGATTGGTGGCTTTCCACATGCAGGTTGTGGAATCCTGGGAGGTTTGCACACTGTTTTCCACAGATGTGTAACAAAAATGAGCCTGTTGGTAGGCGTAGTGATGCATACCTCCACTGATACTGAGAATTGTGGGGTTTTGGACACCGAACACTTGCCATGGACTGAGCTGAAGAAACTGGAGATGTGGTATGAAGCCAGGAATTGGAATGGAACATGTGCAGTGTTTCAAAAAAACCTAAAGCATCAAAATAATACTGATTATTATAAATAATACTTGAAAATTTTATTAAATATAGTCAGTTAAGTTGTGTAGCAGTAGCTCGCTGTTGGTTTTATGGTAGCTTAAAACATTTATTTTAAAAATCCCTTTTGTTAATGTCAAAGTTTGCCTGTATTTCTGTTACACGTGACGTGCACAGTGTAGATAGGTATGAGAACCAAAGATTCCAACATATTCTTACTGCATACTGCATTGAGCTAACTTTGGTAAAAGAAATTTAAATAAATAATTCTTAATCTTCTGCCTATGACAAGCATCAAAAGTTATTTTGTATTCCTACGAGCCAGCAGTTCTTCCACATTAGCTTTTCATATAGTCTTAATATGTTTGAATGGAACAATGAAACTCACTTTGCAATAGTACATGAAGTTGTTCAAGAAATAATACTTACACTTGCTGTACAAAGTCATTCCAGAGTTTGTTGATTCTTCTGAAACAAAAGGGATTCACCATAATTCCAAGAAGCACTCAGAACCCAAATTGCCACTTACAGAGCCATTTCTTTTTCTAGGCTCTTCTTAATAAGGTAACAGAACATCAGCTTGGAACGCTATCATTGGGGATTTGTTTTCGGAATATTATTAGTAGCATTTCAGTGAAGTGGAAACAAGCCTGTACTCTGAAAAGAAACTGGATCATGGGGAAAGACATTCCAGTGAGACCCATGAATTTAGATTCTACAGGGATAATTTGCTATTTTAATAACTAAATAAATAAATTTAAAAGCTTCGTATGTGAATAAGTATCAGAACCTGTAAATCTGATGGTATGACAGATATACTTTAGTAAACACGTGAATGTGTGTCATGTTTCAAGTATGGAATACGTATCTGGTGCTTGGAAATGTGATCATCATGATGTTTAGAATGCAGAAACAAGCATTTGTTTTTGATTGTTCATAATGTTTGGGCTATTTGCTGCTAGAAATTTCAGAAACTAAATTCTTTAAGGTGCAACTAAACCAGTGTATTGGGCTGGAGAATAGGTGAAATGTACCTTGTTTTAAAAAGCTTTATGGGAAGTGGAAATGACATCTAATGAGTCAGCAGG
>NW_008236209.1:7122810-7148951 GCF_000691975.1 Corvus brachyrhynchos
ACTTTTTGTTCTTTTAATGTTAGACCTCAAAGGATGCCTTCAGTTTGATAATTAACCTATAGAAGCTGCAGTGAAATATGAAGTTTTTGGGGGAGGAGAAGACTTTGTTCTCTCTGTCATGTGTAAAGTCAATGGTATGTGTGCTGAGGAGTCTGGCCTTAATTCTATTTTATGAATTATATTTGGGATTGTTTCTTGGTTGGGTCATGGGTTCTGGTTTAATTCTGGAATGTCACTCAAAATAGAACTGTGGGGGGGATCATACTTTGGTTAGAGGCAGTGGTGATAGAAAACCTGTAGTCTCTTCATAAAATAGTAAATCCCAAATCTGTTTGGTGTTACTCATCCCAGTCATTTTTCCATTCATTGCCTGTAACTATGCAGCTGGAACAGGGAGTTTAGTTTGAACAAGACATAGAGGTGCTCCCCATTCCTTTGTTCTGAATCCCTGGGATTTGACGTACCTGGGTGCCTAGTTGAGGAGATTCGTAACTTGTTATACCTCCTCCGGGGAGGTCATCCCTACGGAAAGGTTCCTGCCTAAACAGTGACTCCTGCTGCCTCAGTGTCATTGTGTTTCCTCATTTCTGCCCTAGTGTTTCTCAGGTGTTGGTGTCCTGAGGCAAGGATGGGATTTCTTTTTGCTGTCATTTGGTTTGTGTTGCAGAGACCCAGCATAAGCAGCCCTAGTCATGGACTGGGCCCCCAAATGCTGCCACGATACACTGGAGAGGTGCTTATCCATTCATTTACAACAGTTTGTTAAATAGATGGAAACCCAGTGCAAATATTTTTTCTTTCTCAGTATTTTTGAAGGAACATGAGTAGAGGTAGATTCATAATCAAGCATCACATTTTATATTTTTACACCTTTGTTAACTGCCTCAGTTTAGTACAGACTTATGGAAATAATCTTCTTGCCTTTTCTCTTTTTTTCCCATTTTTTCCTTTAGAATTGCCAAAATGCTTTGGAATTCTTAAACGATTCAAAAACTGAAGTCTCTGAGGATACAAAATCATAAGAACACAAGAAGCAGCAAGGAGGATTCAGTGCCAATGCAGCAACAAAAAAGACAGCCAGAGTTAGTGGAAGGAAATCTTCCTGTTTTTGTTTTTCCTACAGAACTTATATTTTATGCAGATGACCAGTCAACACACAAGCAGGTGTTGACTCTATATAACCCCTATGAGTTTGCCTTAAAATTCAAAGGTGGGTTTCTTAGGTTAAGTTCTATTTAAGGGCTAGTTGGTGATCTCCAATTATAATTCATGTAACAAATCGTATCTGTGACAAAAACAAAGTCGTGTCTCTACATGTATCTGTTAATGAAGCTGGTGATGTATTAATTAATTATTTGTTACCACTCCTGTCCTTTTCCTTGCAGTTCTTTGTACTACTCCAAATAAATATGCGGTGGTGGATGCTACTGGTGCAGTGAAGCCTCAGTGCTGTGTTGATATGTAAGTAGAAGTTGGTTGGGTTTTTTCCTAATATACAACATTTTATTATCTTAATTTCTTTCTTTATTTAAGAGGTTGTAAACGACAGCATGCATGTTGTAAAATACAAGTTGGATAAAGATATGTTTTCATAATCTCATGTATACTTGTGGCTCTGATTTTTGCTATTCTTTCCCTCTAGAGCAGAGGTATTACGATACTGGAGATACGTCCTTCTTTGATTTTGTCTTTGAGTATAAAATGCCAGTAAATGCATCTTGTAAGGTAGTTTGTAAACCAGGAATGAGAGTAATATGAGACTCCTCAGAGCACCTTTTTGTTAGAAATAACAAGAAAAGCAAAACCCCCAGGGCTGGGATTTGTTTGTGAGAAATACTTGTTTGCAGATTGGCAAAATGGAAATGTATGCAGTTCTACTGAGCACATGTTCCTGGGCCATGTTAATAAAGGTAGTTTTGCCTACCTTTCACCCTGACCACCCCTCTGATTCTCAGATCTCTGTGTCTTCCCCTTGTCTCTCCTGTCAGGTGTCAACCCAGTAACTCAGAACAGAAGGAGGCTGCTTAAGTGACCACAGTAATGTACAGGGTCTGTAGGCTGCTGAAAGCTGAAGAAGAGTAGGTGTATAAGCTAAAATAAACCAACTCTCTTTATGTTCTATTTGCCACATTATTTCTGTGCTGATGTACAGATACAGCTGAAGAAAGTCTGAAGTACCTATAAGAGCAGACTGAACTTTTTGAATAGACATTTTTCAAACTGTAAAACACTACCTGGAATCTCTGGCTAACAAATGGCCATATACAGAAACCTTTCGTCTGATAAATAATAAGTGTGCTTGGGGAATGGCTCTTTATTCCTGTAGACTGCTTTCTTTAGGTGCAATTTGAAAAATTCCAAGGACTCACCAAATAGAAAGGAAGTTTAAAACATGGAACTAGAAAAAAAAACTAATTTAAAACATGGAACTAGTTTCTATGAAAGTTTCAGTGAGCAGGGGCAACAATGCTAAAAATGGAACGAAACAGCTCAGAATATACCAGTGTATCAGTGAGCTATTCCAGTCTTCAGCAGACATTTACACAAGCTTGATTCATTTGGTTAAACAAATGGGTTTTATTAAATAAAGGAAAATAAGACATACACATGTTCCAAGGGGATTTTTCTGTGCAGCAAAACCCCCCATCCCTTTCCAGTGGTTGCTGATTAAGGACACTGTTTACTGCTAGGATATGAGCAGTACTATGCAAGTGTGGCCAGTTGCCAGATAAACAGATATTCTACAGAGCTTCCAATTATGCAATGATCTCTAAAAAGAAACAGGAGAATGTATCTGTTTATCAGGGTCTGCAGAAAATATCTCCTTGCTTGGCAGCAGATACATGTTCTCCTAGCACAGTGTTATGTAAAGATTCTGTTTAGGTTGGTAGTTAGTACCATGGTACTAGGAGTAGGAACACCAGTTTAAAAGGAAGTGTTAAAGGAAGAAATTTGAGCTGATCTGCTGTGCTGATATGCTGAGAGCTGTATGAATTAAGGTTGTGGGGGGAAAAGGCTTTTTGTTTTAGTGAAGGCAGCTGCCCAGTCAACACTCTACTTGCTGAAAGCCTGTCATAGGCACACTCCTTTGCCTCTGAAGTGACATAAAACATCACTGCAGCCCTCTTGCTGAGGGGATGACTTGGTCTCTGTTTCTGTGTTGAATAGTCTATTCAAACTAGATACCAGTTGCAAGCACTGGCTACGTGCTAATGCTTATAGATATCTTGATGTGATATAGTTCCTTTAAATGAAGACTGAAAAACAAAAATCCATTTCTTGCAGCATTTTGATGTATATATTATCACAAAGGTCAGTTTCTTGAAGCAATTTTAAGACTACTATCCTGTGTTACTAAGGGTACAGTCATTTTTTTCCCCCCCTGAGATGGCAACCTTCTTATTTGTACGTATGTTTTTCAGATTAGCTGCTGTTATCTTAGAAACTCAAAGTAACCTTTCACGAAAAAACATTTGGAAAAATAGTTGAAATCCTTATTTACCGTAAGAGCTGATACACTTCAAAACCTAAGTGTTGTAGCTTTTCAATGCTAGATACGTATTCTCATGATGAATCATGAATGCAGAGTGGAGGCAATTGAGCACAGCACTGCTCAGAGATCTTGTTTTGTTGTTGATCAGTACTATTTTAAAGCTGTGCTTTCTATAGGTTCCAAATATGCTCTCAATGGTGGGTTTCTGATTTTGAAAATCCCTGTCTGACTCTTGTCCATAGAGTGAATGAATTTTGCTTCTGAGGAAGAATTTTAAAGCTTTAAGCCTGGTTTCCTCAAGAAGCTGGACTTTTTCTTGCCAAACACCTGTCCAACTCCTTTCCCTGTTCACTCTAGTCCCCTCATACCTTTTAAAATCACTGGCCAGCATCAAACAACTTTGATACAGGAGGAAGAGGCATCTTTCAGATAATTGTTGCTTCATCAGTTGGCAGCTTGGCCTCAGACTGAGGCAAAGATGGGCTTGAGAGGAGATGGGGGAGAGAGGAGGTAAGATCAAATCTTCAAGAACATTGAGCGATGGAAGAGGTAATGGAGGTCTGGATTATTCCAGTTTATCTGGAGGAGGAGGACAGAGGGCAAACTTTGTGATATAGGATATAATTCCACAACGGACATGCTTCTTAGTAGTTCATCTGTTTGAAAATGTTGTTTTTCTCTGCAGTGTGATTCGTCACAGAGATGTTCGGGCTTCTTACTATGGTGTCATAGATAAATTCCGTCTCCAAGTGTCTGAGCAGAGCCAGAGGAAAGCATTAGGGAAAAAGGAGATTATTGCTACTCTGCTTCCATCTGCAAAGGAACAGCAACAGCAAAAGGAAGAGGAGGAAAAACGAATAAAAGAACACCTGACTGAAAGTGTCTTTTTTGAGCAGACTTTATGTCAACCAGGTAGCTGAAATCTTTTACCCCTCCTGTGTTCTGAATCAGTTTTGAATAGCTCTAGTGACTAGAAAGACTAGACTTAAAATATTTTTAAAATATAAACAGAAATAAGTTTTAAAATAATTCTTTTTATGTACCTGTAAGACTGCTGTCTTTATCACTTGAAGATGACAGTACACAAGAACCCAAACTGTGGCTATGCTGTTTATGCTGTCTTGATCAATCAAGAAAGACCTTTTGCTGCCCTGTATTTGCATGTCATACGTTGGAGAGTGCATCCACTGTTCCTCTGGACCAGGAGTTCTCACACAGACAATGGGAATTTATCTGTGAAAGGATGGTAGTTGTTCTTTCCCTTGAGCTCTTTAAAAGCATATGCCCCTTCTGAGTTTGTTCCAAACCCTTAATCCCCCATTTCCTGATGAGCAGGAAATATTGCCAGAACATCTTCTAAAGTGCTCCTTGTTCTCCGCCCATTCCTTTGTCTGTCCCACAAGAACAGAAAAGCACAGTTGGTGGCTGAAAACTGCGTGTTTCATACGTGAGGAAGTGAATCAAGAGTCTTGAAAACCTGGGCCAGACAGTTAAATTGAAGGGGTAGGATAAAAAGTGTCAAGTTGTACCTGAAATGAATCTAAACTGATTCTTGATCGTCTACATTCTTGTTACTTTTACTGATTTATACTGAAATGTTCTTGTCACTGTTATATTTTGCAGGACAACAAAAATCAATTCCAGAAAACAGATGAAGCTCCTTGAGAGTGTTCATGTTGTTAAAATGAATCTGTTTCACTATTTATACTGAGTTTGTTGGCTGGTGAAACACTTCTTATTAAAAGAAACCTCATAACAGATATTAGTAGGATACACAGTTAAAGCAGACCTACAAAGGTCTCCGGGCTCACAGAACAAAATGTTCCTGTGATAGTTGTTCCAGGAAAGAGGTTTGAGCCATTCTGAACAATCTGATACTGGTCTTAATCCAAATGCTATTTCTCTGCTTAAAAACCTTGTTGACTACATTATATCGCTTACTTACAGAAAAGCAGTAAACAAAGAAACTGCAGTATTTGCGTGTAACCTACAACCTGGAAATAAGAGATTTTTGGAATTAAAATAGAGCACATATTGCTAGTCACTCAGGATAGGAGAAGTTGATAAAAACATTGGCTATTTTCCAATGGGCCTTAAGGATTTGGTTAGAGGTATTCAGCTAACATGTAAACAGCTCTTTTCAAAGATGACACAGTAGACCTTTGAGTAGGTTCCAGCTGTTAAAGTGCAGGGCAATAAAGACTATGAGGAAGTCTTTATTGTCTATGGGTTGCATTTCCTTATTCTGGTAATCCTGAACTGTCAGAGTGGCTCACTCTCAAAGTTTTTAGAGTAAGATTTAAATTTTACTAATTTGTGGCATCTAAACAGACTCTGGCTCAGGTGTAGCCCTTGAATCCTGTAAAGAATGAAGGGGAGCTCATCTGGCCCAAGAACCTGTGCTTCTGCTGCAGGCGGGTTTTACTCAGGAGGTGTGAGCAGTTACCTGCCTGTGCAGGTCTTTTGGGTGCTCTTAACTGATTGATTACTGATCACTGAAGGAACATATCAAGGAATGGAATCAGGATGCACAGGGAAACCTCAAGCATTGCTGAGACATCCAGATGTCCTGAGTGTGTATATATAGCAACTGGGCCTGGCAGGCTCTGTTCCTCCAGAAGGGAGGGGTTTGGGAAGTCATGTGAAAACAAGTTCCAGCATCAGAACAGGGAGCAGCCTCCTCCACCGCAGAATGCAGAAGGTTTAGAAGGGTGGGTTTAAGAGTTGTCTTCCACCCCCTGCAAACTCCAGAGCAAAAAGGAAGATCTGAGGATATTTCAGCTCCCATGTACTGCAGACATTCTTGCAGAATATTTAATGTTTATATTATTCAGATATTCCTTACAGGTGGTGCTGTCTTGCTTTTTCAGAAAACAGAACTGCCTCGTCGGGACCGAGTTTACTCACAGTCTTCCTTGGAGTAGTGTGTGTCGCAGCACTAATGCTACCTACATTGGGGGAAATGGAATCCCTGGTGCCTCTCTACCTCCACTTAAGTGTGAATCAGAAGTTAGTAGCTGCTTATGTTTTAGGTAAGCACTTTGGATTTTATAAACATTTTCCTGCAACATCTATGAGTTTGGAAAACTTTGCCTGTCTTTGCCAGTGGCCTCAGGAAACTGGATGGAGACAAAACACCACATTACATTTTGTTTTGCATCTTGGCTTAGATCTTAATTTGCAGCCGTGGTGATAGCAGGGTAAATTAGTTATTGTGTTTTAGACCAGATTTGAGTTGATACCTATTGCACACAGGCCCCTACATGCTAATTTCAGCTTTATTTGATGATGGGCCAACAACAGTCATCTGCCAACAAACCTGAATAGAATGTGCTGTTTCTTACTCTTGCATTGCAATAGTTACTGTATTGCAGAATGTAGAATGTGTTACTGTGTTTCTCCCTCCAGCCCCCATGAGCTGTTTTTTAAGGCTTCATTCTCAGTACCTGTTTAATAAGCACCTGATACATGTAGCAGTAAGTTGTTGTAAACCCTGAGACCACTACCATCCACAGTTCTTCCTGATTTGTAACTTGCTCCCGCATTAGCCAGCATAGATGAGTTGCACATTTCATTTGTTATGACTGTTTCTCTATAACTATTTCAGATTTGAAGAACAGTCACACTAAACTCAATTCTCCTGTCCCACTACCTGGCAGAAATGAGGATTTAAAGGAAAAGAGCTAGGCAGCTTCAAACTGATAGCTAGAGGTGAGGTAGTCATGGGGAAAAGTGCAAGTTCTTGTTGGTTCATGCATACTGCTGACTCACAAAGGTCCATCTGCTGAAGTGGCTTGAAATCTCACTTGTGGCTCTTTGCCCAAACTGATGCTGATGGATTCTCAGATCGGACCTTGCAGTAATTCTCACTTTGTTTTTATCTCTGCTTTTGAAATTGACTCCAAGTTCTGCTTGTGCCAGCTACAGTTTTAAGCCCTTTGACTTTATACATTTGCAGCAACTGAACCTGTTTCTTGATTGCCTATGAAGTTTTGACAGGTTTTGACTTCTTTGCTGGCAGCATTTTTAGTGTTCATGGACAGATTCTTTTGTGTGCAACTCTTGCTCATGTAGAAAGTCAGTTGCTCTTGAGAAGTTGAAACCACTTTCTTCCACAAGGAAGTACAACTGGATTGTGGAGCAAATCCAATTGGCAAGGGTTGTTATATCACACTGACAGGACTATATGATATTTGAGAAGTATTTGATTAACAGAAATGAGTTAAACCCTTTATTGTCTGGAAGTCCCTGTACAAGTGGTACAGGCTGTTCTCCAGAAGCCTCTGCTCTTCGTCTGTGATGATGGAATTGATCCAAGCTAAGGATCCAGCAGCTGTGGGAGCACTGGTTGTCTGAACCAATACAGACCTAAATAAATAGCTGAGCTGTAGTTCCTTGTTAAGGGATAAATTGCTGATCTAATGGAAGGCAATGTTGCAGCTCTGTTCTGTCATGCTTCTGCCTTCACCATCTTCATAAAGTAGCCAAGTTCCATCAGTATGGAGTGGCAGGAGATAAAATAGTCTCAGAAATGTCTTTATCCATGGTGAGATCTGTAGGCTTTAGCCAAGCTCTCTGAACTGAAAGGCTGTTACAGTGACATCATCTGAGCCTGCAAGAAAGTGAGATAGCCCAAGAACTGATAAATTGTTATTTTGATGTTACATAAGGCTGGAATTCAGGGACCCCTTATGTTCTTCCCTTACCTTGTGCAATATAACCCATGGCTAAGAACTGCAGATTTGGGGTTTTTTTCCTGTATCAGCACATAATTAAAATTAACTTTGCAGTGTGTCATGAGTAAGTTTATTAGCCCCTATTTCCTGTTTTCATCTGGTTTTAATTGTTTTTAACCTCTATCAGAGCAGTTCTTTTTTTCTTCCCTCTTTAAAGGTCACAACAAAGAGTCTGTTGAAAGCTCCCTCTGTAGACTGACAAGGAAGCTTAACATCTTTGTGTAAAACTGGTCTTTGATGAGTTACTATGCACAGAGCTGAAAAAAGCCTTGGAGCCTTCAACTAATCTGCCTTACTGATGATTCAGCATTCGAATGACACTGCCCATAACTGGCCCCCAAGAAAAATGGGGTTTAGGTGCTAGTGTTACACTTACCCAAGTCAAAAGTTCAGTGTTAAGATTTTCCAGTAAAGAGATCAGTAATTGTTTGGAGTATTTATATCTTCATTGACATTCAGTTATTACATGCACCACACTTCAGCGTTGATTTTTTGACTACATCAAAATTTGGAGCCATACTTCTAATATTTAAGTGTATATATAGATGCTTTCTGCATGTATTTATGCACTTTTACTATATTTTCTGGCCTGTGGCAGAGTAAACTCTTTATTTTAAATGTTTTATTTTGCATGAAATCAAAGTGCTTAGTTCTTAATTCTTGTCTTTCAGGTCTCATCACCATGGTTATTTTGAGAACATGAGCAATGAGTTCATAGGATGTCTAACACCTTACTGTATATTCACATAATGAATGTGGACTGCCTTTTACTCCCATTTGGCTCATTAAGATGCTAGCAAAACTGTTCAGTGATTTAAGATACCTTCAGAAGTGTAATATATTTTAACTGTGTATAATAAATGAAAGACTCAAAGCACTTTGCGGTGCTTCTGTAACAGACAGCTATGAAATGTTCAGTGATACCTGTGAAAATAATTTGAAAAAACTTTTATATCTATGCCTACTGTAAAAAATCCTTATTAAAACAACATTTGTTATTTTTAGTCTATGTTCACATCAGTGCGTGATCACTATAAAAGCAAACTGTCTTCTGTAAAAACGCTCATTTGGTTTGTGGTTGTACCTGCCAAGGCTGGCACATAACACTTCTGTATATACATACCAGAGAGGTGAGAGTCGTGACTGATCATTGAAGAAAATGAAAAATTCCATCAGTGAAACTATGAAATAAACCATGAATTTTAGGTGAAGAAGTAATTCTCAAATTTCTTACTTCATCATTACCAATATACCAAGTGCTCATTTTCTTACTTGGGGAAATAATTTTTTGCAACGGCCATTTTGTACCACAATTGTAGACAATAAATCAAATTCTGTAATCAGACCCCTTCATTTCTTAGGGATGCATGGAAATGGCATTAACACAAGCTCATACAAATACAAAATTCACCTTTTTTTCTATTTTAGAGACCAAACTAAGTGTAATAGCAAAGGCATTTCTCTACATCCCTCCCCCCACAGCTACCACAGGGACTTCTTTTCTATCAGAAACTTCTGCTTAAATGCCAGTTTCATATTTGAGGTGAGCATTAATCTTGTTTCATCCAACAAGCATTTCCCTTCATTTAACATTTCATTGTCAAGATGTTAATTCTAAAAGGGGCAGCTATTATGGTGTTGGGTTCATACAGACAAATCTTTGTAAGAAGTCTATAGAGTATGCTCTGATATGAATAAAAAAGTTTGGAAATCAGACCTTCTTTCCCCCTGCATGTTACGGGTCACTTTTCTGCTTAATCATGGAAATACAAAGAAACTGTGCAAAAAACAGTTTCTTAAAAAAAAAAAAAAGAGAGAAAGAGAAGTTGAAAAAAGTTGTTAACCACTACAATTTTTCTTATATAATGCTACTTCAGTTTGATTCTTGGAAGAACAAGGATTGTGTCATCTATCAGCATCAGATGATAAAGTCAAACATTAACAGTCATTAAGAAAAAAAACAAAAAAGGTTCCCAGCTGGTTTAGAAGGCCGTGTGCCAGAGCATGCTGCAGGCACAGCACTTCCCTCCAACACTGAGCTTGTGGCTGGGGGAGCGTTTTCCTGCCCCCGTGGCGGGGTCGGCTTTTCCCTGCCACTGCAGGACTCTGTTCCTGTAGCTTTACAGTTCTGTGAAGTACCTACACTGAATTCTGATTTTCACGAGGTGGTTTAACCTGCTGCTGCATGGGGAAAGGTGAGGGAATGGAACAGAAGTTGGGGAGATAAAAGCACCATGTCGTACCTTATCTTAGCACCCAACAGCCTGGCTAAACATTTTGGTGTGCCCAAGCTGATTAAAAAAGCCCAACACGAACCCTTTTTTCCCCCTATATCCTGGTGTTCCAGTCATGGACCAGGATCATGTTTTCCTGGACAGTTGCAGAAGTACAGAAGTGACAATCTCACCTGTAGGAATTCAGAGTCACTGTAACCAGGTCTGACACTTGGAACTGCCTCAGTCCTGCAGGACAGCACATGTGTGGAGAAGGCAGATCCCAGGACACAGATGCCAGCAGTCATTTTCAAGGAATCTGAAGAGAAATGATTGGTTTAAAAAAACACCTTGACCAAAGAAATCAGGAACAAAAATTTACCGTCAACCAAAAAGACTAAAAACAGTGGACCACTTCTTTGTCAAGGCAAGCGAGGAGCAATACACAGAAAAAGATTAAATGCACAGAATAACTCAGCAGATGCAGATAAAACTGGTACTTGGGTGAAATAAGGATGACAAGTGTGAATTCTGACTGCTTTCTCCTTCAGGGAGATTGCAGCACACTGCAGAATCACAGGTTTATCCCAGTTGGGAAAACAAGACCTGAGGACAGTTTCAGTTCAGCAGTGAGGGAGAATGTATCAAATTATGTTACAGCATAGTCATAGCAGGGCATCAGTAAAATTTTACCAGGTGGATACACAAGATTTGTGAGGTATTTCCTGATTTTATATATATTTATGTGCATGCACATACCTCTAGTACTTACATACTAGAGTTGCAGGAAACACTGGATGCCTTTGGAAATAAGACCCGAGACAGTGAATATACCTCTTAGAAACACCAGGAAAAACAGTTAAGTGTGTACGTCATTTCCCGTTCCTGACTCCTAACACAAACAAACAGTCATTTCCTTGCAATGGGCAAATATTTTCAGCAGACAGTTGGGAGGGCTTTGAGATCATCCAGTAGAAACAATCCTGGTGTTTACCCAGCACTTGCTATGGCACCGATAGCTCAGACGAGCTGTGCTGGCAGCAGGAAGTGGGAATGCTGCCGAGATCACTTTGGGGAGCGTCACTCCCTGTCGCTGTAGGCTTGGTACATGATCTTCTCTAGGTGTTTGCACTTGTCTGGATCAGAAAATCCTGAGATGATCGTGTTTCTCTAGAGGAGTGAATCACAGTGTGCTTGAAACTTCAGTAGACCCAGGGCACCGTTCCAGAGCTCCAGGGACAGACAGGGCTCTCAGGGAATCAGTTAATTGCACCAGGGATCACAGCTGATGATGGAGCCCCAGAGAGCAGGTCTGGCACCCTCACACAGCCACCACCTGGAAACAAATCAGTCTCTGCAAAGGGAAAAGCTGAGTTGCTGCTGCTGACATGTCTCAAGACATGCCCCAGGAAGACAGTGGAGCGTTGCTGCGAGATGGGAAGAGTCACTGCTCTTGAAACAGCTCCACAGGGATATTTGCAGCAGCTCCAAGAGAAGCGCATGCACAGAACTGTGCCTTCAACAAAAAAAGCAGAGAAATCCTGAAATCAGCTAATTAAGAGCTGTCAAATCCCATCATAAGTTATTTCATCTTTCCTCCTATGTACAAGTATCTGATAACCAACAAGCCTAAACTGGAAAGAGGCTGCCAAATAGGTTTGGCAATAAATCATTGTATTTTAGTCCTCATTTGTCAATGTACATTTAAGATACCTCACTTTCCTTGTAACAGCTTCCCTTATAAATGCAAAGTTCCATTGCCCCTTTCCTTTGTCAGGAGTGTGAATCTCACACTTCAGACTTACACTCAGGGCAACATCAAATTTAAGGATCAGGTCTTAAAAAAACCCCTTGTACAGGAGGCCTTAAAAACCCCCAAAACCTTGAATCATTTTCTCTGCCAGGTGGGCATTTGAGTTGTTGAGTCGGAGCAGCTCAGGTGCTTTGCCCTCTGGCCTTGCATAAGCCCCTCTGGGCAGAGAAAAGAAGGGAACACACTGCCCTACAAAGCATGCAGGCCTGAGCAATCCTGGTATTGACCCTCCTGCCAGCTGTGTGCAGAGAGAGGGGCCAAGTGGCCGTGGAAAACAGGTTCCCTCCTGTGTCCCTGGGAAACAGGGCACTCAGTGGTGGGAAGGCACCATCTCCCACTAGAAGTGGAGGAGAAAGAGCCAAAGTTAATAGTGCTGGAGTCCCTTTCCTGCAGGCATAACGTGCTGCCTGAGGAAATTAAATTAAGACGGAAACCACTGAAGGAGAGTGAAGTTCACTGCTGCCAGCAGCCCATCACTCACTTGTTACTGCCCCACAGGAGCTTGTGAGGATTGGGAAACCATCGCCACACAGTCAGCAAGAGCCATTTACAGATAACGACCTCAGTGAAAGGAGTCTGGAGAACAAGTGCATCCTCCAAAAAGGAGAGTTGGAGGAATGAACACAGGCAGGCAACACTTGCAGTGTCTCAACTAAAGCCGAGTAATGGCATACTCTCACTTTTGGGTGTATTTTTGTCTTCTGTAGAAGCTCTCCTCTGAACGCTAATGAGCTGTTTACTTTGGATAATGAGCTGTAGTTAATGCACATCAGCTCTTGGAAATCTGCAAAGCTGTATGACCATGCTGACAATATAATCTGGAATTACATGCAGGCAAAGCGACCATGCTGGTCTTCAAAACAGCAGAGACTGCAAAGAAATAATTTAAGCAAGAGCACAACCACGATTACAGCTATGGGTGTCTCCTCATTGTGAGGAAAAAGGCTAAGTAACAGGTGCCCTGTAATGGAACTTAAATGCATGTTTCCAGTTAAAAAAAAAACCCTAGCAATAAAATTTTCAATAGCAAAATATGATTTACAGTAAAAATATGAGAGTGTTCTTCTCCAGAAAACTGCACACTCAGTGGCTCGAGGTATGAACATCAAGGCATTAGATGAGCATTTGCTTTGACAGACATAAACAAACAAGCAAAAAAAAAGAGAAACAAAACTGCAGTAGGGCTCTGGAAACCCACGTTCTGTCAACATCACCAAACCCATTAGCGCCTTTCCCTCAAGAATCTGCCAGGAATCTCCACAATCCAAACTGACTGCTGAAGTGAATGCACTTAAAATGAAAGGATGTTGGTGTATTTTTAGCAGCAAGCTTCTTGCAGTGATTTCAGTGCCAGCTTTATTTAAACTGGCTTGAAAGAAAACACAGTACCCGATTTCTGTGCCACAAACCCCAACATGTGCTATGCACATCATGGATTTGATTTTTCTCCACACAAGGACAAAAAGTAACCAGGAGAACCACATTTCCAAAGATTAGTCCATGCAGCAAAACCTGCTTCCTCTTGAGCAGCTCTTCCTAGCTGGGTTGACATCCAGCAAAATTCTAAATATTTGCAAACAATTATTTGTCATTGAAGAAAATCTTAAAATAGCAAGCATTTTCTAAGGCTCTGATGAAACAAATAATAAGAAACCAAACTAACAGAAGAATTTTGAATTTGATAAATGCCAGATTTGTCTGAGGAATCTTTGTGACATTGGGGATGTCCCACCAGTTCCTTGAGAGACACAGGGGAGCCAGCACGAAGGCATGTTGAGGCTGTGTTTGGTTTTGGTTTAAATGCACCCGACTCCTCCCCCCTTCTGAAATTTCTGCTCCCAAGCCAGCTACTGAAAGTCAAACAAGGTTATTCTCTTTCAGTGGTTTATTTTTTTCCTCTCTTGTGCTTCTACCACAAAGCCCCAGTGGTGGAAGCAGTCTCAGCATGTGTGTGGGGTCTGGGTCTTTGGGATGCAGGGTGTTTGCCTCGAGTGCTCCGTGCCAGAGGAAAGGCATCTCCTGAGCAAGGCCTGGCCTGACTGGCAACTGCTCTCAAGTTTATCAAACAAGGATGCTGCCACCAGATATGCAGATATGGCAAGGCTCCGCTAGTACGGGTAAAACAATCACCCCAAGAAAATGAACCTGAGGTGACAATTTTTGCACCCAGTTATTGAAAAGGATTCTTGTCAAGCACTCCTCTCTGTATCAGTAAGGTTTCAATTACTGTACTGTAGCTGTAAACATTCAGTAGCATTTACAAATATTTTAACTTGTTGCTTCCATGAGAAAAGGGATCAACTTAAACTCCATCTGCCTGTTGGTGATGAGAAAGGTTGCTTAAAACAGGATAGGAAGAGCTCACACAGTTTAATTATGACTCCTGAAGCTCTCTATTTTAAGTAAATGAGTTATGACTCCAACATATGCAAGAATACAACAGCATAAAGTGAACATTTCTAAAATGACGACTGTTAAGGGAGGCACAAGCTGTTCTCAAGCTCATGGAGTGCTGGAGGTCCCTCCAGTCGCTTTATTGGCAAATCATTGCACAATAGCAGGGCTGGACTCACAAACACAGGACTGATACTGGAACCACAGCACACATCTATAAATGGAAATATCTCAGTCTCACCAGACTTTGGAGACTTGTTTTGTTTCTACGGGTTGGTGATCATTTACTCTCAAGTTTTATGGAAAAAGGTGAAAAGAAAGAATTTCAGATTAAGTTCTTACCCTGATCTCAGGAGGACCTTGGGCAGCTGCTCAGCTGAGCATTCAGGTCACCTGCCTCACTGGCAACACACAGAAGACCATGCAAGTCAATCTAGCTGAGGCACAGGCTCATTTTTCCTGGCATTTGTACTTCTCTTCCAGAGGGAAGTATCTATCTTCTATTTAGTATCTCTGCTAAATGCAGCAACCAGTGAAGGGCTCATTCCAAAAATACAGCCTCCTGAGCACTGGCACGGTTACTGACGTTCCCTCAGCAACTGTGTCATTCTGGAGAAGGTGGAAGGAAGAAAAACACCCATCAGTTGTCAAGGAAGACACAATGGCCCAAGATCTGATTTAACTGCCAACAAATCCTGCAAAATAATTTTCAACCAGCCCAAGCAAGTGCCAAACACAAGTGTGACTTTTGGAAGGTGCCATTTGTGGCAGAATCCCAGAGAGAAGCAGAGGCAATATTAAAAGCATGAGTTACTAGACAAGTACAGGGTTGATTATGTGCATTGTATAACATCCTTGCATCCAGATACATGTTCTGGAGCATAACTTGGTTCCAAAATTTTTCATTTTAGTGGAAAAAAACCCTATATGTGTCTCTGGACTCCAGGGTGTGAAGCTGAAGCTTCCTGGTGACGTGGAGATAAAACAGTGAGATGCTTTTCCACAATTTCAAAGCAATTTCTGTTTTGCAAAAGCAGGGGAAGGAACAGATACAGATAAATAACTATTTCACTCTCCTCCAACAGCATTAATTGGCCCAGAGAGGTTGTGGACTCCCCATCCCTGGAACTGTTCAAGGCTGGGTTGGATGGGGCTTGGAGCAACCTGGCCTGCCACAAGGTGTCCCTGCCCATGGCAGGGGTGGAATGAGATGGTTTTTAAGGTCCCTTTCAACCCAACCCATTCCATAATTCTGCAATTAACTGCCCTATTAAAGCAAAACACAAAGACTCCCCAGTTCTTCCCAAGAGTTAAGACCTTCAGTACTTTCCAGTAGCCAGGAGTAGCTTCTGTCTTCCAAACTATTTCACCACAACTTCCTCTAGGTATAAACTAGGGACACGTATTACTTGTATTAAAAAATGTTTGGTTTTATTCTTCTTTATTCCTAGAGTTGTCACAGACCTGCAAGACAGCACTGCACGAGGAAAACAAGGCAAGTGTGCTGCAGATTTTAATACCTACTTTACATTAGCTAGAATATGTTAACTAGACTGGGTAGAAGTAAATTACAATAAATATTCTGATTTTAAAAGAAAGCATTTAATCCCAGATGAAAACAAGAATGTGGTTATCTAAAAAAGTGCAAAACCAGGAAAACACATTTATTTTTCCATTTATTGGCACTTATTTGAAAAATGGCATTAAATATTCAACAGAAAAGAGACAAGTTGACCCACACTCAGCTATTAAACCCCCCTATACTGATGTGTCTTCTAACAAAGACTGGAAGAGACACCAGGAGGTTCATTCTTAAGAAATAAGCAATATTTTTTTAAAAAAGAGTCTTGCTCTCACCACAGAAGAGTGAAAGCACAGCAACTCTTTGGCACAAACCCGAAACTGCAAACCCAACTTTGCCTCAGCAGAGAGAGCAAACAGAGCCAGGCACTCCCGTGTGCGTCTGCTCAGGGACAAAGGGCAGCTGGACTCAGCGAGGGACTGCAACCAGCAGGGTGATTCTTACAATAATTTAAGAGGAATGATACCAGAAGTAAACCATGTCATATCTTAACTAGAACAGAGTCAGACTATTAAATACATTCTATTTTCTCTTTACAATAAAGACACACAGAAATGGGTCACCGGCCCTCATGTCACCAGGTCTTTGCACTCCAAGTAATCCCTTTCTCATTTTGATGGCTGCTGTCAGTCAAAGCTTCATCTCTGTGAATCTTTCACAGCAGTATTCAGGGCAGGATTTTCTCCTATTTAAGGAAGTTCCCATACTTTTCTTGCTTTATGACACACTACAAAGATTTAGCGTTTAAAAATAAAACATTTTGCTTCATTATTAACCTCTATGGAGAGAAGGTTTGAAACCACATAGCACAGATGCACAGACATGTACAAAGAGGGACTCAGCTGGGGGAGTTCAGCTGCACAACCCCAGTGAGGGTGTCGCTGCAAAATCCCAGACAGCTGTCCGTAGGAGGTGGGTCTGCAAATTCTTCCTCCTGGTTGGGGAATTTCAGAGTTGAGATCAGGATGCCTCAACACACTGACTTCTTCAAATGTCTCAGATTACCAGATTCCAGGCTTCCAATCAGCATTTGAAGTTTTCAACAGCAGAAATGACTTGATGTCATTGTTTGAGGAAGCGACATCAGGAAATTAAACACAGATTAAATATGTTTGATGGCCTCAGCCTGTAAAAAGGCATTCAAGATTCCTCACTATATCTGTCATACATGAGGACAAATACTGACAGTTAAAATAATGCATTCCTGAAGTACTAAATACTAAAATCTCAGGATTTAATTTATTGTTCCAAATATTGTCACTATTTTTCCCTATTAAAAGACCTTTAACAGAGCATCTACCACTCCAATACATCATCTAAATGGGGAAGAAAAAGAAATAAACCCCAGATACAAAACCCCAGAATAATGTTCCACACCTAATTCAGATTTAGTCCCAACAGCAGTCATGATCATGAATAAAATCCAACATATAAATTTGACAATTCACCAATTTGTTCTTTTCTGAGATTCAAAGGAACACAGAATTGATTAAGAGCCAATCATAACAGAACACAATAATAATAATAACAATAACAATAATAATAATAATAATAATAATTCCCCCCTGCAATATTCTCCCTTTCATATGAAGAAGAAAAAAAATATAAATATCTAACATTCTGGGAATATAAACAAGTAGTAAGCTGCTTCATTGGTTTTAGGCTGAGGACAAATGTGAGTTATCTGCTCCTCCACAGGCAGGGAGGACACTGGCTGCTGGCAAGACAAGTCTTCCACAAGCAGGACACATTTACAGTGTTTGTAACTCATGGCAAGGAGATCACATCCACTGCAAACCAGCAGCTGCTGACTAATGTGAGCATCCAACATGTCTGCAGCCCAAATGCTTCTGTATTGTAGTAAATGTCATATAAATCACTAGAAAGGTGAATTCCTCCTCAAGGAACTATTCTGGAAGTTTTCTAGAAGTAATGACATTGCTGGAAGTTCCTATGAGGAACAGAATGGGTTACACACAACAGAAAGTCTGGGCAATATCCTGCCTGTTTCCCGGTGTCCATTAGCAGATTCCTGCTTCTCAATCCATCGGTAACTTGGCTGTGAGATCAACAGGTAAAAATGGGGATCTGGAGTCAGAGAGCGACACTGGAGAGTCTGTGCTGGTGCCAACTTCAGCTGGAGAGTCACAGGAGGAGCCTGCACTGCTCCTGTTGTCATCCAGGGCATGTGAGGACAGACTGAAAACAGAGTGACACCAGGGAGTGAGAAACGAGGCACTGGCTCAGGTTAAGCGGCCAAAACCAGCCCAAATCATCACAAAGCCATTCTAAACACATGTGCATCTCTGAAGGAGCAGCAAGCCCTATGATCTGAAATACACCTGCAGCTACATACCTTGCAGTCACTTCCAGACACACACAGGACACTCTGCCCATTTCCCCTTTTGCTCACCCAAATATGGGGCACAGATCAGAAGTCCCAGGCCGAGCAATCCACTGCCAGCTTTACTCCATCCTCAAAGCCCTGGGCCAGCACAACAGCCAGAGGCCTTTTTGCCAGGAGAGCCAATGATAAATTGTCCATCCTCCATTGTACTACGTATTTCACAGGACACAAATTCATGATAGCTGATCTATCATCACTGATAGCAGCAAAGTGATTTTTTTAAAATTACCATCTCCTACAGCAAGATGCAGCAAATGAACCCAAACTGCTATCCCTACTGTAAACAGGGTGTGCAAAAAAGATATGTTTTTGAAGTACCTTTAAAACATCTATTTTGCTATTGCTACTCAAATCTTGTGCCTTGTGTGACTTGTACAGCAGTGAGCAGCAAAAAGACAGAACTACCGTGAACAACTCTTGACAGTTGTGTGGGCGCACCCTATGTATGATTAACCTTTTGACTAAAACACTAGATCAAACTCCCTTGCTATTACCAATCACCACAATTTTTAATGAGGTACTTTTTATCTCCTCCCAGCTCTTCTGACAGACTCATGTTCCTCTGTGACTAAGACCAAGGGCAAAAAAGCAAAACCCTATTCAGCCCAAAAGCATCAGCATTCATATTTGATTGCAATTTGAATCAGACTCCAAAAGCTAGCATCCATGAGGTGTCTTTTCCTAAACATGCTCAACTGTTATCAGTCAGGCCTAGAAACTGCAGAATTGTAGTGAACATTGCTGCCTATTTACCGTGATAATTTCAATGCTGTAACATTGTGAGATATCTCTATTAAAAAAAGACAAAAGCAAGCACAAAAAACTTCAAGCATAATCACTGCTAGAAAAAGAAAATATTTGTAATGCTTCTGCTGAAAGGGACAATAAACAGCACAGCATTTACCATGCCCCAAGGTCTGCCTGATGTGCAGCCTCGGGGGTTAGCATGTTGGTGGATCCCTGGAATAATCTTTTTGGGTGATCTTCCATCTCTGTCACACCTTTGGGAAGAGATAATGAGTGATAAAAATTACTACTCATTTAAACTAAAATCTACTTTCAAAATACTTCTACAGAGCAAACAGAATAGAGGTTCAAACTTATAATAGACTACTCCATTTGTAGAGCATAGAATTTAGATGCTGAAATTTTAAAGGCTGTCTATTTCCTGGAACCATTTTGTCCAAGCTCCAGTACAGTTTAGTGAGTTATTAACTAAGGCTTAGATATCAGATATTTATTCTTCAGTAGTGAAGAATAATCCTTTTGTTTCAGTTTATCCAGCTATCAGTTCACTGACCAGCTCCACAAGAGCAGAGAAGCTGAAAATAAAGAAAAAGAACAAGCTCCAGGATTATCACAAAACTTTTCCATTGACTTAGATTTCCAAACACTCTAGAAGAAGAGAGGATAGATATATGCTTAAATAAGCTATGGCAGAACTCAGATGAAAGTGGTTTAAAAGTTGTTTTAGAGCCAGAGGTGTTCTGTAATAAAGGTGAAGCTTGAAGATACAAAAATAGGTGCAGTAAAATTGCCAGAAGTTAAACTTGAAGAAAAATGCAGAAAGACAGAGAAACATTTCCTAATTAAGCTGTAAGGTGCCTACCAGGCCTGGGCATCAGCTTTGGGTTTTGAAGAGTTATTTTAAATGTACAGTACCTGTGTGCTTCAGTCAACCAGGACTTTCAAAGTTTTCTGTTTAAGTTAAATATACCAATAGTTGTATTTACTGTTTTGTTAAGCAGGTTACATCACATTTTTTATCACATCTATATGACCACAGCAATGGGGAGGAATTAGAACAAAACAATTATTAGCATTATAGAATTACAAGCTTTATGGAATAGTAAAATCTAATTTAATTATTTGTCTGTTTTATTATGTGCAGTATGTTCTATTTCTAGTCACTTTTTGAAGTATGAGCCAACTGGACAGAATTATGAAGAAAGCTATATGAGTTACTAGATGACTAACAAGCTGGCCTATTGTATTAGCCAAACCTAAATACTGTACCTTTTCTTTTGATTGATCCAAGAACACTTGGTCGAATGCAGTTAATTGGGCTCTGGCTTCTCCTGCTAAAAGAAGACAAATGCTGCACTGAGATCACCATTAAAAGAGAAAAGTTGAAAAAAGAATCAAAAAATACTCAGAGAACAAACTACTGGGTAGAAACCACTAAGAAAATAGGCATTAAAACAGCTTATCCAAAAGAAGTCCTCTTTTTTTTCCCCTCTGAAGATAGGCCAGGAAGCACAGAACTGAGCAGGAAAAGTTTAATTACATTATTTCACAACTGGGGCAATCTAAAAGCTCACATCCAGACACTGACTACATCTCAGTTGACAGGCAGTGCTTTGCTGAACTGTGAGGGCCTAGTAAACTTTAATGGTATGCCCACATCACTCAAAGGAGTAACAAACCCTAAATCTGTTTGTGTTTTCTTCCCCTCAGAATTCAATTACTAAAGATGTGAATGAGAGCAATATAGAGACTGCACTGGGAACACGGATGCCACAATGCAGCCCATTTCCCAATGTTATGACATGAGGATTTTGACAAATGCTTTACACCACCATCTAAAGTCTACATGAGTATATGAAGTTGTGTTTGTGCTCAGAAATCAATTATGGATATAACAAATTCTGGTATTTCAAATGCCTACTGTGAACAAGCTATGCCAATTTTCTATCATTGATATGATCTGGTGACTTACCTTGAAAATCTCCTTGTTGGACTTGGGCTGGGACTTGGAGGCAACCCACTGCTGCTCACCAGACTTTGCAAAGATGGTGAGAAACATTGCTGAGAGGAAAAGAGTTTGTGTTATTATAAATACTGTATCATTCCCATGTGGTAACAATTGACGCTTAACTGCAGAGAAATAAACAACCCAGAATTAGTTTCAGCAAGCAGTCACTGGGTATACTGAGACATCACTTTTTGCTACTGAGAAAAAAAAAATTAAAATTGGACAGATTCCATTTTCATGCAGATTTATTTCACTGTACTCTGGTTAAACAGACTTATTTGTTTTTTATTAACCACAGCACAACAGCTGAACACTCCACAGAAATTCACACCCACAAGATGAGCAGCTGGTATTTTCTGGTTTGGGGTTTTAGGGGGTTTTATTTACTCTCTAGTTTCTTGTTTGCAGCTGAGGTAGAAAGGAGCAGGTGGCTGAATCTTTTGCTACTAATTTGGTTGAATTTATTTAGCTCTACTTAAGATAAAACCATCATTATCACATTTTGCTCACCTTCCCTATTCCTCGTGTAGGTGAAGGAGCTGGTGAAACTGGAACAAAGTCTACTTGCTTTGGTGATAGTGATTTTTCAAAATCATTGTCACTCTGTAAACAGTACACACAATTAATCTTATGAGCAGGTACCTTAACAAGAAAAGGACTGTTTGGTGTGAAATTCCAAAGTTATCCTCCATCATATCAACAATTTTTAGGCAGCCATTTATGAGCTTATGTTTAACAACAAAAAAACCCCCCTTAAACATTACATGGAGAGTATCAGAACATGGAAGAAAATTTGAACAGGCAGACATCCATGCAATTTCCTTTTGACATAGCATCCCAAGGAATCCACATGTACCTTGAACAACTGATAATTCTATGCCTTTTTAGTGTGAAAAATTGCAGATCAAAAGCAGTGCTATACTAACACCTTAATTGTAGGTCAAACTATCAAAGGAAATGTTGACATGAGAGAGTCTCTAGTGTCCTGATACTGATGATAGAAACACAAATTAAAGCATGAATGCATTACCAGGCTCAAGCTCTCCTCCCATGAGTGGCTCATCTGCATTGCTACTTGCACTTCTCTATAAAGAAAAAAAGAAATGTATTGTCCCGGGCCCATAGACGGCTGCAGCGACTGTTCTACTTTGCCTTAGCACTCACCTTTCACGAACGGTTTCCCTGTTCAGCAAATTCATTCCTTCTTCCTAAAAGGTTAACACATGAAGAAGTAAGGTCAAAAAAAAAGCACTTTGTTCCAGCAAATCAGAAAAGCTGTGGTTTCACTTCACTTTGGCATGTGGAAAATATAAATCAACTCGGTTAAGCGACAATAACCTCAAGTTCTCACTCCATGAGAAGGAGCAAGGAGGAGAGGATGAGAAAGAGATGTAGCAAGAGAGACCATCAAGTAAGAAGTGTTTATGTGAGCTGGTTGTTTCCCAAGCAGCCTTATTTTCATTACTAACCAAGAGGTAGCTACAAAACTGAATAATGATAGTATGAACCAGAAATTCTGCACAAGCCAGAGTGTCTTTATGCAGTCTTGAGTAATATCATTTTACAAAGGGGGCACTAGAACAGATAAACCTCAAAAACATGGCTGGATTCTTACCTTACTCTATGGATTAGTGACTAACTAGACACTTGTCAGCATCTCACTTGGAATACACTGCATTGCACACAATGAATTCAGGATTCAGTGAGGTTTTTTTCTAAAAAAAACTCCATAAAGTATTATTAAAATGGATCAAATATGTAAAATTAAACTAAACATTAACACCAAGTACAAACATGACTCAATCTCTTCTTAGGCAGACACCATTCACCTAAATGTGACCCAGTCTGTTCAGTGAATGAGTAGATTCCCTAAATCAAGAGTAAAAGTTCAACTAAACATCTTCACAATCCTCATCATAAGTAGGAAGAGTCTAACCTACTTCACCTGTGTGATAATTTGCTCAGATTTGAAAGAGATCAGAAGTAAATCACACAGGTTCTCAGTGAGTACACAGGACATGGAATTAATTCCAACTAGTGAATCTAATGCTCAAACACAAATTAGGAAGTTACACTTTTTGCTTTAATAAACGGATGGCAAAACCATGAATGCAGAAGCATTTTCCAGAAGATTGAATCATCAAATTTTACTTCATGTAATAGAGCAGAGCCATAATAGTTCATTCCTTTGCTCTCAGCATATTTTTCATTATATCTCCCTGCTCACTTGCAGGGGGGTTGGACCGACCTTTAAAGGTCCCTTTCAACACAAACTAATTTATGATTCTGTTATGATTCTGTTAATTTATGATTACATGTTAAACCTAAGACTTTTTGTATTGATGAAAAGAGCTGTACAACTGACCCGAGCACTTCAGAGTCTATTTAAACCAGTAGATTATTTACATAATGATAGCAAGCAGTTATTTTCTTCAGGTTTACTGTGCAACTACCTGAAATAACCGAGGTGGGAAGCACAAGTGCCTTCCACCACTCAGGCAACACAGCCTAAAAATGCTGTCTGAAGCATTAAATCATTTTCTTAACTTTTGACCCTTTAAAAATCAAGCCTATCCATTGACAACTAGCCAGTGAAAAAACAAAATTTTAAAAAAATTAAGCATCTTCAAGCTAATTTTATAACCATTCTACTGTCAAAAAGTGGAGATACAAAATGAAGGAGACACAAGAGTTTGAGCTTGTTGATTTTAAAGTCTTCAGCCTGCGGTGTGCTGGCTGGGAGCAGAGCTATTTGAGCCTGCTCAGATATTCCCCACACTACCCCCCTTCCCAAGTGTTTGCTCTGGTGCCCTTCCCCCTCCATTCGTGCTGTGACAGCACAAGTACAGGGATCTGGATAAGAAAATTATACAGATGAAAAATAGCCCAGCCAGAAGAGTACAGACTATTTTTCAGCCAGAGTGCCTCCTTATCCTGCTCATTTTCTAGCTGCACAAAAGTCTTGTGCCAACACAAGTTAAAGAACACTTTGTTATTGGCCCCGAATATTTATGCTGGCATTGCTGCCAAAAACTTGGTGAAATTTAACTCTAAGGGTTTACATTAAAGGTTTCCTTTCTAAAATGTCCATTTTAAGAATCCTTTCTCTGGTTAAATCTTCTCCTTGCTGTAAGATGCATTTTGCTTCATGAAATGTGGAACTGGGCAGGCAGTTTGAAAATAAAATCTACAGCCAGTTGAAGGACATCACATATCAACCGCAAAAAAACCCAGACACCTATAAAAAACTCATTTAGAAGAATCTGTGCTTACTTGTTTGATTTGATGAAGACGGCTGCTAGGAATACGGATAGGAGATGATGGCACAAACTGCAAAACAAAGTCATATACAATTGAAAGTACAGCAGAAGGGAGGGAAAGGTGCCACAGGAATGTTAGTAAAGTAGTGCTGCCTCAAACTAAAAAAAAAAGTAATTAAAAAAAATAATTTATAACATTCTCAGTGTATATATAAACTACATCACTTACTTGCAAGAACATGTTAAGATGTATTTCCCCATTATACTGCTTTGTAACCTCACAGATGCTAATTGGTATCAGCCTAGCTTCCATTCCATTTCCAGGCAACTAGAACTGACAGCCTTCCCCACAGAATGGAGCTGCTTTTCACTAGCACACTGTCAGCCCTAGTATATATACGTTGACGTAAATATTTTCCTTTATGGGATTCAGAATATTTATTTTCATTTAAGTGATCCAGAAAGCTCCCCAATAGATCCTTTAAAAATACAAAGCCAAAACAACACATTGTACAAAAAGGTTCCTGGGTTGTTGTCTGCCTATAAATGAGTACTTTGACAGGTGAAAAAAATCAGCTATTAGAAGGCTAACAAAGAGTTAAACACTTCCTTTATGGTTTCTCAAGCACTTCACCAATTTGGGTGAAATCAGAGAAAACGCCACTAAAAATGGTCTTCTGTTAATGCTGACAGATTTGCACCAAGATCTCACTGGAATGCTATAATCTAAAACTGCACACCCAAACCCAAATAATTTAAAGTGATTATTTTCTCAAAATATAATTTTCTTGCATACATTTCCCATCTCTCATACGGTTAACCCTCAGTTGATTTACGTCATAGCCATTCAGGGAACAAAAATTCTAAGCTGAAGCCTTGAACGGAGGTTTAACTTCTCTGTAAGATGACAATCGTTCCAAAAAATAAAGTGTCTTTTTAAAATGGATGTGTTCATCAAGTAAGGTTTGCATTATTATAGGTGTTTTTATACTTCATTCATTATAAGGCTTCATCTGCTTCACAAATCATCAGAAGATTGAAGCTGGACAACTAACAAACATTCAGTTAACTGTTACTGCACCATTTTCTAATCAGTGCCACAGAGAATACAAAGATTTTGCTGCCTGACAGGGTAAGTTAACACGGACTATTAATGCTTCATACATCCAGAACCCTCCTTATAAAAAAACAAACACGAAGACATCACACCCTTCTTCTCACAAAAGAATTCAGCCTATCAGGCTCACACAGGGGATGACTAACATTTGTGCCAGAATTCAGTCATCGTAATATATAGTACTAAAGTCTAACAGCTATAATATCTTGATTTGCTACTTTTAAAGTCCAGTTTAGGTCAGCTTTACTATTATACTGGGTTCCCAAAAATCCTGTGCACCTAATAAAAATTCCTCCAAGCTGCACCAGCCAGTGCAGACCTTGAGTTGACCTTGATTCTCACACAGAGAAAAGGATTTGGACAATAGTGCA
>NW_008236209.1:7148979-7154984 GCF_000691975.1 Corvus brachyrhynchos
TCCATTCCTGCCCATTCACTCTGTCATTCCACAGCAGAAATGCATTTGTTCCACTCATTATATTCTAATTTTATGACTGTGATACACATACTTTAAGGTTTGACATTAATAGAATACATACAAAAACAGTGGCTTGCAGTATAAAACAAAAAATATAAAAAGACAATTAAGTGTTCCTCTGCAGGGTCTGATGCACTAACACAGCTCTGAGGATCCTACATCTTGTTTCCAACAAGACATCATCTTTGCTTTGTCAGTGTGTAAAACTCACTTTTGCTGTGTTTACATCCTTTGATTCAATTCTTGTGAAAAGAAACCTCTGTCACTTTCAAAGGATACTTGCTAAACAAACTGAACCCATTTATTAAAATTATGCTACTCAAATCCCCAATGTTTTAAGAAAGCACAAAGCCTAATTAAAACATCATGAACTATTAGACTACCATAGAGAAGAGAAACACCTTCCCTCCTACGCCAGTGTGTCAGATACTGTGTTCCAGTGCAGGTAAAGTTTCCGCAGTGCCAGGCTGGCAGAAGCCACTGCCCAAGTGAGCAGGCAATGCCCCAGTGCCTCTGCCCTGCAGTGCCCTCTGCCTCCTGCCAGCACAGCCACTTGTGGGGCCACACTGAACCCAGCAGGGAAATTACCTGGCTTTAAAAAAAAAAAAAAAAAAAAAAATTAGAAAAAATTTAACATCAACTTCTGCTGAAATAGCACCTAAACATCTAACCACAGACTCAACTGCTCTGCTTAAGCAACAAAACAAAAACCCCAGCCATGCAAAACAAAACAAAAAACCACCAAAACATTTACTCACTGGTATCCTCTGAAAGGAAATAAACTGCAGATACTGAGCCTGGTTGACCCTTCCTTGGCAATTACATGTAGCACTAGAAAACTGCAGATCAAGCCCCAACCCAAATGGCACCACTGCCCTTGCAGTCATCATTATAAATCAGCTGAAGTCTGAGACTTGGAGAAGCCACTCCAAAAAAAGTGGAATTCAGCTGAGGAACCAGGACAGCACTGAAGATGGAATGGATGGAGTATGACCTCCAGTTATCAGAGATTTTAGCCACTCTCATTGTTCCCATGACAGGGAACACCATACAGGTTAGACAAACACTAATCAACTTTTTTTCCATGAAGTTTAACAAAACATAAAACTTAATACGTACTTGTAATACTAAAATAAAGAAGTTACGTTATTGAATCTTTTAAACCTCTTACAGATTACACTGCAGTTAAACTTGGATTCGTTTTCTTAAATACAAAGAAGTGGCTTTTGAAGTACACTTTATCACCTTCTTATGTAAAAATGTAATTTACTAAAGTAGATGTGATCTCACTCCTTAGAATATCTCTAACATCATAAAACTAAATGTACTTATTTGCTTTAGGAAGAATATCAGGGAAGGTTGCTTAGGGTCCTTGATGCTGAAAATTTAATTCTTATCACAAAATAATTTATCTGTGGATGATCCTGGTTTAAGACCACAGAAGGATGAGATCCTTCTAAGATACTTTCCAACTCCATCCTCCCTGCCATCTTCAACAGAACCATAAACCAGTTCCCAACTCCAAGGAGCATTTCAAAGCAGACAAAGCATTGATCTAGCAGTCAGTGGGGCACTTGATTTTTAGTGTAAGGAAAAATTTCATGTATTTTGTCAGCACCTGATCAGCTGGGAGCAAAAAAAGACACTTTTTAATAACATTAGTGTGAGGGGAAGGGTTAGCAACATCATCCCATGAGATGCGAACACTGGTTAAGTTCAGGACACTTCAACATTTATGAGGGGCAGGCGGAAGACCGGCCCATCAATGAATTAGCTCCTGCTTCTCAGCAAGTTCTGGGCAAGGCATCCTGAATTAGCATCGTTTTAGCCCAACAATTGAGGATCTTCAGGAGTAAACACAATAAACTGAGCTTTTGCCTCTGTTTTTTTCTCCTTTTGCCTGACCACAAGCACAAACAGATTTACACTAAGCTGCGTCCCTAAAAATATGAAGAAAGAGACTTGTTTAAGGAATCTTGACCATAACACTTCCAGTTTTTTCATCCCAGCAGAAGAAAGGCTTTTCCACCAATCTTTCTTGTACGTAAGTATCCTGGTTTTGTTACAGATGCAACCTTTGCTGAAGTATTTGTCTGCACTTTTTTTCTTAATCATCAGAAATCTTTTAAGACATTGATTACTGTCAACAGTACAGCTATGTAATTAGTTTTCTTAGGAAGCTACCTTTCTTACTCTATCTTGGAACATCTGTTTTATAAGCAAAGTTATGATCACAATGAAATACAAGCATTCTCCAAGCCAAATGGTCTATAAGTACCATTTCATTATAGCTACAGCATATTAATGTCACAGTCTAATGCCTTGTTTCTGAAAGCAATGTGGTATTAGTTTCAGAGACTATAATCTATCTAAATTTTGTTTATTCCTGTTCGCACACTTCTGCCTGGCACCTGATGGGGTTGGTGTAAGAGTTTTCTTACCAGGCTGTGCAGATTCATGACCGTGGTGCTGTTCCTGCGGGTGCGCAAGACGCTGGCCTGGAACACCTGTGAGTTATCGCTGTGAAAAGAAACACTTGTCAAATGCAAAAGCCATTTCCTTCCTAGCAAAAAGCACCTCTTCATATAAGCTCAGTTTCTTCATACAAGCTATGACAGCTCTCCTGTCGAGACAAAGAACTCCAGAGACAGGTAAGTAAGAACTCTTCTAGCTTGTTGACGAGAGTGCAAATCAACTTGTTCATCCTCCAACTCCCAGCTACTTCAATTAATGACTTCAATTAATCATTTTGTGTCTTCAGAACAATTGAAGAATTGTTTAGACTGTGGGGATTTATTATGTTTGGAATGGCTGCTGTTTGTATATTGCTTCAAATGTCATTCAACAGAGCAAATGTATAAATGGCTTGTAAGCAGTAACTGAAACCAGGTTCGATCCCACAGATAAAACAAAATTTAAAAATACAGCCTCTTGATAAATCTTATCACTACAAACATGTAATATCTTCTGAACATTTTTCCACGAAAGGTTAAATTAAACTTACAGTAAACCCAGTTTTTAAGGCCTCACAGCAGCATGTCCATTTAAATCATATAGGATTATTTATTTGACACAAATGAACTTCTTTCTCAGGGCAACTTTAGTTCTATTGATTCCTAAAGCAAGTTTTTCTGGTCACGTCATCACCAGTGTTATCAACAGCCAATTATCAGCACTTAATGAATGCGACTGCAGAAATAAACTAAATTTTATGATCGCTAGAAAAAAAATTTTGAGCCACAACCTACAATCCCCATGCCCAAAAATCAGTGAGGAACTGCATAGGTGAACAAACCCAAATGTAAGACTGTAATTAGATTCAAATTACAAGAATTCACATTGTATCTTTTTGCTTCAGCCGCTAACTAGTGATGAACAAAAGCCCCCCACAAATACAATTTCTTTAAAACTAACCTGATCAACAGCACTACCGTGTTGTAAGGACTGACAATCCTACTGCATTTTCATGACACACCATTGTCAGAATCCTCCAGTTTAAAACACACCAGTTAGACACGTAAGTTTTAGACAGCTTTTATGTAGCTGTAAATAAAAAACAAATAAAGCTTATACTGTGAAATAAAAGCCAACAGCAATTGGCATAAGCACTATAGTTTCTGCCAAAAAAATGTATAGACCCTCCTCCAAAATGTCAAATACATAGGACCAGACATCATTTACAATTTTCCAAGAAGTTTCACTCAGCTCACACCCACGAGAGATCAAATAGCTGCCATTTGACAGAGGTGGAACAGGAGAAATTTAAGGGATCCATGACATGATGTTTAGAGATGAGTTTTGGCTGAGGCCAACAGCTACAACTCTTTTCAGTGTAAGTGTACTGCTTGGCATGCAAGCACAAGACAAACAGCACATCCTGAAATCCAGGGTCTGAGTCAAGAAAACAGGTTGGAACAATTCTGTCCCACATTACCATAGTCTGAGTCAAATACTCAGTTCTAACTAGCAGAGAGGGAAAGAAAAGAACCCTACAAATAATCCTACCTTTAATCTCCCACGCAAAAACACCAGAACTGGTCAGATTTCAGACCTACTTTTCACAGAAAACTACAGTTCCCATTAAAAATCAATTTTATTTGGCACAGAAACAAGAGTTACAAGTTCTGTGAAAGATAACTTCTATGATCTAAAATATTCCACTTATAACGGTTCTCTGGATCTACGGCAACTCATTTTCCAAGTTCCCTACTAAATCTGTTAATGAAGAAGTCAAAACAGGAGACACAGGAGAAAAAGCAAGCTGTGTAAGAGCAAGAGCTTTTGTTTCACTTTACCGAACAAAGCCATTCTGGGAAAAACTGAAGTTTCTTGCCAAGAGCTGCAATCTTGCAAAAACAGTATTCTGGTGGAAAATTCCAAACTAACAGGCAAACCACTGCAACCACCTCAAATTAGTTCAATGGCATTTCAGTTTTATTTGTATGAACACCTACCCCACAATGTAATCACAGTGTCAAGGCAAGAGCTCAGGCTCACCCTTCTACCTACCCAAACCCTGAACTAAGTAATTTGTTTGGGTGGTTTTTTTTTTAAGAGTCAAGGGTTTTACAATTTACAACTTACAAAAGGCTGAGATTATAAAAACATCTTGTCTCAGTTACACAATTAGTTTACCTGCTCAGAAACCTCCCAGGGGACAGCTGCCATACACAACCCTTCCATACTGCATCAAAATGTAAAAGGGAGTTGTTTCATTGTGATTATATAAAAGAATCACAATTACATTCACTTAACATTAAATCATGATGGAATAGACAAGAAGTAGTATTTCTTTTGAATTGTCAGGCACTCTTAACCATTTTGGTAAAAGAGGTATGCGAGCTTTGTTCATCACTCGATATCCAGTTCCTTACAGAAACAGAAAGGGGAAAAAATCAAACCACCAGGAAGTACTTATCCTGTAATATACTACATTTTATGAAATTTATTGTCAATATGCTCTCCCAAACCGCAGACAAGACACACCACTAACAGCAGCACATGGACCACCTTACAGTTGGATGGAAGCCACACCATGTAGCAGATGGGGCATCTCCCTACTTCTCAACAGCCCAGAGGAGACATGAAACAGCACTTTGGGTTATAAACTTACCCAAACAAAACTGTACAAGAAACCCTACCTGTCTGAAAGCTTTCATCTGTCCCTACCACCTTCAGTCCTGTCAGCTGAAGAGACCTGAAGAGACCCAGCAAACATCCAACCCTCCTGGAAACAGACCTGCCATAGGCTGCTGGCAATATCCAAGCACAACTGTCTACACAACACATTGTATTTCTCCCAGTAATGCACACTACAAAAATTAGTATCATCCAGAAAAATTGCTGGACACCTGACACACTGTTTTACACTAAATGTAAAACTTATGTCAAGGTCCCGTGAAATGACCTTCCTACCAAATTTGCCTGACTGTTCGGAAAGCATTTACTGTTGTAATCATACACAGAGCAGTGATTTATTTTGTTCAGACTTGATCCATTACAGAAATCATCGCGATTGTTATTCGATGTATAAGAACAGCCACAACTCTGACGTTGAGGACGGTGTTTCTCTGCAACACACAGCAGACCGTGGCGAAAACAAAGCTTTTCAGTAAAACCAAAGCACCTCTCCTAGGCTTCCTCGCACCCCTCCACACGTTGATATGTTCCCTAAATCCCTCCCCGCCTGGGACAGCGCTCAGGAACCCACTCTTCCCCATGGCGCCGCGGAGCATCCCCGGAGCCCCCGCACGGCCGGGCCGGGCCAGGAGCCCCCCGGGCCCCTCACCTGAGCCCGTGGATGAGCGGGGCGCTGTTCGATCGCCTCAGGCCGCCGCCGTCGCCCGGGGCCGCGGCGCTCCCCGGCGCCAGCTCCAGGTCCAGCTCCATCTTCTCCTGAGCCATCGCGGCGGCAGAGGCTCCGGCTCCTCCCGCTCCGCCCATTC
>NW_008236209.1:7155046-7158122 GCF_000691975.1 Corvus brachyrhynchos
CGCAGCGCGCAGGCGCAGCGCTCCGGCTGCGGCCGCTCGGGCACAGCTCTGGCAGATTTTAGGTGTCCTAAGTGTGTTCTCCAGAGCTCTCTCGCCAAGGGCCACAGCGCTGATCGCTAAATAGCGAAAATATCGCCCCTGAGTTCATACCGAGCTGTTGTTGCTTGCAGAAATAACAGCGGATGGTTCTGTGCAGGCCCAGACAACTCCAGGAATAAAGAATAAACCCAAACGTTTTCAAAATACCTTAATAGCTACATGTGGCCCTAGTTTATACCTAGAGGAGGTTGTGGTGAAATAGGTTGGAAGGTCAATGCCACATCCGCTGGTGGACAGTGCTGAGACTCCTAACTCTTGGGATGAAGTGGGGAATCTGGTTTACCTTAACAGGTCATTAACCATAGAATCATGGAATGGTTTGGATCGGAAGGGGCCTTAAAAACCATCTTTATCCACCTCCCTGCCATGGGCAGGGACACCTTCCACTATCCCAGGTTGCTCCAAGCCCCATCCAACCCAGCCTTGGACACTTCCAGGGACTGGGCAGCCACAGCTTCTCTGGACAACCTGTGCCAGGGCCTCCCCACCTTCACAGGGGTGGACTTCCTCCTAATATCCAATCTAAACCTACTCTGTTTTGATTTGAAGCCATTCCCCCTTGTCCTGTCAATCCAGGCCCTTGTAAATCTCTCTCCATCTTTCTTGTAGGTTTCCTTCCTTAGGTACTAGAAGGCCACAATTAGGTGACCTGGAAGCTTCTCTTCTCCAGGCTGAACAATCCCAATTGTCTCAGCCTCTCCTGATAAGGGAGGTGCTCCATCTCTTCATCTGTTTATAGTGAGAGTTTCAGGCAGTCTTTAGGAACAGAAATAACCAGAGAAAAAAGGTAGATTATAAAGAGCTAAAACATTTTTTCATGAGCCCCATGCTTCGTAATTTATCTAAGGCTGATAGCATTTTGTAACTGTGGCTGTGTTTATTTCACCTACGGGGGTATTTCCCTGACACTATCAAATACCTCCCACATCACCACCCGCTTCATGCCCACCAGTCCCTATGTATCACTGGACCCATGTATCCCATTCTTTCAGTCTCTGTTGCCCCACTATGAATATCCGTCCTTCACCTGTGTCCTCCCAAGGCTCTGTTTAACATGTTCTTTCCTTTCTTAATCCGTCTTGCCATGGTGCTAACTCAACAACTTGTGATTTCCTCATTTCTATCATTCTGTTCCACAGCACAACTCTCTCACAGGCATCCCTTTGCTTCATTACCCTCCTCAGCCCACTTGAGGGTCATCCTGACAGTCCCCACTTTCCTTTGTACACATATTCCCATTAAAGTTCTCTTGGCTACAGTAAATCCTGGTCAGACAGTAGGATGATGTGCCTGGCACTGGAAAATTTGAGGACGTAGAGCAGATGTTTTTGAGCTCTCAGCCACATTTTGGATACTGTTGACTTCTTCCTTAACGGTATCCTGGTACATGGCATTTGAAGCTGTTTGCTGCCCTTAGTGGCAAGGACATAATATAATAACTCCACAATAAAAATAAATAGCAAAATCCACATAGTTTGGTGCTGTAATAAGATCCTGCAGGTGGCTTTTGTATTAAGAGAACCAGCATATTTGTGTGTAGATTTCCATTCAGGGCTAGAAGTTTTGCTAGGAACTGTCACCTGAATTGCCTTTTAGGCAATTCTAGCCATGGAAAATGAAGGTATGAAAGCTGCTCCAAGCTGTGAAATGCTTGTGCTGAAGCACCAGACAAGGAGAATTGTGCAGATTCTGTAAAAATGCCATGTTGCTTTTACAGAATGGTGGCAGTGAAAGGTGATTAACAGTAAATTCCTTTCACAGCTGCAGATCCTAATTTTCCAGTGAATCAGACTGGTCATAATTATTAGAAGTTAAGCAAAAAGATTTAGATATTTACGTTCTCAGTCTTTTCAGGAGATGGCAATTCTGTATCAACTCACAGAAGGGTGTCATTACTGGCTGTAATAGGCCATAGTGTAAGCAGGGGGACAGGACTGTGAAAGGTATTTCTCCTCTGCAGTAATACAAAATAAGGAATTTTTCTCTGGGTTTTTCAATATAAATACATATAAAAAAATCCTGTAAATATTTAAAATGTGATCTTGTGGGTCTTTTAACTCATCTTCACGCATCTTTGTACATCTCAGCACAAAGTTCTTCATTAATAGTATCAGTTCAGTGAAAGAAATGTAAGCATCAACAGCAGTTGATGAGACAAGAGTCCCTGAATGCAGTAAAATGGAATATGCTCAAGTCAGTCTTGATTAACAAAAAATGCAAGGAGATACCATAATAAATATTAAGCTGAAAAAACAAGAGTTCTAATGGGTTATCTAGAAGCATCTACCTTCAGTAGTTTTAAAGTAAGAGCCATGATCCCAATTAAGGTAGTTGAAATGTTGAAAAATCCAAACTTTTCTATCTTAACTGTTTCAACACCTAGCACTCTGGCAAAAGAAACGTTTCATCCCAGGAGAAAATGAAGACCTTTTAAAATTTGGTGCTGGGAACAACCCTGAAACCACCTGCATGCAAGAGACAAATATGTATGGTGCAACTGTTATTGTAGAAAAATACTGTAAAGTAAGCACAAACTTTGATGCTTTGATCACTCAGAGTGGATTTGCCAAGGTCAGTCCCGAACCTGAATACAGTCAAGTACTAGAATCACACGTCTCATAACAAATATTACGCCAGATTTCTGAAACCTGTGCAGACTCTCATTGCAATCAAAGCCCTCGTATGTGCTTCAGCAGCTAGGGAAGCCTGGGGAGAACACTGGAAAAGCCTGCAGAACTTAGGTCGGAGAGGACGTAATCTTGAAGAACGCTGCAAAAGCTTTTCCCCACTAAGATGGAAAAAAGCCCCCGGACGAGCGCAGCCCGGAACGCGCCGGGTTTGCGGCCGGGGTGGGACTCGAACCCGGACTCACCCCAGGCCACGCCCCCGACCACGCCCCCGCGGCGCGCGCGTCCTAGCGACCGTTGCGGCGTTTCAAACACACACACGCTCCTCCCGCAGCCCGTCAGCGCGCGCA
>NW_008236209.1:7158631-7171854 GCF_000691975.1 Corvus brachyrhynchos
GGGCCTTGGGCCAGGCCTGGCGCTCCCTCAGCGGCCTCTGGAACGTGTCCCTTGTCCTGCGGGGCCGGGGCCGCCAGTGCCCCCTTGTCCCCCCTCGCCTTAAGGAAGGTGCTCGCTGCGCTCCCACAGCGACAGCAGTGCTCCTGTTCAAATAAAATGATGTTTTCAGCGCTCTGGAGACTGCAGCACGTGTCACAGCACTGTGGAGCTTTAAGTAAAGCGCACCCGAGAACGCTGTTCACAAAACTTTGTTTTTTCCCCCTGCAGTGACAACTCCCAGGTGTTTCAGCCTTACGTGTTGCGGACTCGCAGGAACAGCACAACAGTTATGAGCCGTCATGGAATGGTGAGGAATCTTAAGCGTGTCATGTTTACACACAACGAGGAATAGTTGGAGTAGAGAAATGAAGTTAAACTTGATTTGTATTTGCACTTGGTATCCTAGCAAGACACCAAGCTGCAGAATAAGCATTTTTTCACCTCCAACTACAGCCTGCAATGAAATAATACTGGTGTATTGACTGTGTGTCCCCAAAGAAGACAAGAGTAGTTGAAGTAGTATGTGAGTCCCCCATATGAAGTGCAGTTTTAAAGTTAATTTGATCCCGACTGTGTGTTAGAAGAGTAAAATGCTGTCCCAGTTAAAAGTCTTGAAAGGGTGTTTTGATTTGTTGTGAGAAGGGATGAGGGAGTCACAGTTCTTTGTTGACCTGTTTGACATAGTGCGCTTTTTTTACAAAGGCAGAACACTAGACCTCAGAAAATCACTGAAAGAAGAGGAATTTATTTGTTGCTTTCTGTTATGTGTGGTAGTGTACACTACTGCAGTTGTTTAACTTTTCAAAGATGTTGCATTTCTTTTTTTCCACCCTCTCCTTGTGAGGTGAGGGATTTATATGCTCCGTCCACTGAAATTTTTCTGTCTTGTCTGAGGGTAGTGAAGATTAAATACTGCTTTTCTCAAAACCTTGAAGTTGTGAAATAAGTTTCCTCTATGTCTTGTGTTCAGGAAAGGTGACAGGGAATTATAACTCAAAGTCTTCTCTTGTGAGATTTCTTGAGAATCCAAAATTTTGGAGCTTGTCAGTAGGTGTGACACTGGACACACAGTCATCTTGAGTGGGAACTGTTGCCCACTTACTTGTGATAGAGTTCCAGAGGAATTAGATGCATAAAATGGCACACAATTGAAAAATTGCAGAAGTCAATTTTCAAGACTGAGTTGAAGCATTGAGATTTCTCCTTTACAGTAGCCAGCTGGTTGAGTAAGGTGTACTGCAGGAGTTTGTCATATCCTGGGCAGTGGGGAATTGTGTAACAATCATAGCTTCATTTGTAGTAGCTCACTTGTCTAAATGGCATCTGTAGCTATTTGTGTACTTGAGATGCTGAGCAGCATCTGCCTGCAGGTCAGATCCGTGCCACTTGCTGAGTGATACAAGGAATTTGTAAGTGGTAAAACAAGTCTTTTCTCTTGAAGGTCAGTGTTTGCTTTTTTGCAATATTGTTTGAGTCATCCACATGTAGTTGTGCAGCTCATTTTGAACTCCCTAAGAATGTAGTTGATGGTAAATAGTATGTATGCAAGCAGTTATGTGTGATTTAATCATTGTGGCTGTCGCTTTTTTCCCAGTTCTTGTCATCATCTCCTATTCGTATTCCTAGCAGCCGACTTCATCAGATCAGAAGGGTAAGTAGTTATCTGTGTATTCAGTAACAGAATGAAAAGTACTATATAATATTAAAGTACTTGCACAGTGGGGGTTTCTTTCCTATTGAGTTGTTCAAGTACTAAAGAAAACTGAGTATTTCTTTAGACTTAATTTCAACAAGGAAGTAGCCTTGCCAGGCTTATTATGTTTAAGATACTGTGCATTTTAGAAGTATTTAATTTAAGAGAAGCAGTGAGCTGGACTGGTGGCTGTCCTGTCTTTTCTGCAGTGGTTCTGCTGTTCATGTTTCAGTCCTGATGGCAAATAATGGAATCACGAGTGTTATTTCAAGTACCTGTAATGAATCAAATGTTATGGGAAAACTTACGGTATTTATCTCCTGCAGGAGGAAGGAGTGGATTTAATGAACAGAGAAGCAGCACATGAAAGGTGAGTGTTATTGAAAGAAGGTGATAAAATAGCTAGAGTTATCCTCTTTGTAGCTACTGATGGGGTTTTTTGTATTCTAGGGAAGTGCAGACAGCAATGCAGATAAGCCAGTCATGGGAGGAAAGCTTGAGCCTGGTAATCATTTTATAGATGTTTCCTATTTAATTCTACTTTTACACTCAACTGACGAATTTAAGGGAAAGAAAATTAACTGTGAAAATAATTTAAGAAGAATTTAAGCTCATCTGCTTTAGCTGCTTTGTGCATTTGACCCAATGACTTTCCATTAGAAGGTTGTACCTTGGATTTCAAGGTAATGTCCTGTGCCAGTGTTAAGTCTGAAAACTTGTATTCACAGAGCGACAATGACTTGGACAAGTCTGAGAAATCTTTTTCCCCAAAGAGAATAGACTTCATTCCAGTTTCACCTGCACCTTCACCTACAAGAGGAATAGGAAAGGTAGGATAAGTGAAATACCAAACTAAGACAATATTTCAGAATTCTAGACCAAGCTGAACTGTCGAGACGTGTAATTTCATAAGTTGTTCCATAGTTCAAAAAACCCCTGAACAACACAACCAAACAGGCACTAAAAAACCCCGATCCATATTTTGTTGGTTTCTTAGAACCAATGGTTGCCATCTGGGAGCCTGCAGAGTTTAAGCGGTGAAACACTGGATGTTTTCAGTTACTGCTATTTGTGCAGTGTTCGGGTGGGTTGGGGTTCTGGTTGTAGGGAAGCTGGAAGATGTCATGAGGATAGTCCTGGACAGGATCTTCAGGTGCAGAAGTGGAGGGATGCTGGGAAAGAAGCATTAAAATAGGACTGCAGATCTGTGTGGTGAGAGATGAAAATGTGTCCATCGGTTATGGAAAGGAAGGCACAAATGCACTCTGAAAGAGGACTTAGGTACAACTGAACTTGTACTGAAATCTGGTGGCAGATGCCAGAGAAAAAGAGGTGGATCTTAGACAAACTACTTTTCCAGTGAGGATTGGAAAACTGAAATGCAGCACAGAGAAACTGGCATCTGGATTTAAAGATGGGCTGCTTGACCTTGTTTGCACCCTCTTGTGTGATTCTGCTTTTGTACTGCCAGTATTTCGCTGCATGCTCCTACCAGATCGGTGCACATAACAGCCACGTACAAGTGCTGGGTGAATGTGTTCCTGGGAAAACACTGATGCTGGCAGCTGGTTCTGTACCTTTGGAATTCTGACTGTAAAGTACTAGCATATAACTTAACAGAAAGATTTTTGTGTTTAGCTAGAAGCATTCATGGGCTAAGCTCAAATTAGCTGCAGAATCACAGAGCTAAATATCCTATTTTACTCTGAAATATTGTCAGTTTTCAGGTCAGATGTATTTTGAGTAAACTTGTTTAACAAGCCCCTTAAAAGAACTAAGTCCTGAGTACTGTACTGCACTGCTGTTTCTAAATGTAACAAAGAACAGAAACAATTCTCTTATTTAGAGAACAGTGTCTATTTCAATTTTACTTTTCTTGTGGGTTTTGATTAGCTTCATCTGAGCAGAATTGCATGGGCCAGTATGTTTTTGTAAATTAAGCTCTAATATTTGTAAGATTACATTTGATAATCTGCCTATTCTGTTCCTAGCTTTTCTTAAGAATAAGAAGGCCATGGTGGGGGGGGGGATGTTTGGTTTGGAGGGTGGAGTGTAACATCTGAGTATTTTAAAGGAAATTCTGAAGTATCTTCATTTGAGCTTTCTTCCTGCAGCAATGTTTTTCACCGTCATTGCAAATGTTTGTGAGCAGTAATGGATTACCTCCAAGCCCTATTCCCAGTCCAACAAGGCGATTCTGCAAGTAAGTAATGAGTGTCTGTTGTGCTAGCATTGGAATTTAAACCAAAGATTAATTAAAGTTGATGTTAAGGCATTAAAAGAGACTTCACTTTTACAGCTGCTGAAGCATTGCCACATAAAAATGCTCTGAAAGTTCAAACTTTACCAATGGTAACTTTATGTGGGTGCTTTTATAGAGCCTGTGTCAACTTTGGACTAGACTTGGTAACTTGAGAGGAGGTTCTCAGATATTTCAAATTAACTTTGTCTGCAGATCAGTTTTATATAAATATGCCACAAAATTTATAAAAGGATTGAAATGAGGATGTGATTCACTAAGGGAAGTGAAAATAGAAAATTTAGTACAACTTCATGTGGCAGATAATCTGCTCTAATAGGCAGCACTTACTTGTTATCTATGTATTTAGATTCCATAAGAATTCCAGCTGTGCAGGAATAGTTTTGAAGAATGCTTCATTGCTGTGGTTGTGTTGATTTGATGCAAATTGGAACCTTTACAGGACTGACTCAAACTGTATCAGGCCCAGTGTTCTTGGCCCCATTAAAAGAAAAGGTGTGTGTTTTTACCTTACAAGATGTTTTAATATGGATGTAGTTTTCTAGCTGGATACATTTTTTTGTTGGTCTGTAAATATAATGCACGTGTATCCACAGTGAACTGAAATTTGCCAGGCATAACTCAAAAATACAATGTAAAGTAGCTAGTCTAAAACACAGGAATGAAAAACTTAAAAAACAGCCACTGCTTGAAATAGGGAAACTTTATTATACATCAAATTAAATGGCAGAGCTTAAAAATATTCATAACTTTCCTACAAGTCCCACTGAACAGTGCACACCCTTCAGATCATCTTAGGAATGTTGCTTATCATGCAGTATCTTCTAAACTTAGTACTGAATGTTTGTTTTCTCTCTGAAAGTTCAGAAGATGAGTGTTTAGAGAAATGGAATAGATCAGTGCCCTTTCCTCCTGAAGGGGGGAAAACACATTCTTTACTGGAAGTGTTCCATGTTAGAGATTTTCAAATAACATCCCTGAACCAAGCTTAGTCGAACTGTAAGATATTTTTAAAGTGTGCTTTTAGCTGTGCTTATCCTTTCTGCTTTTTTTTTTTAACTTAGGCATTCTTAATTGTACCAAAAACATGTCCTTCTATTGTACAAGACTTACATTTGAGAAGAGTTACCTTTTGTTGTTTGGCTTTTTTTTTTTAGTACTGCTTGTCCTATCAGATAAAGAACATTGTCTAACTGATACTGATTTGACAGAGGACAGAGACAAGTTTTCTCATAAATGTCAGTTCTATCTTGGCTTTTATTTTCTGTGAATTTTAGAGGCATTAAAATTAAACAAAAGTTATTAAGCTAAATGATCAATAAGGCATAGGTATCCACACTTGTACTTTACACAAATTGTAAAAGCAATGCAGGTAGAGACAGGCCTTTCCTCACCAAATCCATGTGCTCCCATGGAGCATCTTTTACAAAGTAGAGATAGGAGTTTGCCTTTTCTTATTTGAAGTACCAAGGAATTTTTCAAATGCTGCTTAATTTTGAAACATCTAATCTATTTAAATGAACTTACTTTGTTTTCCTAAATATGTGGTCCTGTTTTTTTCTGAATTTTAGCAGTAGATTTATAGTAGGAGAAGGAAAGCCATGAACTGAAGAACTTTTCACTGCTATAGGGACTTAATACTGTAGACTGTGCAATGTGTTGTAGCAGTGCAGATTTGTCTCTGTGAAATTTAAGGGACAAAAGTGTTACCTAAGTTGTTGTTTTGTTCATTTTGTTCATACTAGAAGACCAAGTATTTTATAAATGTTTTTTGCCTATTCTGCTTGCTAGAAGCAATATCCCTTACCTTAAGACAGGAAGGTATCCCTGTGGGCTGAAGGAAATGAAACTTGGGGGGTTATCAGTCTTTTATAAAATGTGGCAGTGTGATTCTGTTGCAGAATGTATAAACTGGTTCGCTATAATGGTTTTAACCTCTGTCAGGTTTTCAAACTGACTCTGCAACTACTGCAAAGTGTATGTAAAAGCCAAAAAAATTATTACCATTTCATGCCTTTTTTTTTTTTCCAAACTAAAAATGAAAATATGGTGTGGCTGAGAGGGTTTTCTTTCTTTTTTTTAATTTTTATTTTCAAGTTCATGATGTTTTCAGATACCATTTGTAGAACAGCTATTAGTGAGCCAGCTCGTTCTTAGGGCAGATTATACTAAACAGATTACATTAGTTCTCCCCATCATATTTAATCTCTTAATGTCTGTAGATGGTTACAGGTACAAAGACAGTCTGATCCATGATGAGTAAGTGGAAATGCTTCCACATGACAGATTTATTTCATTCAGCTTTCCTGTAAAAGTGCAGGCATCAGAATTCATTGTACAGGGGAGGGTGAAACTGAATCCAGCTGTCATTCTTATTTTCGTAACCACTAGCACTTTTAAACTTCGTATTTTGACTTATATCAATTACCTCATCTCAGCTGTTTACTTAAAACTAAGTCATGGTAATTAGTTTGCTTTAGATTATTTTGTCTGATTGCAGTACAGGTAGCAAGTTTTATGTCTTTGAGATCACTGTAGCCCCTCAGATACTGCTGAAGCTTTAGCTAAGGATGGATTGGATGGTTTAACAGCAGCTATCCTCAAATTAATGTGTTAGCCGGGTGCTTGGTTGCCTGAATTAGAGAACTTGTGTTACAAATGCAACCATGGAGTATTGTGGGTCAAACCTTTCTTTTACAGCAGACAAGTATTAAATGGATATTCCAGAGACTCAAGTGAGTTTGATTATTTGCACTGTTTTCCTTAGGTGAAATGGAAACTGAAAGTCAGCCAAAGAGACTTTTCCAAGGAACAACCAACATGCTTTCTCCAGATGTTACACACCTGACAGATCTCAGTTCATGGTATTGTATGTCATGTGCCCTGAAATGCCAAAACAAGGAATGTGCATTTATCACAAGCTTTCTAGTTGTTTTTTCCAGGAAAAAAATACTTTGTGTGTATCTTGCGGATGTGTATTAATGAGAACTATCCTGTGGTCATGTCCTGTGGCAATGGTCCTGCTCCTTTGATCAATTCTTCCTGAACAGACTCTAGCCTAGATTTTTCTATGAAAGCTTTTACACTGACTGTAATTGTTACAAATCCCTGTTGATTCATAAGCAAAGTTACTTTACTTCATCATTACAGTATGTTGTAGGCAGTGGTCATATAGTCTGTGGCACTTCCCTGAATACTTAGAAAATGTGTATGGGTATTTAATTGTTCTTGTCCCTAAGTTCATGATTTTTAGAGTTACATCATCTTTCTTTATTACAATCATAAAATACTACGGTTTTTTTGTGTCAAGTCAGATACTAAGTATTCAAAAGTATCAGGTGTTATTACTGTAATTCCAGTTTACCTACAGACTTGAAACTGCCTAGATTTTTTCCATATTGCTTCCCCCTAAATTGCAAAAGCATCAATTTAGATGCCCTCTGGGATCTTGTATCAAGACTTCAAAATCCAAACACAGGAATTCTGTGGGAAAAATAGGTCTGATCTTGCTTTGAGCAGTGCAGTGTTAAAGAGCATGCTGGCTAATTAATGACATCTTTGCTGCATTGCTGATTAGTGTATTATTTTCCCTTTCCTATAAGCTTTTAAGGTTTTATACTTCTTAGTTGTCACCTCCTTTCTACGTCTGATTAAAATTAGCTTCGTAATTTATTCTGCATGTTAAAAAAACCCAGTAATTCTGCTCCTCATTCCCATGAGGAGCATGAATATCTATAACATGCTACAGAAAACAAGGAGTTTTCAGGGCTGCCAGTCTTGCAGTAAAGACTGAGTGGTAGTATAGGTCTCCTACAAGTCCTCTCCAAGGGGGAAGCGCATTAGCTTTGTACAGAGCCTCATGCCTCTGCACTAAAGAACCTTTTTCCCTTTCCCCAGCCTGTCCTCAGATATTCTCGATGGGAGTAGCAGCAGTGTTGGCTCTTCCTCTGATTCCCTGACTAAAGGCAGCATAACCACAGAGTCTCCAGTGACGTGCTCCAACTCCTGCTCCTCGTTCATACTGATGGATGACTTCTCACCCAAGTGACTTTACCAAGTCCTGAGTCAGTGTCTGGCTGTGCTGTCCCCTTCCTGTACACTCGTACAGAGAAATGAACTCTGATCCTTGAAGCATTCATATGAGGTTTATTAAAAGGAAAAATTGTTGTTACTGTAATCTTTGGCTACTTTCCAGTGATTTTTTTTTTTAATTTATCCATTTAATGGACATTGTAGACCATATAAATGTCTGGTTTTGCGAATTTATCTTTTAAACAAGATGTCTGCTGATATTATACTAACTTTTGCTTTCAGGAACTTGCATACACTTTTTGATTCCACGAATAGGTATCTACCTATTAGTGTTGCAATTTTTAGGAATGTACTTCTTCATCATCATGGTCACTATGTCTAGGGAAATAACTTGGTTCGGAAGGATTTGAAAATACTAATTTATTCTCTGGCACTTCTACTATTGAGTAAAATTATTCTTGCTTTTTTTTTTTTGAGTCACTTAGCCTCAAATTCCTTTATGGAAGGGAGAAAAATATTTTTTATTTTCTTAGTGCTGCTAGTAATTTTTATGAATTCATTTACAGGAGACCACATTGGGTGTGGAAGTCTCACTCTATTACATTAAACTAAAAACCCCACAGCAAAATAACTAATGACTGTCACTTTTGCCATCAGTGAAGAAATAATAATACTCTACAAACATGATTAAATTAGCTGCATAGTTCTCTCTCTGGAACATTTGTCCTACAGATTGTATGAAATAAGCTCATTATTCAGCAAGATTTGGCCAGGAAAAATTAATCCACACCTTGATTGAAGACATACAGTGCAGATAACTAAGTTAATTAAACTACTGTGTAGGAGAACCATGTATGGCACCATCGATGTCTCCTGTGGCATTGAGGTCATAAGTATTTTTGTGCCTTAGGGGACATTGTTACAAAATTATGGAATGTAAACCAGAGGGGTGGGTGGGGAAAGTCCTTTGTGTACAGCTTGTTTATAGAGTGCTTACTCGAGTCTGTCAGCGGTGCTGCTTCCCTTAGTGTTCCTGTCCAAGGTGTGGAGGTGCTGGGGCAGCCCCACCTCCGAGGGGCAGTCAAGGTGACACCCTTTGCAGCTGCTCTGGACAGAGTTTGTCCCTTTGTTGGTCATGAGCAGAGCAAACAGCTCAGCAAATGTTTGATTCCTAAGGAAAGGCTTTGGATTGGATACGAGCTCTGCAAATTGCTTGGTGAAGGAGTTCTCTTTGAGCTATGAGTAGTCTTGATACAGTACCTTGGTCAGTCTGAGGTAGGAACAGATATTTTACTTTTTAAAAACTATAATGGGGCAAAATAAATCCGTTTGTAATCTACTGTGTTACGCTATTTATTATTTATAACTCTGTAAAAAGTCTGTGGTGATGAATTATAGTATTTTTTTATGATTGAATAAGTTTTTTATGTTCAGTAATTGCTGGCCGGTTTGTATTTAATACGCAACATTGTCTGCCAGAATCATAAGCTTCCATTTTTGAATGTTTGTAACATAAATGCTTTTGTTACCTAAAAGTACAACTTGTGATCTTTCTGAAAGAAAATAGCACTGAATTTAAAGAAAGATTATGTGCTTTAGATGTGAGCACAATCTCTGGCAATACTGTCTGGCTAAAAGGGGGAGGGGGAGAACCATAGTTTTTTCTGTTCCGAAGAAGCCGTTGGGTATCCAGAAGATGTGTACATACCAGATTATTTTTAAAAGCGTTTCCATTAAATTGTAAGAACTACCAGAATGGGCCAACAGTGGCACTATTACTTGTAATATCATTTCCACCTGTGGAGCATTAGTTCCGCACTTCAAATAAATGTGCATATTGTAAAATATTGTCCATTCGTGCCATTCTTAAATGAGCTCTACAGTACTGAATGTTAATTTTGTTTGTATATGCACAGTGCTATTTCTTGAATTTTTGATGTCTTAAGTCGCTTAATTTTTTCATTCATGCCTGTATCTTCTCTGCCTTCTTTGTGCTTAAAGAAGGCTGCTTTTCCATTTGCAAAATATTGATAAACAGTCTGTGATAAAATACAACTCCATTACCTGTGCCCCAGTTCCCTTCTACTGTGCTTTTACTGGTACCGTGATTTAGAAATCTGAACAAGGGGTGGCAGGAGGGGGAACCTATTGCATGCTTTCTTAAACCTGAGAAGAGCATAGTTATTGCTTAATTTTGGCTGATTTACCTGTACAATTGATGTATTCCAGATTTGTTTGTTAGTGGAGAGTCTTATCTGAGTGCTGGCCTCTGTAAACATTCGAATGTAAGCTGCATAAAGCGAGCGCACAAAATAGTCACTCTTGTTACAGCAGTTTTTTGTAGTGTTCTGGCTATTCCCCACTCCTGGAATGTCTTGTAAAAGACATTGCTCTTTTATAAAATATATATGTAATGCACACACTTGCTGTGTCTGTTGTTTCAGAATGAATGGATGTTGCTGTGTAATAGGCCCAAGGCAGGCCCAGGTTCTCTTTCACACTCCTAACACACACAACTTGTTCATTTTGAAACAAAGTTTTCTAATATGCTGATGATTATACTTGCACTTAACTGCATTTGAGTTGCAACGGCTTAGAGGGTTGATTGATATTGTAGCATACTCTGACTAAAACTGGCTAAAAGTTGCATGTCTGGATTTGTTACCTGCTTTGTCTGAGGGAATTAGATACCAGTTGGGAAAGAAGGCCAGCTGGTGCTGGTAGTCAGCTTTAATGTGTAACTATTGACATTTAACAACTGGTTTTTATGACTTCACCAGACTTATTTTTGCTGAATTGCCTTGATGAGAGTCTGAGAATTCCTGTCTTTCCCCCACTTCCTTCTTTTTGTAAGGGATCATTAGCACATATCTGTTGCTGAGAATCACAGTGATGAGTCACCTTTAAGGTAATAGTTGAGAACTAAGTTAAAATACCTGTGTAATTCAAGCAGCATTTTAGATGGACTATTTTTAATATGTTAATTAGCACAGCATTACAGCAATGGTCTTTGTACAGCTCATTGACCAGCACTGCCTTTAGATCGTAGCCAGAGCTCGCTGAATCCTCATTTCATGGGCTTAAAATGCTGGAAGGATTTTACCAATGGTTTAGAAAAATGTGTGTGTCAGCTGTGGAACTCTGTGTTTTGATAATATCAAGTGTTCTGCATCAGGAAATGGATCGCAGTGTGCATGTTTCTTTCTCCTTCATTGAATTTCAAATTGGGGGATCATGGGCCCAAAAGCCTGTATTTAAGGGGCTATTTTTCTGACTGTATGTGATGAAATACTTTCTCCTACAATGAAAGTAATTAAACTGTCAGTGTGTGAGGATGTAAATCTGAGTTCTGCAGACTTTATTGGAAAACTCAAAGGGCACAAGGAACTCTATACTGCCTAAAAACACTAAAGCGGGATTTTTTTTTTTTTTTTATTTTGTAAGTCATGATAAAAATAGAGAACTCATTTTAACAGCTTAAAATGCTAAAACCATTTTAAATGCAAGGCTTTAGCTTGGCATGTGTCTCCAGGCAGGTCCACGCTGAGGGCTGTATGCAGAGGTGAACCTGAGCAGGCTCAGGCAGGTTTGGAACTCAGGTTCTGGTGCACAAATACAATAGACTGGACCAGGGAAATTATTTTTTGCAAATATTCACGTTCTTATCTGTAGACTCTGCTAATACATTGTGTGACAAAAAAGATGGGAACTTGTTTTTCCTGGAAGGAATTTCATCTGCATATAATTTTCCTGGTAACTTAATAATAAAAAAGCTTTGCATTAACACAAGTTCAAAAATTCCATGAAGTCATAGGCCTGTTGCATTTGCTTTTTTGGGGTAAATGCCAAGGAGTATTTCTGGAGCTATACAAACTGTCCCTTGTATTCCAAGGCTATTATATGAATGGCAGCTGTCCATAGTAGATGGAAAGGGATTTTGCCTATCATTCAGTATTTCAGTCTCTCTTGAGGCCTGTTAAATAATCCTTAGCAAATTCAGCATAAGATGGTCACCGGAGGTACCAGAAGACCCAGTGAGAAGGAAGTAGTGACTTGCTCCTCTGACTATAAATTAAGAGTTTTAGCCTTGAGTTAATCTTACCCAGCTAATTTTCAAAGGAAAAATGCATTTTTCAGACAACGGAGACTTTTCATGGGGGTCTACCCTGTTCAGACTTAGAGGAAAAGGGTCCTTGTGGGCAATTCTAGGGCTGTTTTGCTTAATCCACTCCAAAAAGAGGGACCTGTGCTTGCCCATCAGAATTGGAGTAGCATTGTCTCAGTTCCAGCTGGTTTTGGGGAGGGCAGGGATTTGGTGTTTGGGTTTCCTTAATGGCTGGTTATCTTAACTCTCAAAGGTCCCAACAAGGACCTTTGTTATCAGGCTAAAATCAGAAGTAGGTGTTGTTTTAGGGTGTTGGGGTCCCTCCCCTGCCATGTAGCCCTGGGAGAGGGGCCCTGAGGGCACAGACACGGGGCTTCCCTGCCCCTGCTCAGCCTCGTTCCCATTGGTTGGTTTGTGTTCCCTGCGCGGGCAGAAGGACCCTTGGTCCCGTGACTGGAACAGTTCCTGAGCAGAGCCCCGGCCATGCGGCTGGAGAAATAAACATCTCTCTGAAACAGCTATCAAGAATCTGTCTGTCCATATATATTTCCTTTCCACGGGACTCCTGGTTTGATATATGCGTGTTGCAGGATCCCCACTGCAACAAATGGTGGAGAATGCGGGCAGAACGATCCCCGATCCCTAAGCGACTGATTTGTGTGAGTAAACCCTGGAAACTTTGGATTCCTCTTCTTGGTTTTGCTTTGCTATTCCATATCTTAACTATGGAGGAACCGTGGGAAGACTCTTGGCTCTCAGAGCCGCATATGGACATTTATCTTAAACTTAAAATGATTCTTGAACAACGATTTGTAAATTTTAGCTTGATTCAAGCTCAAAAAGAACTGAAACACTTCCTGGCATGGTTGTTTAAGAACTTTTTCTATGTTTCTTGGGATTTAATTCTTACCAAGGGCTTTTGGAAAACCATTTGGACACAGTTAATACTGGAGTCAAAATATATGCCGATGGAAGAATATTTTCGTGAATATTATTTCGTTACCGAGACTGTTGAGCAATGTCAGCTGTGTCCTGGCGAAGGGAAGCCTGGCGCAGGGACCGGGCGGCCCAGGCCACGTGCACCGAGCGCTCTG
>NW_008236209.1:7173169-7175572 GCF_000691975.1 Corvus brachyrhynchos
CCGGCCATGCGGCTGGAGAAATAAACATCTCTGAAACATCTAGCAAGAATCTGTCTGTCCATATATATTTCCTTTCCACGGGACTCCTGGTTTGATATATGCGTGTTGCAGGATCCCCACTGCAACATTAGGGCAAGTCTATTTTCTGAGAGAGTAATTATGCTGCAGTGCTGGTTTAAGGGTGACAGCTGGGGTTTGCTTCCTGCTGTAGGGACAGGGCTGCTGTTCCCATAAGTGCAAAGGCACAAAAGCCACTGTAAAGTGTCCCTGTACCTCAAGGCTATTCCTTTAGAGTGGACTGGGCACTTGGCGGAAATCTCTTGTTTTGATCCAAAACCTTTTTGCATTCAAGCTGCTTTTTGTTACTTACTCTTAGATCTTAAAGCGTTTTGGTTTGAGCCTTGCCTCTGATTAGCGTGCCAGGGCCAGCGTTTTCTGTTTAAACCTGAAGCAATTTGGTTTGTTGTCCTTGCATTATAAAGTTTGGAGATGGGGAGGAGGTGGGTTCTTGCTATTAACAAAGATTGTGGGGGTTTAAAAGAAATGAGACCTGAAAACGCAGAATAAAGAAACGCCCATTTTTAGTGAACCAATTTCGCTGGTTTGATACCAGGCTCTTTCTCTAAACACAGGCAATAGTCTTTTGAGCATATTTTTAGTAGCACCAACAAAACCCAATGTGCTTCCACCTCCAAAGTCTTTGTACTGTAAAGTAAGAATTTATTACTGAAAGACCGTAAGTTTTGTTCATCTCTAACCAGCCAGACCACGCTCAGTCTCTGAGTGAGTTTGCAGTAACAGTCCCTGTGATTCAACAGGCCAGTTAGTGACACCAGGCTGTCAAGCAGTTCCTGTCTGTCTAAAAAGCATCTTAACACTGTACAAGAATTCTAACAGTGTTGTTCTTCCTTAGCTTATTTCTGAGGGCCATAAAATTTCATTATCTTTTTTACAAACACAATTATTATTTACTCTTAATTACTACAGGTTGCCTATCTTACTAAATAGCTGTGGTAAAATTCCTGGTGGACTCTTGCCTGTCTCTCATCTTGGGGTATAACAGACTTTGGGATTTTTGATTATTTTTCAGATAAGGCAATGTTTTCTGGAAGAATTATCCATTGTGTTTTGATTCTGCAAGGCGTTTGGATATAGTTTATGCAGAAGTAAGTCCTATTTAACAACATGACTTAAATGAATCTTGGAGACAATGACATGAGATTGTTTTTTCAGAAGATGAGTAGTTTAACCCCTGCATTACCTAATGAAACCTTCTGCATTCTGACACCACTTTTGAACTTCCACCAAAGTTGAGTAAGTTGGCAGAACCTCCTGGCTATTATTTGTGGTTGTATAGTTTATAACACAGATTACAAAAACCCTATTGTGCTAGAACAAAAGTATTTTCCTTCCCCCAAATAATTTACAATTTAAATTCATCATGAGAACTGTAATCATTTATCAATGCAATGTGTGTTTAACAATTTTTTCATTATGCAAAAATTAGTATTTGTGATAGGCAGGTAGAAAGCAGGTGGTATTAAAAGCTGTCGGCCCAAGTAAAATAAAGAATGTTATGGAAGTTAACTAGTCCAGAATCTAAATATAAATGTTGGATCTAGCCTCTGACAAAGCTCTACAAGCCCCTAAAATTTTGGAAAAATTCAGCTACTGCCATGAACTTAACAGCTCTTTCTCAACCCTAGTTAATGTCAACACTTCCCTATTTATGACCAGAACCTCCAAGAATTTGGAAGAAAAATAAATGTGAAAAGGGAGAGCTAGAATGAAAATGCCTCTGTGCCTATGATGTATGAGTATTAGTTAAAAGAATGTTACAAAGTACAGTGAGTTGGGACAAATGTGCTTTGAATAAGAGTTGAGAATGTACTATGTAGAGTATGTGTAACATCTTGTTTGTGTGCAAGAACAGACTGTGAAAAAAAACAGCTTTGTATGGAAGAAGCAACATCAAAGGCCCTGAAAGAACTAGTGCAGTAATAGGAAACATTTTTGGTTTTTGAAGGCTCTTTTTTCTGCCGTTCACTTCTTTTTTTTTTCCTTCCCCCCCCCCCCCCCCCCCCCCCTCAAAACATCCTTCCCCCCCCCCTCCCCCCCCATATTAAAACCCAACAGCTGAGCAATGTAAGGAGCATGGGTAGGGTGAGCTGGATGGGCAACAAGAAGGGATATGGAGGGCCAGCTGAATTTGTATGGGATTACCCAACTTCCCTCCTGCCCCCTTCACGTGGAGTTTGCATCAGCCTTAAAGTCTGTGGTTGTGTTTGTTGGACAACCAAAGCAAGGCTGGAAGCTCAGCTGCATGTCTTTAGCTGAAAAGTTAGTGCACAGGATTGTCAGCTTCTGTCAAATGTGTCCTAGAGGTGGGCAAAACTCTTCATG
>NW_008236209.1:7175584-7196162 GCF_000691975.1 Corvus brachyrhynchos
TGAGAGGGAAAGGGGAATTAGGAGTGTAGGAGTGGGACAAAGATGCCCCAGAAGCTCTGGGCACTGTGGGAGAGCACAAGGGAGCTGGTGGGACAGGGGACTGTAGACAAAGCATTGTAACTGAGCAGGGGGAGGAATATCACCCAGCAGGAAGGAGATGGCATGGCAGCAGGCTGCTGCACACACATGGTGTGGAGAAAGCGATGCTTTTCCTGAAGAATGTCAGGGTTATCCTTGCTGCCAACAGAAAGTTCACGCTGAGGAAGAAAGGTTGTGGTACAGCTGCATGCAGGCAGCAACCTGCCACAGCCACATCCTTACAGCCTGCACCTCTCTGGGTGTTTTCTGGGGAGTAGCAGAACGTTTTCAGCCTTGCTTTACATTAGCAACAAAGAACATAGAGCATGAAGGACTTGGAGCAAGCATCAATGCCAGCGAACAGCGCATCCCTGACTGTGCTGGGAGCTTTGGACCAGCTTGGGAAAGTTTGTGGGGATCTGGGTGGCCACGGGATGGCGTCTCGTGGCTTGCAAAGCACAGGACAGTGTTTTGTGAGCAGTGGTAATAGTGCCTGAAGTGCTCTGAACTGCACTCAACCTGCAGCTTCTGTTGCTAGAAGCTTCTAATGTTTTCTTGCTTTTCACTCACAACGTAACCTCTTCCTTCAGAGTCAACACTAATTTTCCAGAGTGAGGGTTTGGACTTCTTCACACTAATAACCTTAAAGCTGATTAAAAAATGGTTCTCTGTGGCTGTAAGGATAACGCAATCCCGTGCTAGAGCGGACTTGGATCAAATTTACTGACAACCTGAAATGAATGAGTAGGCCCTGCTCACAGCAAAAGAGCTTTCCTAGGAGTACACTGCACATTGGCTGTTTTCCCGGCCCTGTGGAGCCTTTCAGGAACCTGCTGTGGCACATTTCGGTTGGGTTTAGGGGATTGCAGTGTACAAGTTAGGTTTTTTCCCAAGTGCTGATGCTGCAATGTTCCCATCAGACCGCACGCAGGAAGCATCTTCCTATTCTTTCTCCTAATGGGCACACACAGACCTGGATCTTGGAGAATATACAGCAGCTTCAGCTCTGTAACCTGCAGCACACAGGGAATGTCTGCCTGCATGGAGAGCATCCAGCCATGGAGCTGTACGCTGCTGCCCTGTCCAGGTGAGTGCTCAAGTAAGGCTGGCCAGAATGCGTCTGCTGCTGCTTTTGACAGAGATTTGGTTATTTACTGAAAACCAAAGTGTAAAATGGGGCAGCACCAGCTCTAGGCTGTGTGTGAGAGCTGCCTGCAGAGTCACGGTGTGGGCTGGGACGGTCCATTTGCTGCCTTCCAGCTCTGTGACCTTATCCAGTCTGGAAAGGAGCTGGGGGGAGGTGGGGGAGCCTTACGATCTTCGCAAAGGGCTTTGAGATCCCTCCACAGCAAGTGCTGTGCTGGGGCTGAGTACTATCAGCACTGCTGCTGCTGGGAATTCTGGTTTGTCCCCTGGATCAGTGACTGGCCTTGTTGTGCCTGTGCTGCACGAAGTTTTGACTGGAGCTGGGAGTGGTTTCTCTGCTCTTTCATAGTTTGCCTTCTCCTTCGCACGTCTCCAGCAGGAAGTGCAGATTCAGCAGGCATTGTATGCCTCAGCAGCCTGCCAGCTGCCTTGCTGAAGCTAATTCACAATTCAAGTCACTCCTGATAAGTTTGCAAACAATGTGCAGTGATTTCTGAGCTAGATAGCAGCTGAGCTGAACTCCTCCACTTCCAGCCTGTCAGTTGGACAAAGCTCTGCGCTTACTTTGTAAAGCTCATGGGTGAAACGTGGCCTCAATATTTTGTGCTTCTGTGATGTTTCATAAAGTTCTTATTTGTTTAGGAGTAGCTTTGAGTGTCATCATTATAATTGAAACCCTCAAATGAGTGTGTGGAGACACAGAGAGGGTGTATGATTAGTGTTGGTTGAATATGAGTCAGAAATTGAACCCAGGCAGTTTAGTTCCTCGATCATTGGATAATTGTGTTGCCCCCTCTATAACACACTGGAAGAGCCCGGGAATTTCACTGGGAATAACTCCAGTGAAAACACGAGCAACATTTTTTTCTTCAGCTAACTTCATGTGGCAGCCACTGGAAGTGTGCTCTGAGGAAGTGGCCCAGAGGAAGCGACTCTGCACTTGTGGCTCATCAGCCCTGGCAGGAAACAGCAGGTCAAAGTTAGAAGGAACTTACTTAAAAGCTAATGAGTGAGTGGTGCAGCAAGCACTGCAAGAAAGCAGGGCTCAACACTCAGCAGGGGAGCTTGGGGTTCTCTGTCTCCATCCTTATTCCACTTCCTCTCTTCTTGTTCACATCTGTTTAACCAGAGAGATGCCAAGGTGATGATCTATGAGATGAGAATTTGTAGGTGAGACTGTGCCCTCTCCTGATCGGAGCACAGCTTCCTCTGGAAAATGGGGCTGGTGCAGAAAACACACTGTTTAATCTTACTCAGTATGTTTTTATGAAATTAAATTAAATCCTCATGACTCTGTATTTCAGCTTGGCAGATACTGTTTTTTTCAGACATGTAAGGTCAGTAGTTGCAAGTGTAGCAGCCTAGAACTGCAGGGTTTGACCATTCTGTGCAAAAATTGGTACAATACAGTGGCAGAAACAGGAACATATATTGCTTCTGCCAGATGACAGCAGAGTATTTTTCCTAGGTAGGCTTTGGGAAGCCCTCTTTAGTGCACGAGGTCACATCACAAGCAGACTTACATTTTGGAGTGAATTTGTCTCTGTGCCATGAGTTGGGTCAGGGTTTTTTTTACGCCTCCTTTAGTATTGGGATTGAAAATTCAAGTTGGAGAAACGTGAAAGCAATTGGGCCTAATCCATTCCTGTTGTTACTCTTTTTGTTTTCGCTGGAGTTACTCCAAGGCTGAATTCAGCATATGATGAACAACTTGTTCTCAAAAGTTGGAACTTAGGGGAGAAGGTTTTAGAGATGATCACGCAACTCTGGGGCTCCTTCTCAAACAGCTGAAGCTCCCACAAGAGGGATGATATTTGGTGAGTTCAGGTTATTGAATTTAGTACAAGATTCTAATAATAAGCCCTCTAGTCATAATAAGACATTATTATCCCTTAGAAGAATTACTTGAATAAAACCCAACTGCTTGCTTAGATTAGATGGAAAAATCCTGTTGATGTCACTTACCAGCCAGCTGCACAGATACCAACCTTGAGCAAACACAAATGGTTCTGAGCCTGGTAATCCTCGTCCTGCTCCCTTTCCTCTCACCTTTTCTGGGACCAGGCCCTTCAGGGTTGCTGCCTGTGAAATGTTCACTGCTCTTCATGCACTGAACATCTCAGCTGCAGCCCAGGGAAGTCTCCAAAGGGGTTACAAGCCCTAATTCTGTCTTGGTTAGATGGAAAAAGGAGGGTGCTATGGAGAAGCTGAGTGTTACCAGCTGAGGACCAGGTGCTGTTTATTGGAGTTTGGGGGTTTTTTTGGTTTGCTTTTTTGGGGGGGGCGGGGATCAAGGATATTGCTGTTAAGAACTAAGATGAAACTCCTTACAAATTTGCCAGATGCACCAGTCCTCACTGCTGGTTAATTCCTCCTGTGTTCCTCTGAGCTGTTGGAGGGGTCATGGCAGAGGCAAGATCCCCATGGTAAAATTAAGCTTTTCCTTCTTGGAGAAATAACCATTACTGTCTCTCTGGCTCACTCTGTTTCATTTACTTTCTAAACAACTTAGATCACAAAGGGCTCCAGGAGGGGTGCAGCTCTTCCAAAGAAAAGGCCTGGATGACTTTCTCCAATTTAAGAGAGTCTTGTGAAAGTTGTGCTTCCTGCCTTTGCCCAGAGAAGAGGATTTATAACAGATGCTTCTGCAGCCTTCACTGTGTGTGATTTGGAAGGTGGAGGATACACCAATCTTGCTGTGCTTGGGAGGCCAGGGCAGCCTTCTGCTGAGCAACACAAGTCCTGGCTGACTAATAGAAAATCCCAGAGCCCAGCTGACACAGAGATCCCCTCTTGCACAAGCTCTGGTGTGTTGGGGCACATCTCCTCAGCAGCTTTGCTCAGGCAGTTTCCAGTGCCACAGCCATGGTATGTCCTTGGTCTTGCTGAGGTTGAGCACTTCTCTGTTACCCTTTGGTTTTCACCTTCTTCCTCCTCTACTTCTGACACAGGGCAGGGGATGCCAGCTGATCTCCCTGCTGCTTCTCCTTCCAGACTGTCTCTATTTTCAGTGATCCAAGCTGCAGTTTGTACCCCCACAGCCCTGACTAACAAGGATGGTACAGAACATGCTAAGAATAGAAACAGGAAAGGCCATTTATAGTGCTTATTACACTTAATTAGGACTAGAGGAAGTGCTTCCTTAATGCCTCAGCTGATGCACAGAGCAAAATACTTTCTTCAGCAGTTAGATATTTCGGAAGTGGCAAGGAAGAACCCCTCACTTTTAAAACCAAAATAAAACAACTTCCACTGTTACTTGTCTTGACCTATTTCTCTCCACAGCAGAAAATGCATCACTAATAAGCTTGTCAGAGTAATGGTCAATGAGATGCTGTTTTGCTTATATCTGAGGAGATTATAGGGAGAAGGCAGAAAATTTGATGTATTCTACACAGTTACTGACCCCAAGGCCAGTGGAGCAAACACCAGGTAGCCAAGAAAAGCAGAAAGAATAGTTAACATCTTACAAACCACAGTGCAGAGGGATTATCACACCAAACTTTGGTTAAAGTTCACATGGCAAAGAGGATCTTTGTCTTCTAGCTGCTCCTACTGTTTGTGCACCATGCTGCTCCAAGACATAACCACTTCCCCAACTTTACTTGGTCATCAAGAGGGCTGTAATTTGGACCAAGGCTTTAATATTAAACCAAGCATGTTTTTGCCCAGCTTAAGCACAGGGCAGGACGGGGTGGATTTTTCCTTCCATGGCTGTATTTCTGCAGGGCACACAAACACCATATAAATGTCTGGACTTATACAATACGATAGGAATTTGACAGAGTTCAAAGGTGGGATGTGGTCAGACTCCTTGTGTGCAAACCTTGCCTTCTCTGAGAGTCCAACACCAGGTAAGACAGTAGGCTTGTGCCTCCTGCCCTGCTGTGCTCTTATTTTGTCTCCTGTTTGAGCCTTCACTTCACTTCCCTTCAAGCACTTGGCTCTAGGAGTTGGTGCATCTCATCTTTCACTTTGAAACTACCTGTTCCTACTAGCTATTGAGTCACATGGGAATTGCAGATCCTAACAGTTTGGAAGCTAGAAGATATAAAAAAAATAAAGCCTTAAAAAACTGTATTGTCTTAATTCCCGGAGGAGGTGGATTGTAACTCATGTCCTTGAATACTCTGGTTAGGTGCTCAGCCCATTTCCCTTTTTGTTTATTTTGCTGTATGAAATATTTGCCCAAGGACTTTCTTCTATCCCCAGGTTAGTAGTAATGCTTGTGGAAAAAGACTGACTGCTTCTTAAAAGACTATCAAGTCCGGGTAGAGGACACAGACAAGCAGGCTGGTGTGGGGAATTGGTAGGGGTGTTTTGGATGAATTATTACATGACCTCGCACGGTAATCATTTGATTCAAGCATGAACTTTCCTGAAGCAGAGAATTTTGGGCTCTGGGTTCAGCTGTGAGAGCTGAGTATGGCTTTCCAGATGGGCATCCAGACTTCTTGAAGAAAATCCCAGTTCAGTCTTGGCCATCAAGGCACTGGATTTCTTCCTTGATGCTCTCCCGGAGCTCCATAAATACTCTGCGTCCCAGAGAGGCTGTGACTTATTCAGGGGCTGTTGGTCAGACCTGCCTGCAGAGGCCACTGAACCTGAGAGCATCGAGGGTCATGTCAGGGCCAGGCCCTGGCAAGTGCTGCGGATTTTATGGTTTTTTGTTCCCTTGAATTTTGCTGTAGTGCATGGCCATACCTCAGGACTTCCAAGGGCTGCTTCCCTAATCTCTCCGGCAGGATTACTGCTGCTGGAAATCATGAGAGTTTGGACTAGCTATCAACTTTATCAGGAAAGCTTCTTTCCGGCCAAGCCAGTAAGAGCTTTGCTAAGCGGGAATCTTGGGTTGAAGCTGCTCTTCTCATATTTCACAGATGGCCTCAATGAATGATTTACTAGGAGAGTAAAAGATTAGCCAGATTCCTCCAACTGCATCTCAAGTCATATAAAGCACTTGGTTTTATTGGAGCCTGGGCAATTCCTAATTCTTTAGCCTCGTTGGACTGTTTTACAGTGACTAATTGCCCTGTGCTCCCTCCCTGGGAATCAGGTGTCTCCTGCGGAGGGATCCACACTCCTCGCACAAGCCTCACCCATGCCCTGGAACAGCCATGCCAGTGAAGGCTGCTGCACATGGGCAGGTACCCAACGGCTTTGAGACGTGATGTCTCCAGCTGTATTTTACTGGAGAGGCTTGTGTCCTGGGAGGGAGATGGTAAAGGGAATTCTTAATATATGCAATGAGATGTTCCCATAAAATTATCAAAAGCTTTGCAGAATCTTCCTGTGGAGAAAACCATCACTGCAGAGTTCAAGTGAACAGTGGTTTGGGAAGGGCAAACCCTCTTGCTTTAATATTTTAACTTGTCTTCAAGGCTTGGATGAGCTCTTCTGGGGGAAGGGAGATTACCCCATGTTTGCCTGTTACAGAGTTTCTCACATTTTTCTCCTTTACACTAGGCAACCAGAACTCTGTGTCTGTCTCTCTGTGGCAATTTCTATGGAGTCTGGCTGTTTTAAAAGACTGCTGTACTGATTTAAACATCCAAATTGGAAAAGCAAGGTTTAAAGTGGACATACTTTTTCCTTTAGAGTGAGACTTGTTAAAGATCTTTGTTAAATTATTTACAAGGGGTCTCACAAGATGAACAGATCTTTGCATGTAATCATTTATATGACTTCTATTGTGCTTTTCTCCCCTGCCACTAAATCAAAACACAATCATGAGATCACCAAAGGGTTTGCAGGGAGGGTCGGCCTGTTGCTATTGATATATGAAGTGTACATGCCAGAAAGTCTAAAGCAGTATTGGCACGTGCTGATCTCCTGTGAACAGTCTTTGATTTACAGCCGTCAGAGATGAGAGCTCTGGGGCTCGCTGGGGGAACCAACCTCTAGCAGAAATGCTTAAAATACTCGGAATTTAGCCAACAGGCTAAGAAAAGAGGGATTTGTATCTTCCTTTCTCTCTGCTGTGATCTTCTCTCATACAACACCTAAAGTTACGCAAGACACAGGGATGAGAAGAATGTCTTTGTCCCCAAGACATTCCAAAGTTTTTGAAGATCCTCAGTCTGCCCCAGAAGTACAAGGATAATAAAATTTTCTACTTTTCTGATTTTTGCATCACCATTTGGACAGAAAAATTGGGGCTGAACCTACACTCTGGCAGCTCCTCTTAGTTGAACCTGTGGCATAAAGGAGTCCCCTTGATTAAAGCTCCCCCACCACAGTTCTTCAAGGCTAAAATTTTGGCGCAAGTTATAGCAGGGTGAGGGAAGAGTTACATAAAGTACAAAATTCTGTCTTCTTCTCAGTGAAGGTAGAAATAAAACATTTATGCACATTTCCGGTACAGAACTTTATCTACCACCAGTTGTGTCTAGTATAAATGAGTTGTGCATTGGCATTTGTTGCACAATTTTTCAGGCCTATCAGTCAGAAGAGCAGACCTTCATTTTGAGATGAATGTGTCTTCCCCATGATCCAACTGGCCTGTAGGAGCAGAATATTAACACCAAACATAATTTTAAAAGCAAATGGCATCCTTTGATGTTTAAATATAATAAAGGACAGCCTGTGTTTCTGAGGGCAACACCAAATCTCAGGGGATTATTCACCATGGCAATTTTTTTGAGGATATTAAGTCACTCACACAGATTTTATCCACAGGCTGCCAGGCCAGGGGAATCCCTGGGGTTGCTTGAATGTGATCTCCCACCAGTGACCATCGAAGGTCGTGGAGCCCTGCAAGTCCTCATCAAAGATTGAGACTCCGCTTCTCATTGCCAAGCAGGTGTGGCCATTGATCATGCTTTGAAAAGGCACTGTCAAAAGATGGAGAAATTAACAGGATGAATTGAAAGTTGTGAGAAAACACTGTGAAAATAGTGAATTTCCTTGATTTTTGAATCTCTCTCTTGTTATTTTCAGATGTAAGATCATTGTGCCAGATGTACCAAATGAACACCTGGGACCCTGATGTTGTACTCAGAAAAGGCGCCGGGCCATGATTCCAGCCTTTTGCTGTGCATCCCACCATGTTTGCATGTCTGGAAGCCTCTGTCAGCAATGGTGGGACAGCTCTGCAATACATTGCTAGAAAACATTCCTTTTGCAATGCTGTCTTGCTTTTTAGTCTGTTCCTCCTGTTATTCTATTCCTCCTGTCACTGCCAACGCAGCAGTGGACCTGCTCCTACAGAAGGGGTTGTTCTCCATGTGCCTGCCCTTGTCCATGCACACATTGAAGATACCCCTTTCCGAAGGCAAACAGGAATTGGAAAAAGCAATAAGCTAAAAATTGAAATAAAAATGTATTTATGACATTACTTAAAATGCCTGTTTCTCACCATTTTGTGAGGATCCCATCTGACACTGGCATGAGGGCAATTACTTGGAAGCAGAGAGGCAGGGATAAGAAAGGAAACAGCTGTGATCCCTTTTTGGAGTGTTTGCTCTTATTCATCCCCTTAGATTTATCCCAATGTAAATAACCTTTCAGATCTCTTTACAAAGTGATTGCTAAGTGGGACTGAGGAGAAGGTATTCTGTAATGTAATAATTTCTGTCTTTTCTCTTCATTTTCCTGCTTGGTCATAGAGAGGAAATGTAGCTGGTTGTTAATTCGAAAGCATTTGTTGTGGTGATGGCATAATAGATATGAAAGTTCACAGGACTCTGATAACTGCCAGTGTATTGAGGCTTTCAGATGAAAAAATGAAAGCTGCCTGTAAAGGATTCCCATTTGTAATGGAAACCCCACAACACCATAGGACAGCTGCTTGCCTGGGATCTGTACCTCATATGTAAGGAACCAGAACAGACGTGCTCTATTGTACAAAAGGTACAACCCCACAGAGACAGGTAAATCATTCTTTATAAGGGAAAAACATCATCTAAAATTAACGCTTTCTGTAAAAGATGATTTTCAGGGCTTGCTTGCTATCCAACATAATTAAAAATATGGCTTAAAATACATAAGTTATGGTCTTTTATATTCTAATGCCCTAGTAACCTCCTCTGGAGATGGATTTGGTGCTGCTGCAAGTGTGGCTGGAGAGCTGGTGGGGTCTGGTTTGGCAAGGAGCTCTCCTGTAGTTGAGCAAAAGGTGGCAAAAGTTTCCTGGGAGATGTTGGGTCTGGAGTCTTTCCTCTCCTCAAGCCACTCTGTGCTTTACCTTGTTCTCCATATCAAATAATGTGGTGAGGTTTCATTTGAAAATGAGAATGAAAAAAAACCAGTCCAGGGCTGAAGCTTTACCAAACAGCTGGAAATTAGGAAAGGCTAAGCTGTGATGCAAAGGTAACACAAATTTCATACAAAAGGCGAACTTATGAAAAATCTCTATCTGGTTGTTTTGGGATGCTTTTATTTTTCATGGGGTATCTTTGCAAGGGTTTCAAACACATCCTTGGGCTTCAGTGTGACCATGTTGCTTGGGAGGCTGCCACAAAGGGTCCCTCAACAAAACAAGGGTATTGCCATGAAGTTTGGGGAGGAGGAATAATCCCCCCATGAGTTCCCCATGAGCCTCCTTGTTGGTATATTTTTAGCAATGACTCCTTTTATTTCACTCTGTGTCAGGAAATTCTGTACTGAGCTTTCCAAAGTGCCACGCTGTGCCGGCAATGTCACAAGGGCAAAGCATGCCTGTGTGGAAGAGTTTATCTAATATTAATTCCCTTAACTTCGGCAGATCCAAAGATTTCCTCCCATCCTTTCTTCTCTCCACTTTTTGGTTATTTCTTCAAATAACCAAACCAAGGAAGACAGCAAACCTTGTAGAACAGGGGTGACAAAATTATGAAAATAGAATGTCAAGATTAACCCAATTGCAGTCTCAGTGTGCACAGACACAGGAAAGTGAAGGTACAGAAGGAAGCTTTCAAAACTTTGTTTCTTTGCCAGAGCTCAATCTCCAGACACTAATTTAGCTGTACTAGAAATGCATGTAAATGTGTTCCTCTGTTAAGCAATATATTCTCTGCAAAGCAGCTCTGGAGCAGCTGTTAGCTACAGGCTTTCCACAGATTGAGGTCTCTGGGTCAGGAACACTCATCTTCCACCAGCACAGCCCCCTGCACTGCTCCACACATCCGTGATCTGTCTTCAGGCAAGGTGAGTTCCAGGTTTCAAAATGCTGTAGCTCAGCTGATGACAGGCTGAGGGCAGATAGAGTGTTTGTTGCTCTGCCAGAGGGAGACGACATGTCGAGAGACTCAGCACTGTCCCTTGTCACACCTTCGCAGAAAACAGCATTGACTTCACTGTGAGGAGCAGTGCCTGGCTGCTGCATGCTCACTGCAAGTCACATAAGATGCTGTTCCCATGCATTCAAACACAGACAGTTCGTTTTCTTTAAGTTGGTCTTCTTTTTCCAGTGCCTTCAGGCTCGCAGAGCACCCATGGCCAGATGAGACACTGGGCCTGAAGGAGAGCAACCTTAACTTTGTTGCTGCTAAAGACAGAGATTATATTTAATGTAAAAGTTATTGTCTTGGGCAACCTTCATCTCACCAGTGCACAATTCCAGAATGCTTTAAATTAAGTCTGGAGGCTAAAAGTGTATTAGTCATTGCCCATACATCTTGGGGGAAGCAGGGCTCTCTAAAGTTACTGTTAGCATCAGGCATCTGGTTTTATGTTTATAATGATTTATTCAGCAATGTGAGATAGGTAAGAAACCATCGTGGAAGACAAACTAGAAAAGATTGGGTTTTTCAAAGCTCTGAAGCCATTGCTAAGTCAAAGTTGTCTGACTTCAAAAGGAATATATAACTTGATTAGATTCTTTAAACAATGTACAATGCTCACAAAGTTGGCAGCTATTATTAGAGGCAGAGTTGGTAGCAAAGCCTGCTCTGGAGGTTCATGTCCCTTCTAAGTACAAGACCCTGTTCTTATGTCATGACTCTAGCTTTTGTTTTTTTAAGAAAAAAATTCAGCTAAGTACTTCAATAGCCTGTGAGAGCCAGGGAAGACTACATTATTTTTTCCAGTGTTATAATAATTCAGGAAATCCTTTCTTTGGAAAGATCTAATGCTTCCATACTTTGAAAGGGGGACTTGAAATCCAATGTGGGAAGATAGGCTTTGTGCTAAAGAGAGTGTGTTGCCATTGCTATAAGGGTCTGGCCACAGTTTTTTCAGTTTTATGAGACTCCGAAGAAGTCTAGTTTGTGTCTGTGCAGTAGGGCTTTGCAAGGGCTTAGCTAAGATTAGACAAGAGTCTCTGCTCGTGTCTCCTTGTGCCTGGTCCTCATGGGCATGTGCTGGTGGTGGAACTGGTCTTTCCTTGCAGGGACCAGCTCTTGTGCAGCAGGACTTGGGGAGAGAGAAGGGGAAGCCCATCCACTGCAGTGCTGACATTCTGGAGCAGGGATGGGGACTGTGCCTGGAAGCAGGAGCCAGTGGGACAGGGCAGGTTGGGAAGGATAGGCTGAGAGGTTATGGTTCCATGCCTGTTTGATCCCCTCTCCCAGCCTGATTCGTATTCCCTTCCTCTCCTACCAGGAAAGACGCTCACAAGCAATAATCCTCATTCCCTCCAGGCATGGATCAGGCAGGGAACACAACACTGGCTGCAGCTGCCCCAGGTTGTAGAGCTCCCACCTCAAGGGCAGGAGGGCAGCCCAGGCCCTCCTGGGATGTATTTGAAAGCTGCATCTGGAGATCCTCTACTCTTCACTGAACACACAGTTGCTCACCTCACCCACTTTTTTGGATAAAAGATGCTGTTCTGTCTTGCAGCTGGTGCACTCAGCAGATTCAGTCTCCACAGTGGCAATCCCAAGCTGCTGGGCAGGGACTTCTCAATTTTCTTTCTGTGACACAGAATGGATAAATCCTTGTCATTGATCTGTTCTCTGCCTTACCCTCCCTCCCTGGTGAAAAGCCACAGTGAAGGGACACACAGGGCTAGGGAGCCAGATGTGCCAGCAGCCAGAGCAGGCTGGAGATTTCCAGTGCCTTCTGTTTTCCTGCAGGGTGAAAAACAGGTCTATGCAACTATAACTGCATGCAGGCACTGGATTTACTTATCTTTTTTTTTTTTTTTCATTCTCCAAAACACCCCTTGACCCAAGGGATGACCCACCTTGGGTTTGCCATCCTGCAGAGGAAAAATCCAATAAAATGTTGTGGATTTGGGGGGAGAATACCGCTCATGGAGAACTTACCAGGGCTCTGCTCTAAACTCAGCATGCCTGTGCCTCCAGGTTCAGCCAGTCCTGAGCAGAGTCTCCTGTCAGACCTGCAGCCATCCCACAATGAAAATAAACAACCCATGTTTTGCATGGTTGCCCTTCACCTGGGGCGAACCCTACACATACCGCCTGTCCCATTGCTCTTTGTCCTGGCCAAGGCACCATGTCACAGATGTCACAGCAAACCCTGAATGCCTCTGAGTGACATCCATACTGTGTGATACACACAGCATGAGAACCAAACTGACACTCGGTGTGGGGAGTTCATGGAGCTGCTGGAAGAAAGCGAGTATCCCACTCCTGCTCGAGTTAAAAGAATATCCCAGCACTGGATCCACCCAGCTCAGCTAGAGCAGGGCTGCTTGGCCAGACAGGCCTGGCTCTCTCTCCAAAGTGGATGAGTGCCAAAGGGGATTTTAAATTTCCAGATGATTTAAAATAAAAATAAAGCCTCTGCTGTAAACTGGCTTTGAATGGATGCCTCCCCTTCAGCCAAATAGCTGGCTGATATGGGTGAGCTGACTGGGCAATAAAACCTTTCACTGCAATCTGGTGCATGGTGAGCACTGGCCAGCCCTATGTTGAGGGTGGCAGCTGGACGGGGCTCCCTATAGAACCCTCCAGCCCTCCCCATGGAGCCTGCTCTCCCCACAAGCCTGCCCTCCTCATGGAGCCAGCCCTCCCCACAGAGCCTGCCCTTCCCACAGAACCAGCCTGCCCTGCTGCCAGGCAGGCAGACATGTTCCCAGAGCCCTCTGGCTGCAGATAAAAATCTTTATGCACTCTTCATTTCTGTTCTTTTCTTTTGGGGGGAGGGGAAAATGCTTTGTGAGAAGAAAGTTGGCAATAGTGGAATGGGAATGAAAGGATTTTGGGGGAGTGTTGTCCTGAACGTTCAAAAGGCACATGGATGTGTCACTTGGGGTTGTGGCTTAGCAGTGAACACTGTGCTGGGTTAATGGTTGGACTGGATGATCTTAGAGGGCTTTTGCACCCTAAACCATTCCGTGATTCTATCCTGGGGGCAGAAGTGGTGACAGGGTGACATTGCAGGACCCTGCGCACCTTGCTTGGGATCAGGACACAGATGTTGCTAAGCCAGCCCTGGGTGAATCCCTCTGCAAGCAACCTAAGCCTGGCAGCAGCCAATCAGCATAACAAGACTGGTGAATTAATTTCCAGTGTCCCTGGGCAGCCACTCAGCTGTATTCCGGGGCCCTGGGAGCCGGGGCAATTCTTCCACAGCCCCCATAGCCCAGTTTTACCTGCGCACTAGAGATCTGGGCATCCCCGGCCTGCATAGAGATGATCTCATTTCTCCCGTGCAGCTGCGGGGCGTTTTGTGAGCCCAGCCTGGGACACGCTATAGCTGTCGAAATGTAAGCAAGATGGCTCCCACATCCATGTCAATGTCAGTCAGGAAGGGCCATGGCAGGGAGGGGACACCATGGCTCTGCGGCCCATCACCTGCCCACTTTCCCCCTCCTGCTCGTCATCGAGGGTTTCAGAGACATCTTCTCACTTGTGAGTGGAGGCAGGGGTTGAAGGCAGCACACGTGGGATGCAAGGTCCGTGCAGTCCCCTCCTGTGTGAAGGTGATGCCGGGTGTGCATCAGCTCTGCCTTGCAGCACCTTCGGCAGCTCCTCCGCCAGGCATTGTGTGACTGACACAGGGAGGGGGGGACGTGTCTAGTCCTTGTTCCTGTTTCAAATGTCACTCGATTCCTCGTGGCATCTCACAAAAGACTGAATGGGCAGCAAACATAAAGGCAAAATAATCCTTATGCTGGGAATGCCTTTGAAGAGCCCTGGCCTGCCTCCACAGGCATGGGCTTGCACGGGGGATGCCACACAGTTCTTGTGTGTCTGAAGTTCTGAAGGTGGGAGACAGGATACTGACTACAATATTTACATGCGGATTAGAATTTCAAATTCTACATATATCTGTGTTGCTCCATGTTATTCATTTCTTCCTGACTTGATGTGTCTGGTCATTGAGTAAGAACCACAACAAATTTGGTTTTTTACCCTGCTCTTGTTTAGCTTTTTAATTACATCTCCTTTGACACTGCTCTCTGGCCTCAACAGATTCGTTTGTGATTCTCCTGTGATATGCATGCTGTAGCAGCAGATAGTAGCGCATAATCATTTAACATATGAATGCTGTCACAGACTTTAATCAAACTCAAAATTGTTGCCTTTGTGCCCCGCACTAACTCGTTCTGACTGCACAAAGTGAGCCCAGCTCCCCAACACAAAGAGCAATCAAAGTCTGGCTCTTTGTCTACTCTCTTTGCATAATTTCCTGAACCCTGCCCTGTTCCACCTGCTCACTAATGTTAAGCTTATTTATGGATAATTTATATGCAGCCCATTCCACAAATACATAAAATGCATGGATTTTTTTTGGAGGAGCTGTGGAAACAAGCCTTTAACCATGCATGTTCCCCTCCAGTCTGCAAGTCTTGAAGTCCAAATGCTTCATCAGCACTTTTTGAGCCTTCCCTGAAACACCGATGTGTTCCAGTCCTTGCACCGGGAATTCAAACACTCTTTTGGGGGATGGAGGATAAGGTGCAAATGTTGCTTTGTTTTGTTTTTTTAAATTTTTTTACCAAAACCACTGGCAGGATGGCTGGGCGGGATGCTCCCCACTCCAGCTCTCTCCACAGCCAGCAGAGTGTGTTTCTGCGGCGTTCCCAGCCCTGACCCTGGGGCTCCCGGAGGAAGTGCAGGGTTCCTGGAAAGCATTGTTCCCGCGTTTGTTTGTTCCACGGCCTTCCAGCAGCCACTGGGAAGAACCACAATAAAGGGCAGGGTACGGGAGCAGCTCCCGCAGAGGGGACCTGGCAAAGAGAACTGTGTGCCCTGGCTGGGCCTTCCTGGGCACAAGCCTGCACGACTACCCCTGCCCACACACAGCCAGCACCTCCCACCGCTGGTCCATGCCTGAGCCCACATCTGGGTGCATGCAAGTGTCCACTGGTCCCAAAGGCTCTTCTGCAAGGAGAACAGGCAGAGCTTTGCTGTCAAAGGCTCTCAGGTATGATCCCAGTGCAGCATTCAGAGGAGGATTGTTTCTCTCCCAAGCTGTCTCTCCAGGGCCATCACACCCAGAAATGTGAATGCAACCTCCGGGCCAGCCAGGCTGATGCTGGATATGTTTCAGGAAAGCCTCTGCCCCTGCTCTTCCCTTGGACTTATTCTTCAAGGCACCCATCACTCTCCTCCTGGTCCCCCACTCATCCCTGTGACCACCCCTGGGACTTCAACACAGTCCTGCACCAGCTCTGTCAATGCTGCACCTCCTGGGATGCTCACTCCAGGAAGACAGAGCCAAAAGAAAAAAAATCCAGCCTGTCTGCTGAACAAAAGGTCCAGGAGGAGGAAAAATAAACAGAGGAAGAGCCACAACATTCAAGAACTGGACATATCACTGTATACTTATATAATGACATGGTTCCCTAAGAGCTGTGTTTGCAGAAATGCTTCAGAAAAGGCATAAATTTTACATGAAATAAAATAAAAGCAAGCACAGCAGTGTCACAAATAGTGTCTGTGTCTGGCGCTCAAAACAGCTGATATGGTGACCTCCAGCCTGACAAAGTTGCCAGGCTCTCAAAGAGCACAGTGATACCCACTGAGAGGGGAAACTGAGGCATGAGTATGTGCCTCAGCTTTTCTCACCAAACTGGCAACAGGACAGAACTGTCCCTGGATGCTGGCCTGGCACACCATTGTGCCCTCTCCTACCCCATCCTCTTCCCATCCCAACCCACTCAATCTCATGTCATGTCCTGTTTTCTCATCTCCTCCCACCCTATCCAATCCATCCTATGGCTCTCCTTGTTCTGGTAAGATTGCACAGCTCACCATGCTGGGGATACTCAGAGACATCCTGCTCCCACTCCAGGTGCTGCACCAGTGCCAAGGGAAGGACCCATGGCAGCTTTTGTGTGCTGGGTAGGTCTGCAGGGAAAGGTTGGATTTCACCCATTGCCACCCAGCTCCTGTTAAGTGTGCATCAAAAACTTCTGTTTTCCAATGCAAAAAGTTTCTTCATGGTCTTTTTAGTTTTTTTTTTTTTTTGTGTAGGGCATGAATGGGAGTATGGGAGAACTGGAATTGACTCTTATTTCCAGCAGTTGCTGGCCTGACGTGGACAAATGACTCCTTAAGTATTGCAAAGACTATTAAAACTATTGCTGATAAAAGGCAAGAAGCTGGGAAAACAGACTAGACTGGACTATTTTTAGAAGCAGTGGCATCTGGACAGCATGAGAAATGCTTTGTACAAATTTAGTACAGCTGATGTTTGAACAAGAAGCTTGCTGGCGAAGCTGAAATCCCCCAGCACAGGGACTGTGACAAGCACAAACCAGCAGCTCCAATGCCAGCTAGGAACACCCTTGGTAAGGTGCCATTCAGGGTCACCTACAGCAGGTACACGAGGCTTCTACCGAGCAGCCAGCACTCAGGGAGGCTCTGGACAAGGATTTGCTGTGATGCCATGTCCCTGGGCGGATGTGTCACACCCTGGTGCCACCACAGTGGCATCTGTGCCAGTGGCCAGCTGCTCTGCTGGAGTTGGAGCAGGAGGCTGGGCAAAGTTTGTGTCCAAAAAAACAAACACTGTTAGCATTGAAAATAGCCAAACTATTTAAAAACTAAGTGCTGGTGACTCCTGACCCCGGACAATTTTGCCTGCCTCTATTTCTGCAGCAGCTGGGCTTGGGAGAGGGAGAAGCCCTGCAAGTGCAGTGTGGTGCTCCCCAGTTACAGGACATATTCGTCTTACATCCAGAGAGCCATTTAAATTGCTGATAGAAACCAGACATTGCCTGGCATGTATTTTCTCTCCACCCAGGCAAAGAATGAATCTCTCTCATCTCATCACTGATACATCCCTCTTGGTTTTATCTAGCAATGATTTGGATTTGGAATCAGGGTCCAACTTACTCCAGCTGTGATTGAGGGGACATTAGCATGGACCAGTGAGGCTTGAAGAACAAGTGGGACAGCTCCCCCCTGCAGACTTGTCCTGCACAGGATGAGGAATGTGGGAGGATCCAGCCAGGCATGGCCGAGAGGTGGGCAGCAGCTTGCAGTTTGCAGAACAATGGGATGGCTAATGCAGTTATCCCCTGCATCGTGTGGGACCGAACCCTGTGGGTGCTGCACAAGGCCCAGGACCCTTTGCTGCCCACTCTAAACCCAGACACCAGCCTGGAGTGGAGCTTTTGTGCAATCTGGCAGCAAAGTCCTTCAAAAAACCTGTGTAGTCAGTGCTGATGCCAGGGGAATGTCAGATTTGCTACCATGATCTGTTCATGGGTTCTGGGCCCTGGACTGATGTGTCCTCATCCCCACCAGCTCCATCACCTCCCCGCATGCCTCCCTGCCTGACCTACCTCTTTCATTATCCCTGTAGGACACTGCTCTTACTCTGCAGATTGGACCCCCTGCCCTCCCTTCCTCTTTGAACACAGCAGCCCCTGCACCACTACTCCCAGTATGGCTGTGTATACAGGGACTGGTTCCAGTCCTGGCAGGGAGAGTCAGGTCTGCCCCCAGATCCCAGCAAGGGCACAGGGTGCCACCGAGCTGGGGCTGAGAGGGAGCCCAATCCTCCAGTTACAGCAAAGGCAGCAGAGACACTCCTGACGGCTGTCATGATGGAAGTAATGAAAAAGTGCCCAAGTTAAATCCTGGCCATCTGTCTCTGTTTTGCTAACCCACTTCTCCAGTTGGAGCTGGCAGCTCAACACTCGGCTGGCTATGGACCTTTTCCAAAGGTTATTGGAGGGAGTGTGAACCATCTTGCCATAGTCGAGGGCTCCCAGAGCAATTCCTTCATGGAAAAAGCTCTGGGTGAGTCCTAGACACAGCACTTGGGCACAGATGGGGCAGTTGTGTGTGGTTGGGAGCCCCTCAGAGCCAGGGCACCCAGGTTTGCAGCCCAGCAGCAGCAGAAGAGGAAGGCACAGGGAGAGGGAACCAGGAACCAGGGAGGGGGTCTGGGCACAAAACTTCCTTTGTGTGGCCCAGACACACAGTGGCCACAGCGCCCCTGAGAAACCTGGTTCTCTTGCCCAGAGACAGAGCAAAGCTGTCACTTCCCTTCCCCACACTGTGTTTGCTGCAGTTGTTCATTGTTTGTATTTGGACATCCACTGGGTATTGGTGAAAGCACTGAGAGCCCAGACTCACAGAGTTTCATATATTTCAACACCAATGATTATTCATCCAGTAATTTCAGATTGGAGTGTGGTTTTTATTATCTGCTACTCTTCGGTCTCCTGTTTAAAACGTTTCCAGTCCAGGCACAGGAAGAGCTGCCCTGTGCCCAACCAGACACACATGCAGCAGAGCTCACTGGCACAAAGCACTTCCCAAACATCTTGGTGAGCACGCAGCATGGGGAAACAACCCAGCTTATCACAGCGACCCTCATCTTTCCCCAAAGGAGACTCTGTTTGCTATGGTGATGACCTCTGTCTCCATAACCAATCATTAAAACAGAGTATTTATTCCCTATCTTCTGTTTCTCCTGGAGAATACAGTCATGTCCCAGAGTCAGCAGTCCAATAATTCCTGTCCCTGCACACTGTGACCCCCACAAGCAGGAGAGACATTGTCCCAGGAAAACATCTCCAGCCAACGGGGAAAGCTCCTGAAGGGAGCAAGGGATACTGGGCTAGCTGGGAGGCAAACACAGAGCTGGTTGAGAGCCGGGACTGCTCTGCTGAGCAGGACGTCAAAGCATTTCCCAGAACTTTCCTGCCTGCAGGTGGGGGAAGAGCCTGAAAAGAGTTGATGCAGATCGATGGTGCGTTGTTTTTCGATCTTTTTTTTTCCTATATACACTTTGCAATGCCTCAGCTGCCACACGGCAGGTGTGACACGAGAGCATGGAGAGATGCCATCTGAGGGCAGCCAAACCTCCATATTCACAGCCCTCCAGAATCCCTGCGCACATCCTGCTCTGCACACCTGGATGGTTCTGCAGGTCTGGTGCAAGGGACTTGCAGCTTGGGAGTTTAACAGAGCCTGAGCAGAGAAAGAAGGGCAGCAGAAGCCTGTCCTGTGCTATGAGTTACCAACCCAGACTTCAGCAGAGGATGCCCTGAAGAGCCCTTTGCAGATAAGGCTGTTGGATCTGCCACCTGCCCTGATTTCAGGCCCTTATGGCTGCCCAGCGTGCAGGGAAAAGCTGTGCCACCCTCCCACCTCAGGCCACTCACAATAGTCAGTGCCTGAGAGAACATTTGGGCTCTGAGCAGAGGGAACAGCAATCCAGCTGAAATGTTGCACTAAAAATAGCCCCATGTCTGGGTGGAAGCACACTGTGGTTGGCTGGGGTTTCACATCCCTGAGAAAGCCTGAGCTGAGCAGAGATCCTTCACTCCCGTAATTGTCCACCTTCCCCCTCTCCCTCCAGAGACACCCTGGGGACTAACTAAATAAATGGCTTTCCACAGGACAACAATGGCTCCTGTGATCAATCTCCATGAGATGTGGTTTGGTAGCTTTGCAAGAATCAAGCCAGCTGCCAGTATGGCCCAGAATAAATGAGAGGCTGCAACAGGGCTGTGGGGATGGAGAGGTGAAATGCTGGGGCCAAGGAACACAGCCCAGACCACTCCAGAAATGGGACTGCCTGGGAGGGAGTGGGGGATGGGTGACCCTGGGGAGCTGCAGTGCTGCCCTGCTTTGTGGATGATGCAGAGGGAAGAAAATAAAGACAAGTTTAAGAAAGAGCTGATGAGAGATGCGCATCTCAGGGCATTTAATTTTAGCAGAGTCAGGCTACCAAGGATGTGGGGTGTTCGTTCATTTGACTCGGCTGGTTTGGGTTTTCATGAAGTGCCTCCTAGAGCCACAAAAGCCAAACTCCAGATTAACCCAAGTTTGCTGCCACAGTCACGTTACAGCACTCAGAATTGCTACTGCAGTCTGCACCAGACCTCATCCATGTGGTTTCTCCACACAGAATTCCCTGTTTTTCACTGTCCAGAGGGAAAAGAAAGATGAAGGTGGATGCTGGGTAACACAATCCGGACAGCCTCTGCCTCTGTACCCAATAAATAACCCACACTTGAGACCCCTCCTGCCTCTCCAGTGCCTGGTGCTGGAGCAGC
>NW_008236209.1:7196267-7211862 GCF_000691975.1 Corvus brachyrhynchos
CAAAGCCCTCATTACTGAGGCTTATGCAATGAAACATGAAGGAGGCGGATTAAGATTACTGTGGCAATTTAGGTGTTCTTTGCCTTTCCAGCGTCTGTCTTGGACATCTCACCCAGTGCAAAGGGGGGCATTCTGTGCATGACCGAATGCTGGGCACTTACCTAGCAGTGTTCTTGCAGTTTCAGTATCTGTTGGGTCAGAGACTACTGGGATCCTAGGGATGGTGCCTTGCTGTCACAAAATATTATTGCTGATGGAAAAAGAAGTTGGTTGCTCACTCAAGAAAAATAAATCCTTGACCCTTTACAAGACCTGCGCAGTAGTGGCGCCATTGACTCCTTGTGAAAGTGTGTGGGTGGGAAAATAGTCTGTGCTGACTTTTCTGCTGGCTCTGTGAGCTGTGTCAGATGTACACCCTCTCAACAGATGCCTGATAATGCTCAGCTACTCCTCTGCTCACAGCCTGCAAGCCCCTACAGAAACACTGACTGCGAGCCTAGAATTAGAGTCTCCCACTCATTATTTGAGAAGGATGCGCCTTTCACAGCCAAGTGGCCTCCATTTGCTTGGGGGGAAACATGTGCTTATCTCTTATTTATGTGATTTATTTCTTGAGATTAATGCATCAAATTGGCTTGCTCCCAAGCTCTCAGTAAAGCCTTGGTTTTTGTGGGATTGTCCTGAATCACACAAAGTTTCGCTGCCTGTTTTATGAAACTGAGAGGAGGATTTTTATCTTGATCATAAAGCACAAACTGGGGGTTTTTCAAATGTAAGGCAGTCAGCATTGTTTTGATCTGCAGGCAAATGACAGCCTTCTCTGAGTTCAAGAAGGGCTATTAAATCAGCCCTGTGGAGATAGAGCAAACAAAACCAGACAGAGCGAAGGAGCGAGGGGAAACGTTCCTATTCACATAGGCATGAAAGCAGGGGAGGCAAATTAATGATCAGCTCATCTAGGGTGTTTACTTTTGCATGCCACTGGGGTAAATAGAGCCATGTCATCCCTCCAGCCTGATCTTGTTTATAAATATACAATAACATTTACAGCTGAGCTGGCTGGACTCCCCTGGGTTCCGGCTGGAGAAGCCAGAGGGGTCTCAGCTCCTGCTCCTGCATGGGACAAGCCTACTTTCAGGGCTCTGCTGCTGCAAATCCACCTTCCAGCTCTGTGTTTGTATCTCTTTGTGCTGGGAAGGCACCAGCTCGCCTGACAGCACAGTCCCTTGGAGATGCCCTTTTGGAGATGCTCTGGCAACGTCTTTCTCACCTGATTCCTGTGGATCCTTGGAGCTATCCCTTTGCATTGCTGGGTTCAGAGCAGCAGCAGGTCCCAGAGCCCCTGTTGGTGCTTTACAACAGCCTGAGCACATAACAACAGGCTCGTCTTCCTGTTAGCCAACCCACCACGATGGCAGTTAGAGTGAGGATTTGAAGTCATCGGTGTTATTGATTGCAGTTCATAGTTATCCTTCAAAGAAATCACATTTCACCTACAACATAAAGTTCTTACAAATGCTATAAAGTTCCTGTGGATGCTACTATTCAGTGAGCTGCAGTGGAGGAAGCAGAACAGCAAATACCGGGTGATTAATTCACTGCAGCTGATGACTTAGTGCAAATTTTTTGTCCTGGATTCATTGATCACCAGAAAAAAAACTAATGATCTCCCATTTTAATTAAGTTCCTGCCCTAGCTCTTGGTGCTGACCTATCAGCACTAAAGGTACAGTGTGCTGTGAGTTTGGAATGTGCCTCCAAGAGGACAGGTCACACAGGGTTTGTCTGCACACAGATTTGCACCAACTAAAAGACACTGATGCAACTTCCTGTACAGACAGGACTGTGGTGGTTTAAAGCAAACTTCTTTGTGACTTACTTAAAACCCACTTCCAAACAATTAAAATTGGACATATTCTGTCTTAAGACTAAGACATAGTGGTGGTCACATAGGTTTTTCCCACCTTAAGTGTTGCATCTATAGTTTAATCAGTGCAATTCCATGTGTGTCCTTATATTCATATCACATGTAAAAGTATGAACCAAATCTACATTATATTTCTATGAATAACGACTGATACTTATTATTATTTTGTTAAGTAATTCTGTGTTACATTTCTGCCAGAAATTGCATAGAAGGCAAGAAATTCTGCTTCTGTAAATTGTCAGTGTAGCTATCAGGGACTATTCATCCTCATTTTTATTACTAAAACCATAATCCCATAATGATGGAAAGGAAAGCTGAATAAACTGGGGAATAAATTGGTTTACATGGGAATACATGTTTACAGAAAGTTTTTGTTCACAGCATGCACAGGCCTGACAGATGCATCTCCCCATTTGCATCCGTTCCCCCAAGGGGAACTTGCAGAGCCCTTAATCAAGTTAAAAATAGCCAAATGAGCACCAGTGGACTGTATGTTTCTGAGGGGGAGGCAGTTCTGGGTTGCTTGATGTCCCTGACATATAGAAAGCAAGTAATGCCTGAGCTGGCATGGATGCTTGCATGGATGTTGGCATGGGTGCTGTCTCTTGTCATTGCACTGCTGGCATTTCAGGCTGATGCCAAGATCAGCACAGGATAAATACTGGAAAAAATGTAATCACCAATTATTACACAATGAACATGAAAATGACAAACTTTGCACAGAACCTTATTCGCAACAAATTCTTCAACCAGCTCTAATCGAGGTCATTTCAATCTGAAAGCACTTTCTATTGAAATCCACAACAATATTCAGGCCCAACATTCAGTGTTCATTGCCCAGCAGTGAGTAAGCCACAATTGCTCTTGTGTGTCTGGATGCCCTGGAGTGGTGGGGCTGGGCCCTGCGAGGATGCACCCACCAGAACCCTGTCACCCACCAAGGAAGCCAGCACAGCCTGCATATCTCAGCCTCTTCATCAGGAATGTCAGACCCCAGCGTGACTCACACATTTCCAAAACTGCCATTCCCTTCCACTGGCGTTTGCTTGGTCCCTTTCCTCTGTGGTGGCTTGAGGCAGATGCACTCTTTGCTCCACAGCTTGAGCCCAGGAGGTCCTTTGGTCCTGAAGTCACTGTGACTTCATGGACCTCATGTATGGTGGCACCTGTGCCCACAGCCCAGGGACCAGCCCCTGGGGTTTGGAGCTGGGCACCAGTGCTGGGACAAGCCAGAACTGTCTCTGCTCTGCTGGAGTTTGGCTGGTCTCTGGGAAATCTGGCTGGGGCTCAAGCTTTTGTAACAGAGGTTTATCCATGCTGCTGCCTAAGCTGGAGAGAATGGCTGGGTTTCCAGAGGGACAGCCTGCAACAAGTGCAGGGAAGCTGCTTACAAAGGGTCATGAGCAGAGAGGCGGATGCTTTGAAATGCTTTGCTCAGCACATGGAAGACTGTGCAAGATGGTTTTGTAGTTAAAGCTCAGGCCGAGGCCCCCAGAGACTTGAGCTCGGAGCCTCCAAGCAGAGCTCTGCATCCTTGCGCTCACATTTCCCATCCACACAATGGGACAATGACCCTCCCTTGGCGCCTGGACGCCAGCAGGACAGTCCCCACGGCAGCTGCAACACGGACACACTGCTCTGCTATGAAACACAGATGAAGATGTAAAAAATTCTGGCTATACTTCCCTAAAAAAATGCTGAAGCTTTGCTAGACAAGACCTGGGGGTTCTCCCTGCGGCAGCACCAGAAGTAACTGTGAAAACTGCCCAGCACGATTTAATGCCTTTTCTGGAGTGACTAACACCTCTATTATTCCCATCTGACCTCTGCAGACATCCTGCCATGCAATTGTGTTTAAACTCTGTGGTGAGAAAGATAACCGGGCCTAAAATTAAACCATCCAGCACGCTTTTAATATTAGCACAGGCAAGGAATGAATTCCTCCCAGGTGGAATTCAACTCTTCTTGGCAAAACCAGCCCTTGATACCTCACCACCAGCAGTGATGTGCTGCAAATTATTTGTCTTTTTACTTTGTGATCCCCTGGCCTGGTAGAGCCTATTCAGTGCAGGGACCTGTCCTGCTGCCACTGCCCTTCACAGGGTGCTGAAGGAGGTCCCAGGTGGGTCATTGCATTGCTTATACAGCTGGAGATCTATTTGATGAGGACAAGCAGGCTGTGGACACTAAATGTGTGAGCAGATACCCCCATGTGAATAACCTGGTGTTAACCAGAGTCTCATGGCATCTTTGCCTCTGGGAGAAAAGACAGCGAGAAAGGCAGCACTGAGCTGCAGCAGGGATATCACAAGCTCCTTTGACTGCAACAGGATGGCTGCTCTGTTTTCTTTCAAATATAGTTTTCCGCCAAAACTAACCCTCCGGGGTTTGTCACGGTGTCTTTTTCACAGTGAACTCCAAAAGCAAGTCGAGCTTGGAGGTGCTGAAAGCCCCTTTGCAGGGCCTGGCAGGCAGCCTAGCACTTTGGGGCACTGCTCGCACCCACTGTCCTGCTCTTGGGCCCCAGCCAGGGGTTTGCTTGCTCCAGCAGTGTGAGGAGAGGGACTCAGTTTCAGGGGACGGAGAAATATGAATTAAAATGTGACCTGATGAGGCCGCAAAGTCACTGCAGAACTTCGGCCATGCGGAGGGATGAAGACTGTCCTCACAGGCTGTGTCCTGACTGCAGGACCTGTTATCTCGGCATCTCTCACCGGATAAAGTGGCTCGGGGGCTGCTGATGGACAGCCAGGGCATTGAAGGCTGCCTGCGACACCCGGACCTTTCCCTATCGGTCCCTCCGGGGAGCCCCGCGGCTCTGGGATGGGGCAGCGAGGTCTCGCCCGCACGGCAGAACAGCCGTGGGGCCCACACTGCACCAGCGCACACCAGCGCAGCCGGAGCCCTCGTCTCCCCGGCTTCCCGGTGGGGTGTTTTGCACTCTTGTGCTCCCTCTGCTGGTCCTCAGCCCGGCGCCGTTCCCGCATTGCTCCGCACCATTCCCGCTCCGCTCCGCACCGCTCTCGCACCGCTCCCGCGCAGATTCCGCTGCGCTCGGCACCCCAAGCCCCTATGTTTCGCCCTCTGCTCCCCAGGACCAGGAGCACCCTAAGCGTGTCTCCGAGCGAGCCTGCAGCAAAGGATAGGTCCCGTGCCAGCCGGACAGACGGTGCTGCTGGGACTGCTCCAAGCAGGGCATGCCAGGATCCAGGATCCGCACGTCCAAAATAAAAACTTTGAAACATGCTCTGGGGAGTGATACTACAAGACACGGGTATAAAGAAGACGGCAAAGACTGGACTGGGGCTGCAACGATCACGGTATTGAAGTCACACGGGCACAGAGAGGACACCGGATTTATCAGCCCAGTTCTGTACAAACACACTGGGCGGCTTTTTGCACCAACACCTCCACAGCTTGCCCTCGTGGTGTCACCACTGTCAGAGATGACGTACCCTGCTCCGACATTGCACAGATACAGCTGGTCACCAACCTGCCATCAGCAGAGATGGAGGACACCAGCATGGAGTAAAGGCTGCAGCTCGGCACAGTAGCCACCAGACACCGGCTTGCTGAAGGGGACAAGAACACACCAAATTGGGCCAGGACATCGTGCTGCAAGGTCTGGTTTGCAGGCTGTGCTCCAGGACTGCATGGGGTTCTCCTGTGCTCTCTGTCTCAGCAGTACTTGCCAGCTTTATTAGAAAGCTGGTTGTTGTTTTAAGGCTGCTTTCTAAGTGGTTATTGCCAACGAGGGACGGAGGTGGGGGAGCTGCTCTCTGCACGGCGCAAATGGCAGCTGCCAAGACACCTTCTCCAAGGCCCCATAAAAACTCAGTTATGGCTCAGGCTGCCTCGTCTCAGGCAGACATCTCAGAGGGTCACCCAGCACGGGAGGCTGCTGCACAGCCAGCCCTCCTAGCTCAAAGTGCTGTGTCCCCATCCCTGTCCATGCACTGATGTCCAGCTCCCCCACTCACTGCCATGGGGTGGTCGTATCCCTGATGTTCTTGGGACTCAGACAGGAGTTACTGCTTAGCAAAGGAGGAAATACCCGCCCCAAGCAAGTTAAAACTCACTGTGCCCCAGAAGCAGCCCAGCACGAAAGGGAGCTCCAAAGCAAGGAGTAAGGAAGAGGATGTGAGCTGAACAACAACAAAAAGAATGCTATTATCCTTCTCACACAGCCTTCTCCTCCTGCCCAGCACTGCCACTGCACCCTGGAAGCCACAGTGACCCATTGTGCATCACTGACTGTGGAGGCTGTGCTGGGCACATGCTTCACTCTACCACCACCACCCCAAAATCCAGGCAACTTGATGCAGTATCCAAGTCCAGTCTTCTCTGCAGGCAACAGGCAGCTCCCAACCAGTGCATGTTGCTGTTCAGGGGGTGCAGACTCGGCATTTCAGAGCTGCTTTCCAGAGCAAACAAGAAATCTTTAAAAAAGTGTGGGGTTCTCTGAAAGTCACTGAATTCAATGGCTGAGCCTGCAACAAAGGCTCTTCCTGAGCGCGGTGGCTCCCTGCCCACCGCCCTCCCAGGGGGACGGCAGAGGCAGCAGAGAGGAGGTGAGTGCTGGCTCCAGTTTGTTAACTGTGACTGCTGGAGAAAACAAAACCTGTACAGAAGTTTCAGTAGGTCTCAGCTCCTTTCATTGATGCAGCTGGTCCCCAGGGGTGACCAGCACCATGAGCTGCTGCTTCTCCCCAGCCCCAAGGCACCCATTTGGCCACAGGGCACTCTGTTGAAGACCTTTTGGGGGGAGCTGCTGGTGCTTCTGCCAACATCAGCTGCAAGTGCTAGGTGATGCCCCACAGACATTTTGTCTCATGCAGAGCTCACAGTTGGTTTCGTCACATCACAGGGCTACTCCCATCTAACCACTGCCTCACACCCCAAGTCCCTCTAGGGTGTCCTGCTCTGCACTGGCACCACTGGCAGAGAACAGCCACCCATCAATGCAGGCAGCCACTGTGACCCCGAGCAGTGCTGCTAAAAGGAACCAGCTGCTTCTGCATTTTGCAGGTTGGTCCTTGCCTGAGAGGAGGTGAAACTCCACATCCAACTGACTGCTGCAGAGCCATAGAGGAGCAGACAGGCACAACTGGTGTTCTACAGCATGGGGCATTCTCCAGGTGAAGCATCATCATTGACCCTTTCACTTTGTACAGATCTTTAGGCAAAAAAATTTCCGTAAAGAAATCCCTCATCTTTCAAAACTGATCCATCTGCTTACTGGGAGCATTTTTCTGGGTGCAAACAAACAGTTAAACACATGTAGCTCTCTCCCATGTTAATTTTCCTTGGTATCATGGACAGCTGATATCGTTTCAGTGCATGAAACCACAAAGGCAAAGTAAGTAAAAGCACAGAAGAAGCAGGGCTCAGACAGTGAAACCTTCCCAACCAGAGGCTGCTAAAATGAAAAAGTTTTCCCATGGTTGAGAATAGCACTGTTGTCTCTCAGGGAGGTGGCAAACATTCCTCTCCAAGGAATAGGTGAGTAGGTAACACCAAGTGAGGCAGCCTGGCACAAATGTGCTCAAGGAGAAACTCTGCAATATATTGCCATATACTGAGAGACACACATAAGCTCCATTGCTGTTGTTAATTCTGAAGCCAAATTATTTTTCCAAATCTTCCCCAAACCAGATGTGGAAATATTTAGCTACCTCTGCACTCCTCCAGGCTCAAGACTGAACTAAGTGTTTTGAAGCAGATGGGAGGCAGAGGGAGATGGAAAACGTGACTGGTTTCAGTGAAACTCGTGGATTTCCCAATTCACGGTATCATTTACTGACATCATGAAATTAATTTGGGCTTCTTCTCTGTCTCTTTACAGTTAGGTATTTTCACCAAGAGGATGAAATTTCTCGCAAACAAAATTGGATTTCTTTCCTGCAAGGAGTACAGAAATGTAGATTTTTTTTCCCAGACGCAAGATTCAAAAATAGTTATTTTTTTATTAGAATATTTTGTTAGATGTAGTCAGTGCAAAATACTAAACTAAAAGGCAGCAGCTTCAATAGCCTGTCTCATCACTGACTCTCCCAAATCACAAATCAGTCTGCAAAACAAAAGGGAGGTCACTTTCCTTTCCTCCTCAGCTTCCCTCTGTGGGTTACACAGCCCTCCTCTGCTGGGTTTCTGTGGCTCCTGCCCCCTTCGTGTGCTCCCATGAAGCTGGGACACTCAGGACAATGCAGTGCACTTGTCTGCCTGGGTGATGGGCTTCCTGGGAAAGGCTGAGCAAATCTTGGAAGCCAATGACTGCCATGCAGCCATGGGTCTCCCACTGCTCTCCCAGGCTGTAGTCAGGGAGCAGCAACAGGAGATGCCCCACAAGACACTCTCCATGCCACCTCCATTAAAAGACACTAATTATTTCTTGCAGTTTTCAGCACCCACTGAAATAAATAATGTTGGACAAACACAACTGCACACACTTTTCAAGCTGTGCAGCTTTCAGGGTGGATGGGGATTCTGCCATGCAGAGTGCTTGTATGTAGATGTGCATTTCTGCAGAGAGCTCTGCTCTGCCCCCTCACACCTGGTCAGGTTCCCCCCACCAGCACCATTCAAAAACAGATCCATTCCCAGCAGGACAGGCTTTAGGTCTGGCATGGGGCCTGATCCTGCACCCCATCCCTTGGGCAGCCTGGAGGTACTGCCCACTCACTGCTTGCATACCCTTCCCCTGTTCCCCAGGGGAGCTTTATCACACCCACTAGACTTCACATTTCATGAAGGAGAAAAATTAATGAATGACGAGCAGAGAGAAGTACTAATTTAGGAAAGGTACTAATTAGACATATTCTGGGTGGTCTCATTTTGGTGTTCTGCTTTTTGGGCTAGACTGGTTTTGCTGTCCCTTCCCTTTCTCACACTTTTTCTCCTCTCTCACCTTTCCCAGCACCTGCAGCCATCCCTGCAGGGGATTTCTGTGGTGTCAGGCCCTGGGGTCTGGGGGGTCACAAGATGCATCTGCTAGCTGCCCCTTGACTGGGTGCAGGGCAGGACTTTCCTTCATTTCCCCAGGCTGTTGCATCCTTCCCCAGCACACAGTGCTCAGGACACCTGCAGTGTCACACAAGCCAGAGTGGGTCACAGGTACAGACACAGGGGAAGCCCCAAGGATGACTGCAGCTTTCTAGTGATAGTGTCCAGTGATGATGTGAAACACATACACACACACACACACATATACTTCTTTCTCTACAAATAATGCTACAGTTTGCATTTTCAATGGCAAGCATAAATCTCTTAACAGATTTCACTGGAATTGGGCCAGATGTGGCAGCTCAGTGCCTGGTATTCTGTCCCAAAAGACACAATTGTACGTGAATTTGCAAAGCAGCATGTGGTGCAGTCACTCTCCATATATGTTTTGGCCTCCTGCTCACACAACATCTCTTTGCACCCAGGACAATATGAGAAATACAATTTGAAGCCTGTTTTAATGTTGCTTCTGCACTTTGCATTGCTGAATTAATTCCTGGAGCAAACCTGCAGTTTTACACAGAAAGTCAGATCCTGCATGGGTTTAAATTCCAGATTCATCCCTAAAGCCTCTGTGCTAGTCGGAGGCACCATGAGATAAAAAGCACATAAAAGAAGGGAAGATGTGAGCAAAGTGTCTCCCAGTGAGCTCTGCCAGCACTAATGGCAGGGTATGAGCAACAATTCTTCATCCTTCTCCTCAGAGGGAAAAACACTCTGTTGTACAGCAGGTGCAATTCAAGGTAATTGAGTAATTAAAAAACCCTGAGCAATTTAGGGTAAAAAGCTTGTGTAAAGGTATATTGTGCCTTGGCCATATAGAAACTTAATTAATGTATATCCCCAGGAGCAATGCTTGTCTTCCTGTTAAAACTCTGCTAATAGGATGACGGGAGCACAGCCAACCTGCACACCCAGTGCCATAATTTCCTTCCCCTCCTTGGAACACAGCACAAGCAGCTGGGATCAGCACAAAATGGCTATCCCAGATTGAAAATGCCTCATTAGAAAGCAACACTTTGCTTCAGAAAAATGTCAGTCTCCAGGAGTGTCATCAACAAAACTTCAGATTTTCAAAAGCAATCAAAATCTCTACGGGAGCTGGGTCCCTCAAAAGCCCCTGAGATAAACTTTCCCTAAGCGAGGGTCCAAGAGCCACCAAAGCAAGTGGTCTTGGGCTGGAGAGCCACAGTGACACTTCCCAAAGCCTTTCCATTCCTTCCCAGGGCAGGAAACCAGGGAAACGCCAGCCATCAGAGAGGTTGGGACTGGTGTGCTGGGCTCTCCCCAGCAGTTGGACCCTTGTTCCTGTCCTGCACGAGCCCAGCCCATCTCTCTGAGATGCACGGCTTTGCTGCTTGGGTTTTGTTTGGACCATTCTAGGACCTAGCCTGTTGGAATTAATACATCTTCCAGGTAAAAAGCCAGGAGCCAGACTGTCCTTCCTAGGAGGAGGGCCAAGGGCATCTAAAGACAACCACTAACCTACCATTTCACACACTCCTTGCATGTCTAAGGGGTTCCTCCTGGGGCTATTGCCTTGAATTGTACAGAATGGCTCTTGGACAGTATAATTTAAGACTATGTGTCATATGGCAGAGGTCCATGGGATGCTCATGGAGCACAATACATAAAATATTCAGCTAGAAATATGTTTTCCTACAGTATCAGCATAACAAGGACTTTTGCAAGTGTCTGATGTTGGGACTGGTTTGTATTGCAAATATCCTTGTCTAATCTACAGCTCTGTATTAAATAACACATTATCCTATCATGACATTTTGCTTTGCCAAGAGAGCACAATATTTATATGTACATGCCCACAGCGCTGCATTTCTGACAGAATACTGTATCAATGACAAATTGCAGGTTTGGTAACGCAAGTCAGAAAAAGTTTTAAATGTGCTGGCTTTGGGGAAGTCAGAAGAGCTTGTTTAGATACAGAACAATTGCAGGAAAAGACAAAATCTTTGTGTGCCGATAAATATTGATCTTCAAAATTGTTACCACTTTCGCACGCAAAAGCTGGAGAGCTGCTGCAACAGATAAATTCTCAATGCTATTTCAAACCAAAATGCAAAACGTGCTTTCAAGATGTGAGCAACTCTTCACTCATGAGTTGGGACATCTTCTGCTGATGGCATTTGCTCAAGGACGAAGTCAGCAGATATTGCTACAGCCAACAGGCTGGTGGTCATCCCACAAAGGCAACACTTCTGCTTCTCACTGCCAGAGAGAAAAAAGTGGGAAGTGCTTCAGCCCTTTCTGGAGTGACCTTGATGTGCAACTTCCCTCCCACCCCTTTGCGCTCTGCTTTTTGTATCCTGCCTCTGTCCCATTTCAGACTCCATGGGAAAACCTGTGCAGTGATTTTGGGGTGTGATCCTGCAGCAGCCTCTTCTACCCTACCCTCCTCTCTGTGCTTGCTGTAGTTGATGCATCCATGAGGAGAACCCACAAAAGGGCCAAAAATATACAGGGAAATGGGTCTGAGCTGACCCCGGGCTCTGAACAGCCAGGTCACAGCAGCAGTGCCAAGGGCTTGCCTGGGACAGGCTGGAGTATCTCACTCTTCCCCTCCCTGAATTTAGTTAGAATGTTTTACAGGCAGTTTTCTATCGAGATGTCGGCTGTGCTATCAACCCGCCCCCTCCCCTGCACATAATCAAAATATTTTGATAACCAAAAAATGTCAGGCAATGCAGCAAACTTTGCAGTAAATAAATACAGCAAATAACTGCAAAGGCAAGGAGGGGAGGAGTGGGGAGCTGGTGCCTCTGCTGAAGGTTTTAATCTCCAAAGAACAAAAAGATCCTTTAAAATTAGTGTTGCAACAAAAAACAGCTATTTTCTACCAAAATAACCCCTTTCTAGTGAAAGAAAGGAGGCTGATGGTAGGGAATGTCATGCTGCTGGTTCTCACCTCGAGAGCAGAGCACAGCCCCTGGCACAGCCGTGTGTGGACCCAGCAAGGCCCGGCCGCTCTGCGTGGCAGACAAGGAGCGATTCCATGAACGGCCTGGCAAACGGGCCCTCAGCAAGATCCTCGACACACACCAGATATGTGAGACAAATTGCAATGACAAGGTTGTGCTGGCAGGCTGGATGGTGGGCAGTGAAATCGCTGTCCAGGCAGTGCTGTGCTCTGGGCACTCTTTGAGCAAAGGGAAGGCAAGAGATGGTGCCAAAAACCCATTGGCATGGCCATCACACCCATTTTCCACACTGCAGAGAGTGGCTGAGGTGGCTGCAAGCACTGAGGGTGCCCAGGAAGCCAAGGCTGGGACTGTCACACCACATGCAGAGCTGGGGGAATTGCAGAACACCAGGGCTGGTGCACAAGGACAGATGAAGGAGACATGGAAAGAAACCAAGCACTAACCCACTGTTCAGTCTGGTCACAAGGGACTGAAAGGTTGGAGGAAGGGTTAGTGCAGAAGTCAGAGCTCAAGATGAGGCAGTTTACTGTGCTGGAGGGGTAATGCAATAAATAAAAGACCCTGGTCCCCATTCTGCACACCAGGATCCCTGTTCTGCTCATTGGGAAACACAAAGTGCTGTCGCCATGTGTACCCATACCTGGTCCTTTCCACTATCCCAGGCACCCCAGGCTGTCCACCTGCACTCCCTGTGCCCCACACTGCCTCTGCAGACACAGGGACCTCCTTTCCCATGCTAAGCCCCACTGTTAGGATGCAGTTAGGGGCTGGCCAGACACTCATCCAGAAGCAGCAGAGTTTATTAGCCTGGTAGCAATGGAAAGATTCCAGGCTGGGCAGGATGCTCCAGCAGCAAGGCAGGCGGGGAGCAGGGGCTGCACAAGGCTCTTGCTGCAACAGGAAAGCAAGCGCAGCGTAGGCCGAACAGCTCTCGGACCCCAGGGGCTGCTTTTGAAGAGGTGTTTCTCTTGAGCTGTTTGTGCCCTCCAACGTCACTTGTCCCACCAACAGCCCTCCTCAAAGGGCACATAACCTCCAAGCTTTTTTTCTTTGTTCTCCTTCTACTCACAGACAGCAGATGCAAGCCCAGCATCTAGGCTGGTGCTGGACAAACAGAACTGGTCTCCTCAAAGAGTTTCCTGCCTTTAGCACTAGCCTGCAGCACGGAAGGAGTGGCCACAGCCCACCCCTGTGACAGAGAGAAGAAGCATCTCAGCAGGCCACATTTCAGATGTGTGGTGAGGGATGTTTATTTTTTTTAACCAGTTCCATGGCTGCCACCTCTGCAAGGGCATCACATTCTGAGTGTCTGACAAGCCCCAGCCTGGCTGGGTGTCTGTATCCCGAGGCAAGGGAAACCCAGTGGGCCTCAGAGTATCTCCACATTCCCTGGAGTGTGACAGTGATGCCCTGAGAGCTGGGGGATGGTGACGAACAGGATCCAGGCAGGGCCCCCACAGGTGTGTCTGTGGGAGGGCAAGCAGTAAACAACTCTGCTGGCGTATTTTGGGATTTTTGCTTCTAGCCTCAGTGATCCGTGGGGCACATCTCTGCTTGGAGGCAGCAACTGCACAGCATCCATCTGCAAAAATATCCCAGCAAACAGAATTCCTTGCCCTCCCCCCGGTCTCTGTGAGCAGCATTCATTCCTTGCTCTCGCTGTAGATCTGGCATGCCGAGTCCTTTCTCCCCAAGAGTATTCTCCCTTTACAAAGCAAGATCATAAAGCAGTGACATAATCCAAGCTTGGCAAACACTTTTGCTGATGTTAAGCCAGTGCCTTTCATGGTCCTCACTGCAGCTTTTGAGGCTATGATATACACGGCGCAACCATCTGATTAAATGTGCAGGAGCCTCCCGAGATACCATTTCATCTGAAACGCTGACATTTATATTTGACTTCCAATAAGTGTGGGGCACTTTTTTTATATTTTTAATTAGTTCTCACAAGGGTGGGAGTCAGACGCAGCTACACAATTATGTTCTCCATAGAATAGGTATGATTCAACCAGATGACTACTGGCCAGACTTTCTAACCCATCTACCTTGCAGCAAAGCCTGGAAGCCAAGTTAATTAGAGGCCACCCACAAGTAGATGTGATTCTGTGTAGGTGAATCTCTTTGCCCATTCATTCCCTACCACATCTGCTGAGATCTCAACATACATGCTAAGGGTGAGTGGGAGGGCTCTGGTGCTAAATAAACGACTCGATTCGTTTCGTTTTGGCACCAAGACTCAGCCAGCCAGTGAGGCTGAGTAGTAAACAATAGTAATGTGGAAACAAAGTAAAAAAAACCAAAAAAAAAAAAAGGCAAGCAGCATATAAGATGCCTCAATGAAGAGGTGTGATTGTTGGCAAAACATGTCCCATTTGAGTTTATGGGATGTACAGAGTCTTTTTATTAGGGATACTTTTTGCTATAGCGTAATAAAAAAGGACCAATTGTTTCTGCCATCTGAGAAAACTCTTGGTGGAACAGGCAGAAATCCAGGAATAATTAAGAAAATAATAGTGCACACCCAACAAGACAAACATTATTTGTTTAAAGATGAAGTCCCTCTAGAATACTTGGTAGTGATTGCGTTTCTTTCAAAAGAGGGGGAAAAACCCTTCTAAATGAAAAGCAGCAGCCATCAACTCATTTCTAAGATCTCAAGTGGAAAAAGCGTGGGGCTGTAATCCCCCTCAGTGGTGAGGTTCTTCTGTTTTCATCACTCTTATCAGCCTTTGCAAGTTGCAAAATAAAAGTGTTTTGCCCCTACATGTTTCCATCAGAGGATCAGAAGCGCTTCACAAAGCAGAATTAATTGAGCTTCACTGCTCACCTGTGAGAACAGAGCAATTATTTAGCAACAGGGTTCGGAGGGGTTTTTTGCTGTTTGGGGTGGGGGTAGAAATAAAAACTGCAGGAAGATTACAAACCCACCAGGCCAACAAGAGACTTGGCAGGTTTAGCCTTCACATTCAATGATGAATGTGACAAACCTGCAAGTTTCTGACCACCAGATCCAGGTTTTCCTTTTGGAAGGGAACATTTTGCCTCAGCGTCACTTTTCCCAGGCCTCAGCTTGCCAGGCTCCCCACCGGCACAAATCACCATCCTCCCAAGTTCTGACTTCACATTTAAAAGCCTCCGGAAAACCATGTCTCCAAACAACCCATCCTCCCTTCGAGCGTGTCGTGGTGCCATCCCTCACCCAGGATGTGCACTGTGGGCTCCGAAATCCTGCTCCCATTGCTCCTGTGTGACTCCGGTCAGGTTATACAGCTCTGCCGGCTACACGTGGGAACACGGGGGAACATCTCCAGAGTCTGCAGGTCGGAGAAACGCAGTCTGAGAAACAGTGTTTGTGGAGAACTTAGTATCACAGTAATCGGGAAAAAAGAGAACGATTTGTAGTCTCAGTGCATGGACAGGTCACACACCGAATAACAAGACATCAGGGCTGGAAAAGCATCCTCCCTTTTCCGGCTGGGTTATAAGGGGCCATAAATCGCCGACGGAAGAGGCAGCGGAACGAGCCGGGTTGCACGAAAGGCGAAGCTGAGCATCCCCACCGCTCCCGTGCAGCTTTCGTGTTTTACATACATCTGTTTACTTTTTCCCTAACTGAGTTTTTTCCCTGCACGCGGCTTTCAGCGGCTGCGGAGGCGCGGCGGTCCCGGCTCACGGCCCCGGGCCGGGGGCAGGTGAATCCTCCCCCGGGCGCTCTAGGCACCCGCTGC
>NW_008236209.1:7213257-7237606 GCF_000691975.1 Corvus brachyrhynchos
GTTGAATTTTTTTTTTTCCCGTTTCCCTCTTTATTTAAAGCAAACGCGGGGACCCGCGAGCTGCCGGCCCAGCGCGGCGTCTGCGCGCCCCCGCACGTAGAAAATAGTTCTATACACACAAAAAAAGCGCTAGTGTAACCGAAGAATAATTCGCCGAAATAATTTAAAATATTTTAAAAAAACCACCAATTGTCAGCCAGCTTTTGCTTTTTTTTCCTTTTTCCCCTCGATGGTTGCTCGGTTTGTACAGGAAATTTGAATATCCTGGCAAGGGCCAGCTTCCCAGGGCAGCCTCGCAGCGCTCTGGGAGCTGCAGTGATGGAGCAACATGCACGGCGCTGGGACTTTTCCCTCTGTAATTGATCCTACATACAATATTTTTCCCGTATATGCGTTAGGTATATAAAGACAATTTTTTTGCATTCGGAGAGTGAGTTTTCCAAGGTTAAAACATTAATTGCTCCCCCCGAAAACCAGAAATTCTGCTTGTGTGTCTTATGTGTGTTAAGTGTAGGTGAGGGACTATCTGCCAAGTTTCATCATCTTCTGTTCTGAAGAAATCCAAAGAACTCACCGGCAACTGTAAAAGTCTGTATTAAGTTAATCCACTTCGGTGGGAAATATAGTAAAACTGAGCTGCTAATGCAGTAAACATTTATGAAATATAAGAGGGAGCTTTAAGTAGTGCTTCAGGCAAACTGACCTAAACCTAAAAAAGAAAAAAAAGAAATCAGTGTGCTTGTTATGTTTTGAATTATTGTTCATCTGACCAAAAAGAAATAGGTTTTTTGTTTGGCTTTTTCCTGTTCTTAACAAATAAACTTCATGAATTGGGCTTCTAGATCTGACCCTTGTTGTTTAGAACTGGATGAGATGACAATGCTAAATCTTGGAAGTAACAAGAAGCATCATACTTTTCTTCTCCTCAGCAGTGTTGAGAAGAAACTGTGGATCCTGGAATTTTACTGTGGATTTTACTGGTTTTCTGGAGTGCTGTAAGTTGAAGTCTTGTCCTGCAGGCCTTTGCAGGCGCCAGTAGCTCCCCGTCCCACTAACACCCTCACCTTGGTAAACACAGCTGATCCTGCTGGTAACAATGTCAGGCTCGAGTTTCACATCGAGTGAAGTTAACGAATTCATTTTTTGCATTATTTGAATCTGCCCTTGGTAGCTGCAGTTTGGTTTCGGGTGTTCAGCCCCACCTAAGAGCGTGTCAATGGTGTGTGGTTTAGCGCGGGGAAGGTGAGCTGTGCTGGAAGGAAAACGCGCTGGGGTTTATACGAACTGCGTACTGCTTCCCTGACCCTTCTATGGGCAAATTTGTGAGAAAAAAAATTATTTTTGATGAAGCATGTGGGAAATGACCTGCTCTTACATGGCTTCGACAAGAACAGGGACAAAATTTATTTTCTGCATTTATTTTGTGTCCCCAGGAGCAAGTCCTGGCTGGGCAGAACAGCGATTTTGGGTGATGGGGAGATGCATTGTAGGTGCCGCGCAAATGCAAGTAACTTGGCTGCGTGCAGTTCCCACGTCGGACTGCTCAGGCTCCTTCACAGCCGCTTCTCCTCCCGCAGCCCTTGCTCACCTTCAGCAGCCCTGTGAGGCAATTCCTGCCGGGAATGGCAGAGCTGGAGCCATGTGGTGGCTGTCAATCAAGCACCGGGTCTCATCCCAGCTATTGGCCACATTTGTAAATATTAGGACGTGACTTTTGTTTAAACCTCGTTGTTCAAAAGGAGGCAGCAACGAAAGTATTGGGATTTTTCAGAGCAAGGCAGATATGAAGTGTTCTGGTGGTTCACACCCTTATTTTCGTTTTGTCACCGTAATTTTGCCTTGCTAATGAGTGTCTGGGACTTGCAGCTGTAATGAGATGATTTACTTTAGTCTTTTTGTAAAATAATAAATCCCTCTTTTTTTCCATTTGTTTCAAATTAGAACAATGACTTCAGGATTTGTTTGTGCATGTCTCCTGGAAAACTGTTTGATAGCAGAGCTGGGGGTTTTGTTCCTATTTTTTTCTATATATAGGAAATGCTTAATATTTACTTGTCTTTGAGCTCACCTAGCTCTGAAGTGTGTGGGTCAGTAAAGGCTCTGTATACAAATTTGTTCTGTCATGGGTTCCTGTATTTATTTCTTTTCCTTTCCCATGGCACTTCTTCTCACATATTTTTTCTTCTCTTTTTTTTCTGGTTAGTGTCAGTGAGGGGGGTAAGGTTGTATTTTAAGGGAATCCAGTATTTCAGGGGGAATTTGTTTTGGTTTTGTGTATGTGTTTGGGATTGGAGTCGGGGGTGGGGTGGGTTTTGCTTAATTGCCCAGTATACTTTGGCAAGCAGAAGTTGCATTGTTTTGTGAATTGCATTAGTGGTTCTCTGCATGTTCAAATTCCCCAGTTATTCGGGGGATTTGATTAAACCTCTGTAGGTGGCTGGCTTACATAGATGACAGGTAGAAGTTTCTATTTCTAGAAAGAGCTGGTGCACACACTGTGGGCATGGAGCTCTTGGCAGCTGAAGGGCTGTTGCAGTGCTTTTGCATTGAGACGGAGCTTTTGGAGCAATTCTCCTCATGTTTGGGGCTACCAGTAAGCAGGACACCCCTGTTCCTGGTCATAGTGGGGTGCCACTTGGAAGTTGAAGGTGCTCCTGGGATGCTTCCTCTACCTGACAGTGAGAGGGGGCACTTGTGGTGCCACCACAAAAGCATCAACCCCCAAACAGCCTCTCTGCATCTTACCTGCCTGTCCTAGGCCTGGTTGGTCACCTAAACCAGCATAATTAAGATGTTTCCTTTGCTTCTGGTCTGCCAGGACCAGTAGAGTTGTTCTTGCTGCTGCTGTTTTAACCCTTTCAGGGATGAAGGTGGGCTTGCTGCTGGCCATGGTTGTGAGCAATGGCTTTCCCACCTGCCCAGAGCTGCCCCTGGTTTTTCTGGCTCATTCCTCATTTCTCTACAGCTGGGTTATGATTTGGGGTTACCAGTGTGCCCTGGGTGTCACTGCCCAGAGTCACACTGAGCCAATGGTGCCAGTAGCCCCAGGAATGGGGAGAATAGAGAGGAATGTAGTTATTCTGCTTCATAGTCTGCCCTACTTGGAGCTTAAAATTTGATTTTTTTTTTCTTTAATTTTAAAAATACTTGCACCTGTCTCTGTGTACCTTGGGAGGGACCCTGCCCAACAGCCCTGGTCCCTGCTCCTGGAGTTGCCCCCTTCTGCCAGCGCCTCTCAAACCCTTTCTGTTGTTGATTTGTAGCTCCCACTGAAGCAGCGATTGCCTGATTGTGTCTAGGGAGTCCATGCAGGAGCTGATGTGCCTGTGTTCAGAGGTGAGTTGGGAAGGTAAGCTCATGTCCCATCAAAATACCTGTAGCATCTGCATCCCTCTGGGTAGATGCAGGTCCCTCTGACACGCATATCCCTTCTTGGGTACTGCAGGTAATACCTTGGAGACGTTCAGGTGAACTCAAAGCTGAACAACCGTATTCAGATGCCAATTTCTGATTTAAAGTTGAGTTTCCAAAGCACAAACTAAGTTTGAAAGAAGCTGAAGTGTGAGATGGGATGATTCAAACATGGAACTTTCTATTGCATAAAATATTGATGCTGTCATGTCATAAACATGCATATCTTCTCAGATACGTATTTCACTGCCTATCCCAAATTTCTAGTTGCCCAATACTCTGTGTGAATGTTGATTTTTCCCTCTGTGCTAGAGGCTGGTGGAGGTGTATTGAACCCTTGCTTTGAAAAGTCCTCACTAAAGAGAGCTCTTGCCCTTGTTGTTGAATTAGACAAGAGTCTGGTTTATATAAAAATAAAAATATTAATTAAAACGTGAACCTCAAACTCCATCAAAATGGATTCTAAAGCTGAACATGCTTGCTGTTGTTTTTTTCTTTTGGAGTCACTTGAAGAGAGGAAAGAAATAAGATTGCTCAGGTACAGTCAAGTAGAACATTGTTACAGAAGTAATTAATGGTAATATTATGTGGGGGGTTGTTTTGAATTAGGTTGTACAGGTTTAACACTGGCTACGTGTTGGCTTTGCAGCGAGTAGCAGTTGCTCATTAGGGAGTTGGCCCTGGTGCTGTCAGTGTTGAGGACACTGAAGTAGTGAAAATATACTGCTTTTTTGTTGGCAAATACTTGATTTAAAATTTGAAATCACTTGGCATGGGTCACAAGAACTTTTGAAATTCCTGTTTTTAAGTTTGCTAAAGAGGCAGGGACTCAGCAGCACATTGGGCACAAGGGGATGGTGCAAGAATTCGAAGCCAAGGTGTAATTTCTGACATTGTTCAGTTTTTTTGTGATACTTCTTTTTAAGAAAATTAACTGAAGGAAGTTGTCATATAACTGGTGGGGGGGGGGAAGGTTGAAAGAAAACACAAAAAATATCAGTCTGTCTGCACAGCTCCTGTGCAGCCTGGCAGGCTAATGTGTAAGTGCCACTGGCAGCTGCCTTCGGCAGGACTGCGGCCCCTTCCTGCCCTGCTCTGGTGCTTTCTGCTCTGGTACAGGCAGGGAAGGTGATGAAGTTCCAGATATCTTTAATTTCTGGTCACATAAAGTTTGTCCATTCACATGGTAAATAACCATCATCTAACCTTTTTAAAAATAAGGGGTTTTTTACATATCTCAAAAGTCAAATTGAGCTGAATAAAAGTATTTTAAGGAAAATTTAACAGGTTTCAACTGTTGGAATCTGGATTTATTTTTCTGGAATATTAACATTGTGACTTCTGGAAAATCCTTGATTGTTAGTGTCACCTAAGAGGAAAGTACAAGGTAACATTTCCCCACAGACCATTTGGAAGGGCTGGGGAGTTCTGCAGGCTCTTCACAGTAGCAAAAGCAACAGATCTGCTGGGTCTGAAAGTGTATGATTTGCTGGGACCCAATACTAAGTGTTGTTTGGGGCTGGGGGGAACAGTTAATTTCTGATCTTGTTTCTGAAACTGGTTCATTTGCACTGTATAACTGCTTGTTCTCTTATAGTTACAGACTGTCTGATAGTACCTGTGAAGAAAAAAAACCCTTGTCCTGTGGTGGTAATGCACGCATGTTAAATGTCTTCATTGTATAGTGTTCTTCAGTTCTTTATATCATGGTTTTAAAAAAAATTATATATATATATATTCAAAATACCATTTGGAATGTCAACATTCAGTGGGCTTTGAGGAGATGTAGCAGCACATCATGGTTTGTAGGGACAAGGAGATACAGACCATTCTGGGCTGCCTCATTACCTCAAGGATAAGACAAGAAAGTGAGCTTCTGGTTATCATAGATGTGGAAGCTAAACACATTCCCATGTATCTCGTTAGTTCAGGTATGTGTAGACTCGTTCTCTTGGTGCTTGTACTGTGCACATCCTTTGCAGCTACGAATACATCCCCTATGAGCTCGTGTTTCTGTGGCCCTGAAGGCAGGAAGGACTTGTGGCTCCTTTTTGTTCTCCAGCATGGGCATGACCACATCCCATACTATATCTACCCCTCATCTATTGCTCTTCGGTCCTTTCACTGGCAAAGGATTGGCCAAGGGACCCTTGCCCTGTGTTTGGGGCAGAGAGGGGGGTCTGCAGGTCGTGGAGAGCTGTCAGCAGTGCTCTAGCAGCACGTAAATACTGGAGTTTGGGATCGCCTGTTGCTCTCCAGTATTGCATTGCTGCTTTAGTGAGGCTGGAAATCGGTCCCTGCTGCAGGAGCCGGGGCTCTGGCTCTTGGGGTCCCTCCGTGGCACCCCTGTTGTGCCTCCCACACTGCCGGGGGCTCTTGACTCCCACCCTAATAAACCACTGTGGAGGCAGCAACCAACAAGGGCTTGGTGTCGTAAATGGGAAAGGGGCAGGGGCTGCACCCCAACACTGCTGGTGGGTACTCAGCGCCCCAGCCCCAGGAGTGGAGGGGGCGGGGAGCCTGCCCCAGGAGACGGTGATGAGCCCTTCCCTGGGCTTTGGGGGGAGGCAGGACCTGGGGCTGCACAGGGGCAGTGCTGGCCCCTGGATGCACCCTATCTCAGAACATGGGGAGGACGTGTGGGGGACATTGCAGGGGTGCAAGGGCTGGTGGGGACCAGAGCTTCAACTGGGTGGGAGGGAGGGACCCTGTAGTTGTGCCTGGGGTGCTCTTGGGGAAGCCCTGCTGCAGGAGGCATCATCTTTCCCCAGATTTCTGCAGCTGCCCCAGCCTTTCTCAGGATACCCCAGCTCAGGGCACAGCCAGCATAGGTGGGCTGCCAGTGCCCAGCAAGCATCTGGCACCACTTGGGCCATGGTGGAAAGAGTTTGGACCACCTGAGGATTTGCCTGCATACCCACCACCACAGTAGCGAGCTCCTCCAGAACTGTCCCAACCCCATGGTGAAAAGTTTTTCCTTAACATTGCACCACTTGAAGCTTCCCAAACCCTGCTGCAATAGACACAAGGGCCACCACAGAGTCGGATGCTCCTGGGAAGGGCTGGGGTGGTGCCTTGCCTGGTCAAGATTCATCTGATATGGTGGGAATGAGCGTGTAGGTCGTGCCAGTGATGGTGCATCATTAACAGGGGGCTGTTAATCCAGCAGCCTCCTGGTGGTTGTGAATTCCGGAACATTTGTTTTGATGGCTATTTTAAGGAATTACTAAATCACAGGCAATAGTAGGGCAGGGGAAAATCCTCTTGCTGATTTACAGCTTCAATCCTGGTCTGTGCATGGAGTGTCAGTATGAGGCACCCCTGGAACACAAATGTCTGTGGCATGGGGAGGAGCAGCTTTTCAAAGCCTCTGCCCTCAAAGGGGTCAAACTCACCATGTTTGGGCACACAACTGCCACATTCTAAACCAGACACTGGTATTCTTCCACTTGTGTCTGTAAAATGGTTGATTCCTGCTCTCAACAAGTTAAGCCATTAACTACTGTATACCATACTGCTTGCCCTCTGAAAAATAACTTGATGAGTGACTTGGTTAACAGGGAAATTGGTCAATAAAGTTGGTAATTGTCTGTACATTTATATTAATTTTGCTTTTTTTTGTTTTTAAGGTTTCTATTGACATTTACAGGTGCAGCGTTAAGATTTTAAATGTCTTTTACTTTTTTTGGGCCAGTTCTATTGTGGTCAGTTTGATTTTATTCAGGTAGAAAAAGACATTTTCACCATGTTCACAAACTGAAGACTCCTGCTAAAACTGCTTTCAGGCAACAGTATCCTGCAGTATCAAAATGGGAGAGTAAAAGCACCGCAGTTTGTAGAGCAGCAGGCAAGAATTAAATATAAAGGCTAAATCAAGGCAATAGGATCCCAGGGGACAGAAAAATGCACCCATGGAGGTGGCTGCACAGGGGGTCAGCAGCACAAGCTGTGGCAGGGATGGATGGGCCATAACAGGGGCATGGGGATGTTGGGAGTGAGGGTTGAGGGTGCAGGACAGGGCTCTGCAGCTGCCTGGCTTCCATGACTTGTGTGCCTCCCTGCTCTGCTCCAGATACTTCAGGATATTGCCAATTATTAGTACAGAAAGTTGGGGATGGGGGGGAGACGACAGACATCCAGCTGTGCTTTTTTCTGAGAAGCTGGGGAAGCTCCTGTCATTTTTTTTCCTGAGATGCAGAAGTTTCAAGTGCAAGTTGATTTCCCTATTGCATTTGAGTACAAACCACTTGAAAAAAAAAGCTATAAATGCCTTTGCAAAGCATCCTTGGGCTCACCAGTCCCACACAGACCCACACTGCAACTCTATAAGGCATCTGCAGAGGGGCAGCAGCAAAGCAGCCTTGGCAAACTTCTCTGTGTAGGATAAAGAAAGATGCGGTTTTTTGTTTAAATGTGATATTTGCTGCATCAGGAATGCATTTGACCACTGTGGAGGAAAAGTCTTTGAGCTTCCTCAGTAGTTTTTGCTGTGATTTTATAAACAAGCTGGAAGACAGCAGTTAGCTTTGGTAGGTAAATATGTGCAGCACATCATCACACCACTGCATGGCTGCTGGGCTTAGAAGACAGTCATTAAACAAGCCTCTAGTTCACATGTTTCTACACTAATCTTTTTTTTCTTTCCCCCAGACCAAAACTGTCCCACGTACTAAGACTGAGGTTATGTTGCTCTGCTCACAGTACCAGAGGTGGTGGTGTGGGAGTCAAACAAGGTGTTGCAGATTCCTGTAAACACTGGAAAAGCAACCCAAAAAGCCACCTTATCTACCTTCAGCATTTTCCTCCTCACCTCCTTTGATGCAGAAGGAATTTTTGGCAAAGGCTGGCAGCTTGTTGTGGTATCCAGCATTATCTTGCTTTCTTTGTACTTCTTGCCCACCCCCCTCATCTCCTTTTCCTCAGTTCACATCCAGCGTGTTCAGAGCCAGGACTGGCTTTGGCAGGTGTTTGAGCAGTGCCCCTTGCACAACAGCAACTCCCAGTGCCTAATATTAATGACTTCAGGTCTTGCTCTTTGCACTACAGAGACTTTTCATATGTCTCACTCCCTCTTAGCAAGGGTAGGAGACCCTGGCTGTGTACCCAGCTGTGCAGCTGCCCCCAGTGCAAAGCTGCACAAAGAAAAAAATCTTGGGTTAAATTAGATGTGGCAGGTGTCAGCCACATAGCAAAACAAGCCAGCTCACCTCTCCCATGAGGGTTTGCTAAAGTGGTGACCAGTGCAAACAATGGCTCTGGCGCCTGGATGACACAGTGGTTTCTGGCAACAAGCTCACCAAATGGAAGAAAAACACTAATTCAGGTATTTTATTTTCTGAAGCAAAGTGTAAGACATTGCTCTCAGCAATTTCTCATGTAAACCCATCCTTGTGGCTGTTCAAGTAACAGGATACTGAAGGTTACTCAAACTATGATTCAAGTAGAGCATATATTCATTTATAAACTGTCCAGAGTGAGTTCTCATGCCATATGGTCCGTGAGAGAAAATAGCTTCCCCCTTACACTGAAAAGAAATTGAGTGTGCAGAACTGCCAAGTAAGGTCTGATGGCCAGGAGGGGACTGGGGGAAGATGCAGCTTGGCAAGAGGGGGTCGTGATAATGCTATACTAGAAAGCTCAGGGTGGTTTTCTAATTGCAAGTTAAGGAGTTTACACCACAGAAGATACTTCTACCCCGTATTTTGTCTCTCATTGCTACAGGATATTTTGCATTTTGTGAATGAAGGAGAAAAACGTGTCATGAAAGAAACTGGGGAGGAAAGATCTGATAAAGGCACTGCAATGAACATTTAGAAGCTCACACACACACTCCCCACACACACACCATTACCGTCCTCTTCCCTGCCTTAGGGTTGGCTTAGTCACATCCCAGTTCCTCAGATGGGAAACAGGCAAGTGAAGCATCAGCATCGCTGCTCTGGCACTTCCCGGATCCACAGGAAAGGCAGCGCATTCCATCGATACCCAGGCAGTCTGTTCCTGGGGAGAAGGATTTTGTCCTGCTCCAACCTGCAGGACAGCCAAGCCAACCCTTTGCGCTTCTGCCAGCCTTGCCCCACTGCCCCACAGCCCCGCGCTGGCCGAGCGCATGGTGGCAAAGACGGAATTCCCTGCGGATCCCGGGGCTCCAGGGGCAAACCCAGCCCCACACCACCACCCACACCCCTCTTCCTGATTGTGAAGGGCTGGGGTGGGGAATCAAAATGTGTGAGAGGGCACTGACTGACTGGGAGTCCCCTCACACACCCCTAATGCCCAAAGCTGTATCTTAAAAAGTACGATGATTTCCTACAGTTCACTTGGAGATACACAGGAGACACACGGGGGTTGGTTCCCTTTCTGGTTACAGTGGGCACAAAATAAAGATACCACTAATAATGACTTGTTAGATAAACACCACTCTTCTTGGAACAGGTTAATCTACCTGCACCTTGATTTATATACCATCACTGCCTATCTCTCCAGCTGGTTCCACAAGGATTTCCACCTTCCAAGATGATGTTTCAAATTATCAGTTGGTGTTTTACTGGAGCAGAACCCACACACAGAAGAGCATTTGCAGCCACTCAAGTATGTCCCCAACACATACCTTGCACCAGCCTTTTATCACCTGGCAGTTAACTAGCATGATCTCTCTCTCAGCTTCTCTAGGGATGAAAATCCTCACAGCCAGTTCTTAGATTGTGCTGAATCTTTGTGCTTTTCTAGCCCTACCCTCTTCACCTTGGTGCCTGCAGTACCATGAGCTTACTGAGTACTGGCATCCGTGCAGAGCTGGGAAGTGTTCTCCCCATCAGAATACTCATCAAACTACAGCTGCTTGGGTAATTAAATAGTACAAAAATTAAAAAAAAAAAAAACAACCACAAAAAAACAGACCACAGTGATGTCTCAGCTTATAAAGGTGCTTGCCAAGAGTGGAGATCTGATCTTGCAAGGTGCAACCTGCATGGGAATTAAAGGCAGTCGAGGCAGGGCAGACAGTCCTTTAATAACTTGTAACCAGCTCCCTGTAAGCCCTGTCAACCCCTTGCTGCTGGATTAGTACATACTTGACAGGATTGTCAGAGCATAATAGACAATGAAAAACACCACCATTTAATCAGTCAGGCTATACAATTACAAGGCAACTGAAAGATCCTTATTTGCCTCAATTTTCAAAAACAGTATTGCCAAAAAAAAGCCCCAAGTGAAGTGCCAGCTCAGTTCACAGAGAGACTTTTCATCACATTTCTGTCTGAGCTACCAAAATGTACAGAAATGCCAGATGTCACAGGGAGAAGACAGTGTAGCAAAACCTGTAAATATTCGAAATTATTTTTCCAGCCTACATACATGATTCATAAAATGTGGAACTATAATGTATTTCAAATGCCACATCAGTGTTCAAATACAAGATATTCCTCTGTGCTTTCATAATGCTTTAACAATGTATGTCTGGGTAGTATAAAGCTGGTGTTTAACTTGCAAAGGTGTGACTAAACCCCCAGTCTTTTAACCAAAATTACCAAATAAAAAGTAACAACTGCAGTTTCAACGATTTTCACGTGAGGATTTATCTTCCTGTTGTGCACATACAGGTGCTGTGAAAGGCTGCAGTAGGTAGAACTATTCTAGGAAGGGTGAGGGAGTGGGTAACTTTTTATCTAAAGAATTTTCAGAGACCAACAAAAGCTTCTGAATAAGGAATCTCTCTGTGGCGATGAACTTAATCTGACAAGTACCTATGTGAAGTCAAAACACCCCGGTGTCTGTTCCACGGCACCTGAAATGTGGGAACATTCAGTAAGATTTTAAGTATAGACCTTTTCTATCAGACAAAGGTGGTGTGGTGGAAGGCAGACCTGGGCTGCTAGAGCATCATTCCTGGTGCCAGTGTGGCTCAAAGCATCTTCCCAAATCTGTGACCACACAGTCCATGCAATTCCAACCCCTGCCCCCAACAGTATGGGAATTCCCCGCTCCAGCTACAGTGTGAAAGATAAAATCCTTGTTATGACTAACTCAACCCCTCCTCTCTTTCCCAAATCCCATCATGTGAATAACTGCCGGTAACCATGACCAGAAAACCTTTCAGGAGATGGAGTGTTTCCTCTTCTTGGAGATGCACTGCATATTTTTGCAGCAAGTCACAGGTTCTGCAACAGGCAAAGGTGATTTAGGACAAATTAAGAAATACAATCAGACTTTGTAGTGCATTGGAAGAAAAACTCTTTGAAAGAACAACCTACAGTATAATTATGATCAGTATTCTAATATTTGTTAAAGAGAATTCTGATTTACAAATAGATCTTCCACAAATGTGGTCATTTGATCTGAATTACATTGTGTGAATTCATATTTTAGGTCTGCTATTAACATCATTTATATTAGGTCAGCTGTAATTGAGCAGGCCATGGATAGGCAGTAGTGTGCAGTACTTGGAAAAGTACAGACTCAAACTTCAAAACCACAGAAAAATCTTTCAAAATAGAATCTTTCAAAAACTCCATTGTGTATTAAGCACTGAGCAGCATTAAATCTGAGGATGTGGTGGGAGAATCCACATGCAGAAGTACAAGAACCAAAAAAAGCACAGGTGTGAGCTGGGCTGCCACATTCAGAACTGAACTCCACATGAACAGAAGTGCTAATGAAACAAACCAAAATGTTATTTACAAAATGGTTGTGGTTTTTTTGGGTTTTTCCCCATATGGATACGTTTAATGAACATAGAACCTCCACTCTTCATTTTTGCCAAGACAGAACAAAGGACAGTACTTCAACTGTTCTCTCTGGAATCTGGTTTGGTTAGAGAATATGCAATTGTTTCAATATCTTCCCACAGCACTTTTATCATCTCTCTCTTAGACAGGATGACATTAACCAGAAGTTCTACAAAGGTAACAAATGTAGAGTCTGCCTTCACTGTCACAAACACTTAAAAAAATATTATTGAGAAGAAAATTTCAAGAGCACTTTAATATACAGAATGAGTGGGATAGATGTGTGGGGCTTATTTTAAAGAGACAGCCTTTATTTACAGTACTTTGCTTTGTAGATCTTATAAAGTAAACATCACAATACTTTTTTTTCCCACAAATATATTAAAATTGTTTAAATTTAAAAGGCAATTCCACAGACTGATGGATATTTTTAAAGGAAAAAAATCTAACGGAAGTAGGCAGCTCAACTAAAACTAGATTTTAAACATTCTGTTTTGTCATTCCATCTTTTAAAAAAAGAAAAAAGGAAAAACACACTTTTCACCCAGACTTCCTTTACAGCAATAAGGCAACTCCAGGAGATTTGGATGAGCTTCTTGGAGATTATAAATACTGTAACTGGCTGCGCCCCATGCTTTATAACACCCAAAGGTGCAACTATCCATTAATCACAATCACATCTGTGCATTAAAATATAAAACTTAAATTACAGATTTAAAAAATATTACTAATATACTTCCCTATCATAAAATGTTTTATATTTACAGTACTTGAACTATTTCAGTTCTGGGTTGATGAGGTTTAAGCAATTTACCACTGCAAGAGTTAAGACTCTGGAGCTCACAAACAGCACAACCCAACCAGGGGCAGCGATAGTCGGTAGAGTCATAGTGCAAATCAAAATAAGGAGTGCAGAACTGCACTAATTGTTTACATTTCTAGAATATAAATGAACAAGACAAGCTCTTATATTGTACATGCAATAAATTACAGTAAGCATATGGCAATGGGGCTGGGGCATTCTACAAGTGTAGCTGGTGTACCAGAGCTGAAGCCTGTCAAAGATAGGACTCAGTAAACAAAACATTTCAAAGCTCTGTTGACACAGCACTTGAACTCTGCTTTCATGCTTTGTACTTCTGCTTCCCCGTCTCACTGATCACACAGATATGCTGAAACAAAATAAAATAAAAAGCTCCTGTTAGGAAAGTATTGTAAGAGACCAACATTTGACATCAATAACAAGCTTCTGAAAGCAACACAAGTGTGCTGTACACACTTGAGGAGGAAGAATCTTCTGACACTGTTTATGCAGAAAAATATAGGCCTTTTTTTGGTCCAAAAATCTCACCATCCCCTTCTTTCTCCTCTCTTAATTGTCCCACCCACTGTCTGCTAGGTCTGGTGAGACCCAGATGAAGAGTTAATGATAAAAAGAATAAAATATGAGCCCTTCTTAACTTCTCCCCAGGTCTCTCTTCTTTAATTCTGACATAACCAAGCAAACGCACTTGTTTGTTGCAGACATCTGGTGAGACAAGAAACTTCACACAAACTTCACATTATTTCAAAGCTGGCAGTTGTGCAGCCTCCACTCTGCATGCAGCAAAATAAATTTTAGTTTCATCAGAGCTCCAAATGCTGCCCTGCTGTTCTTGGGCTTGGTTGCATCACTGGAACATGAAGCATGATTTACAGAGCAGGGAGAATGATGTAAGGAGATTTCCCTTCCTTCCTCCTCCCCAGTTTTAAATGGAGAAAAACATACGGGAAAAATTACTCACGTTCAAATCTCTAAAGTATTCATTATAATCTAGGGCGTATCCCACAACAAATTTGTCTGGCACTTCGAATCCAACAACTGAAAAAGATCATAAGTCACCAGTGTGTTAGAAAAGAACTTCCTAGAGTTCACTAGACCTTTTTACAGAGACAATATGGAATTTTATAGCTGTAGATTGTAACTCATTTTATTTCTTCCACTTAAGTACCCTCAGATTAATATTTGAGCTATTTTACAATTTTAACTTACTTTGTTGATTTATCAACTAAAGGAAATTAAATAGATGTATTTATTGGTTTCCACACAGCTGGCTGGTGCTAGCCTGCAAGAAATGAATGGAAGCTCTTAAATTTAGTGACAGGATAATATTATGAGAATGTAAAATCCCTTGAAAACATCCTCTGACTTATTTAGCAAATATGTACGAAAGTGCCAATGCTTCCTGGCAGTTCCTAGATGCCTGACATGCCAGTGCAGCAGCAGTGGACTGGTGAGCACAAGTCCCCCTCACAGCATGATTCCAGAGGCAGCGCCTCTGAGAGCTGGACCTGCACTCCAGACAGGGCTGCAGGAAGGGTCATTTGCAGGTTTCAGAAACAGGTGTGGGTTGGCTGGTTTGGGTTTGCTTTTGGCTTTTGTTTGTTGCTGGTTTTTGTGTTTGGTTGTGATTTTTATCTTCAAAAAAATCTGCCTAAAAAGAGGACATCAACCATTCCAGATTGTCTGAACAGCTGTAGCAGGACACTTTGTCAGGCAGTACCAGTCCACCCTGTCTACACACACTATAAAATGACCCAAAAAATTAAATTATCTAAAATATTAAATTTCCAAAGGGCTTTTTCACCTCATGCTAAAATGAAAGACTCCTGAGCAGGAAAGCTGTGTCTTTTTTCTCACCCTGGCTACAATGAGGAAAACAGGGAGATAAATTATGCTATTCAAATAAAAGGCTGCATGCACTTTTGGAAAAACTAAGGTGATGTTTCACACTTACTGGGCCTCACAATACAGGGATAAAATGGAGGCTCAGCCATTTACTGCCTTGTTCTCTGCTCCTTCAGAGTTCACATGTCCTGCTCTGGACATGTTGTCTCTGGGGACAGACGGCAAAACAAGTCATCTGCTGCAAGATGCTCCAAAGGCACCATTAGCACAGCTAAGCCTATAATGAGATCCCAGGAATGAGAGGTGTCCTTGAATGAGGGGAACACCTCAGTGAAGCCCTGACATATTGTACAACCTTGGAAAGGAGGAGGAAGAGGATGTGATTCTGCTGCTCAATCCACTTCACTTCCATAATGAAAGTAACAGGAATTTAGCATCTGGAACAGGGCTAAAACACACAGCCCTGCCCAAAGCAAAAGGAGCTGTCACTCTCCTACCACTGTCTGCTGTGGATGCTGTTCCTTCACTAGTGGTCTTGGGACAGACAGGAGAAGACAAGAAGGGAGTAATTCAGATGCCCAGACATAACCAGTGCCAATTTAGGCATCTTATCACTGTAAACCTGTATAAGACCTGCTACCCTGTGTGGTCCTCCCACATTCCTGGGGACAGCCAAATGGCAGGAGGTGGCTAGGCTAAGGCACACAAATCACTCCCAAAAGTGTCAAAAGGTGAATCCAGCAGATTCCACTGACTGAAGCATTTGACTTTGTGCAAGCTGAGAGAATCTCCACATAACATAGGTGTAACTTAGACCAAAATATCAAAGTTTGATTTCCAATATATTAAAATGTTACAAATCCTGATTAACTATCTCAAAATACTTTCCAGATACTTAAATTATCTAAATAAGAGCAAAATCTATCAAGAATAATTAGTGAAAAGCTATTTGGATCATCCTTGGACTTTGAGCAAAAGGTTCACAATACACTTGACATACTTTTAAAAATGAAAAATGGTTGTCAAAAGTCACTTACAGTCTGGCCGATATCCCACACTTCGAGGAGTTCTTTTTACCAACAAACTGTCAAATAAAATCAATGTACAACTGAAACATGGAAAAGCACCACATACAAATATATAAGACTGTTTTGATGACAGAGAAGCTGAGTTAGGCCTAAGTGTGCATAACTGACAGCATAATTACACATATTTTAAACCATTATTTTACTTGCAGGTACAAATTATCATCATGACAAAATCAAAACTTCCTAGAATCATGAATAGTTCATGATTACCCTAAAGGATAAATAACAGGTCTGCAAGGAAAAGCCTGGGAGCCACTGATCTGGATGGATTTTCACTGTGAAGAATGACTTAATGGGATTTTATGTATGTTAGGAACTTCAGGTGCAATTTACCTTGCAGGTAAAGAGGCAACAATCTGGGATGTGGCCCAAGAAAAAAGCCCAACAAAAGCGTAAGTTTTACGAAGCAAAAGTTCAGCTGCTTGAATGTAACCTCAATTGCACTTGTGCAACTTGTCCTTAACTGGATTTCGCTGGAAGTACTAATTCCCCCCATAAAGAAAATGTAATTGATTCTGGTGATCAGGGGATACAAAACAGCTCCAGTTTCCTAAAATTAATGGTCAGACGGGTAAAAATCATGGAGATACAGAGCTGGGGGTACTGTGCTAGAGAGAAATGCCCTGCTACTTTAGTTTCATTTGCTCATTATTCAGTAGAGCACTTCTACCTCTTGTTAAGACAATCCCACAGGCCTGACATTTGTCTGTCTGGGAAACAGAGAGAAAAAGAAAAGGTGGTTGATGGCTGAATGTGAACAGGACCAGCATAACTCTGTACACTGAGTACAGACCTCCTTCCCTCCTGGATCATCCCTGAAGATGGGGCTTCATTTGCCACAGTCACAGTTTTGATTTTAGCTTCTGAAACTTCTAATTGGGAGACTTAATTTTTGAGAATTGCTGTAGGATTTGATCAAAGTAACCCCAAAATCACACTAGCATTAGTTCATATCTCCCTACTGCAACTACTTAATTGCCAGAAGGAAATTAAATAAAAAACTAAAAAAAAAAAACCCAACCCAATCAACAACAGCAACGACAAAACAACAACCAAAAAATTAACAAAGAAAAGAAATAGAAGAGAGAGAAGTGAAGCAACTAAGAGAACATAAGACTATCTAGAATGATCATGTTTCCCTAATCAGGTCATTGGCAGACCCAAATTACTGCAACAGATTTAAAATACAGGAAATTGGTCTTTGAACATATTATATTATATTATATTATGTTATATTATATTATATTTAAGATTTATGCTGTAGTGTTACAACACTTTCCAGTGACACATATTTAAAAACCAGCCAGGGAGAAATCCACAAAAGCCTCACCTTCAGCAGGTCACCTCCAGAGTATCAGCAAGAAGAGCTGTTCTGGTAAGTCTAACAACTGCTTTGTTATGGCAACACAAGTGATTAGATATTACACCCAGCTCTGCTTTATCTCTAATCCCCAGCAATCATTATGCTTTTATTGGAAAATACACAAGCACAACATAGCAGTGCAACAGAGGCAATTTAAAAAGGAGTAGAAGGGATGTTGATACTGGTTAATAATACAATATCATCCTCAACATTTCTTGTTGGTTGCAACTTACTTAATTATGAAATGTTTTGAAACTAATTGATTAAAGGTATAAATAAGTAGAAAAGCCTGGAAGAGCACATGGGTGGCTGACTCTAACAGAATGACCTCTAAAGCTCAGCTGCACTATGCACACTACACACTCACTCATGTTAGTCTGCAAACTAATTTAATTCTACAATTAAAGAAGGAAAAATAGAAAAAATGTCTCCATTGCACGAGTACACCACTGCAGTATAGTGAAGTTGCAGTTAGTGCCAGCAAAAACAAATATCTTTGGAGACACGCTACATACAGGTGAGTGACAACCACTAATTTTTCTTATTCCCCCTTCTAGCAAAAGTCTACGTTTATGAACTAAATTTGTGTTGAAAATTCCTCTATCAACTTGAGAGGGTCATTCTTTTAAGACCAAAAGATTTAAATTCTTTTAGATACTTCTAAACGTCAGTGGTAAAACCCCACAAACCTTACCATAATACGATAGGCAAGAGGTGTTCCAGGCATGCACAAGTTATTCCCTTCTGAAGCACAGAAATTCTTCCAGCAATAAGACTGGAAAGAACAGTGCTTCCAACATCCTTAACATATATATGTGCTTATAACAAGCAAAACTGCTTTAGGAGTTTTAACAAGTAGTAACTTCAACAGATCACATATGACTCCTGCAGAAATGTTCCCTCCTGTTTCTCTTTCATGGGAATGTGTTCTATATTTGTTTTCACTCATTGGTTTGGTTTTTTTTAAACTCTGTGTCCTTCTTAAGGTGAAAACCAGCACAAATAATCATCATTTACCTGGCTACCTTCACCATCTTTGGATTGTACTGTTTAAGTAGAGAGAGCAACGTTTTCATTGTTTTACCAGTATCAATTATATCCTGAAAATAAAAACACTCATGTAAGACAGAATATTAAACATGTCAGACTAACACTTTCGAGTTTCTACCACCAAAATTGCTCATCCACAGCAGCATGAAAACATAGCAAACTACAGCCTGTAAAAATGCTCACAACCAAATCCAGGTGACATGAAACACAGTGCTGGGCTTACACAACCACGCTCAGTAAAGTGATCACACACACTAACAAGAGCGCTTAATTGTTGTGGATAACCATGACTTTGGAAGCAGTTGCTAAACAAGCAATTACTGCAATGACCTTCTTGGCTCCTTCTGGAGATTTTATGGCTTGTGCTCCTTGAAGCAATGAGACAATGTTTAATTAGAGTATGATAAGAGTAATGTAAGTCTTGCTGTTGAGCTCAGTTACAGAGTATTCAACGGGAAGAAAAGCAAGAAGGGAAAACAGGCAGAACAAGCTATTACTGCAATTAAAGGAAAAGGAGTACAATTTAGTTTACAGAGCCAAAAAATACTTGAAGAAATTGCACTGGAAAGTCTGAGTGCAATTCTGAAGTCTAAAAAACTAAAATAAACGTTGACACATCATTTTAATCCCATTCACTGCACATATAAATAGAAAATAAAAAGAGAATATATGGCTTGAAACTGAAACATCAGAAATGGCCTCACTTGGACTCAATCAATCATACCATCTTTAGAGGGACAGTCCTTGCCCTGGCCTAAAATCAAAATCTATTTGAAGTGAAGAAGGCAGACAGCAAAGAAGCAGCAGTATCCTGGTTTCAGCTGATTTTCCCATGATTCCCAATTAAAATAAAAATCAAGCAACAAACTCAACAGTGCACCTGTCAGCATTAGTATTAACACTCAATGCTTTTAATCATTAAACTCCAGAGAAGTTAAAAGATGTGAAGGTAAACAGATAAAAATCAAAGTTGGTAAATAAACAGAAGCAGCTACTTCCATGCTCTAAGAGAAAAGCAGAACCTATTACTGATTTTGTGTTGTGTGATGAGCTGTTTATTGGAGATGAATCTCCATTTTGTACAGAATTTTTTTGGACATTAAAGGAATGCAGTATAGAAAAGCCTAGTGTTCAAGACATTAAACTTACAATAGATGTGCATTTTATCACTTGACAGTTAAAATGGTGATCAGTAAGTGTTCATATTTGACAGTGTGTAAGACGAGTCACTGGACAGATGATTCACTAAACAAATAAAAAACTAACCTAATCTAAGGATTACATTCATCTGAAATGGAGCAGATACATAATCACACACATCTGCCTATCTGAAGCAAAATATACTTCAAAGGACATCATTGATCACACAATGACTGCTGTATACGTACTATTTTGGTAGGAGTTTCAGAACTGAATGTGCTTCCTGTGGAGTAATACAAACTTCTCAAACTAAGAAAATAATACTTAGAAACATATTTTATGAGAGGAAACATCCTTTCCTTTGGCTGATGAATCAGCTGCCATAGCTGTTTCTTTGCTTACAAACATGCCATTTCCATTATTTGGAGCCTTAACACATTATTAGATTGCAAATCCACTTTTCCTGTCTACTGCTGCTGCTTCCCTATCCTGAAATTGTCAATTGTATTCAAGGAAAAGTGATACTGGCTGAACATCAGCAACAGTGTTCATCAAGACAGAGGTATGAAAGCAAGAATTAAGCAACAGCACCTACTAGGCAATAAAACTGAGCGGTACTGAACCTGGTATCAGCCAGAGAACCATGACAAAGACAGAGGAATGGGAATTCAGCACTTCCAAAATGCCCATTAAGAATTAGGATTCTCTGTGTCACTATTCTCTAAACAAACTACACACAGGGAGACTGGGTTTCTATGTTTTTCACACACTTAAGGATACTCATACCAGGAATCTCTTTCTACCTCTGCAGTTTAGTTTCCTAGCTTGCTGTGATAAACCCAGAACAATAACACGCTTAGTATCACCCTTATTCAGGCTACTTTTTCAAAAAAAAAGAAAAAAAAAGGGAAAAAAAAAAGACATTTTAGAATTGACAAAATCTCAGAAAACAGAAAGACAATACAAATGATTTTAGATGGATGTTTTCCTGGTTTAATATAGCAATTGAATGCAATCTGAGAATTCAAAACACAGCTTAGTTCAAATTCAGAGACCACTTGCAAAATTCAGGCCTGAAATCAGAAGCTGGAAGCCTTGAAACCAGAAACTGTAGGTTTTGCAGCTTAATAACAACTTCTATTAGAACTCTTTTACCTATCACACATTAGAACTTCAAAGTGAAACATGGTACTTACTTCTACGATCAAAACATTCTGGTAGGAAGAAAAAGAAAAACAAATCCATTAGTATCTAAACAATATACAATTTCTTATTAATCTTCATAACTAATTTTCAGTGCAGTTAAATATCTGTACTACCATTTATGTATGTTTACATTTGTAATAGCAACTGCTTTGTAGTTTAACATTTCTGATGCTGAGATTCTTCTTAACAGTTCATGTTAAGTACAGTCTTCGAATTATTCAGACTTTGAAAAGTCTAGACATATGCAAAAGAGATCCAAATAGAGTCTATACAATTCCTATTCTTCTAGAGAAGAGTGTACTACTGCAGAGACATACAAATCTACCATACCTACATCCTTTACATTGACATACATGTCTTAAAAATCGTATGTGTGTAAGGAGAAGGGGAAAGTGATGTGTTCTGACAGAGCAGGAGGCAGTGGTGCTTTAACCCCTGACATTTGGCTCAACGATCTCCATAGAATCACTGGAGAAAAGCAGATTCCCAATTTAGATTCTCCTATTTTCTTCTCTTGTCACTGCCTACGATGGGAACCTCTGCTCCTGACATGGGCTGCACCTTACACCTCTCAACAGTACGAATCCCACTCACTCTTTCAGTGGAACACCAACATAGACACACAAAGAGCTGTACCTTTCCAGTCAAGGTTGAGAGGTCATCTCCCCCAATGACTTTGATATCTCCAGTTGACTGATCATTCTAAGAAAGAGAAGGGTGAACATTAGCATGACCAGGATTAAACTGATTTTCTTCTTGCAGTAAATGTCAAAACTGCGAAGTACACAACTAGTTAATGTTAAAGCTTTCAGAAGCATGGCAGCCACAGCATCTCTCTAGGAACAAAGAAATTACAAGTGATCAACTTCAAAGATGGTGTTGCAGATTAAAGACTGACTGTAAGAGATTTGCATCAACACAGGCATCATCTCTCATCTCTGATCATTATGTACACATATGCATCTAAAAAGCAAGGACTTACTATGCATTCTCTACAGATAAAGAAACAGGACAAAAAGCACTTTGGTTTCCAAGCTACAGGATGCTATATAGCTGGTAATTTACATTTTAAACTTTATGGCTTTAGAAACTCTTGCTCTGAATAAGAATAGGCAATCATAACAAGAATTGTCAGCAAACAAGGCACTGATTACTATTTAGAACAATAAGCTACAAAAACAGCCAGAAAAGCATATGCTTAATTTACAACCAATATTGGTAACAAATCAAATTAATTCTTATACAACTGAACATCAACATAGGTACACCATCACTACACTGCATTTTGCTTTGGTAAATCTAAACTGTGATAAAAACATAAATGAACTGTTATATAGGAAAGTTAAAAACAGCTGCTAGGAATGCCTCACAAATTTTTGCAGTTATTAAACTCACTCAAGTGACTTTAAACCTTGACAGTGTCTCACAGTTCATATTAGATGTCATATGCAGGTGCTGAGTTCCTGAGCAATGAAAGGTTGAAAGAACGGTTAAAGATTTCTGACACTGGTTGTAACCAGATTTCCACTGGCAAGAACTTTGTTTAATAATTAAACAGTGTTTTAATTTTAATGTTTTAATCTTCAGAAACCTTATTTCCAAGTTCAGTATTGGTAAGACTTTAGTGCTTCATGGTTTAACACATAGGGGCTTTATTGTTTAGATCTGTTTTCACTGCCTCCCTCTTGTCACTGCTAGAAAACAATAATGTTTTACAAGATTGTAACTCCTGACTCAAGTGACTCCAAGATCACCTTTTAAAGTGGCGTTATAAGTTCCTTACAGTATCTGCTGTAAGGTTTAGCAGAGACCTTTCAGAATACTGCTATGACCAGCCTAACCAGAGTTTACCACGTACTCCACTGAAAATCCCTATTTTCCTCAGCGCCAGTGCAACACATCCACTGTCTTTTGGCTGCCCTTCAAGACTATACAAACAATGTTTGTTCATTTCCATGCTTAAATGCAGGAGACTGGTGAAAAGCCATTTTTCTTGTAACACAAACAGAATAAACTGTTTGTCAAGAATACTGAGAGCTGGATCTGATCACAAACACTATCTTTCCATTTCTTAACAGCTTGCCAGATCATTTAAATTCATCCGTAAGGACTTGGAAAACTGGAGTTACAAGCAAAGTTTAATCATAGCTTGATCATGTCAGTATTCTTAGAGAATTATTTTGGGTGCAGTACAGTATGAACTTGGCATTGCAAACAAAAACCCCCCATATGCTTGTAAATATTAAATGATCAGTTTGAAACAAGAATAGAACTTCAATTACATCAATTACAGAGCCATTACAAAAGTTCATCTGCTTCATTTATGCAATCAGGGTATTTTTAACATTTTTTACCCAATCTGTAAACACAGGCAGCATGATCCAGTAATCACATTGAGAGACAGTGACAAGAGAGTTGAAAGCTTCAGTTTCAACTGTCCATTACAGCTTGTGATGGTTTTCACACCACTGAACACAGATCCCTTCATGTGGCAAAGCACAAGTCAAAACTACAGAGCAGATTTAGCATTCTGACACTATTACTAATGGAAGACCCAGTCAAGCTGGCCACGATAGGATAATCTTATCCAGTCTATTAAGTTATGCAATCTAAAGGACCTAAATTTGGATATTAATAACCACCTAAGAGAGTCTACAGAAAAAAAATGCTCATGAATAGTGTAGTGGAGGCAACATGTAACAGCACCTCCTCACTCATTCAGTCTTTGTACTGATTTTTTAAACAAGCTAAGTAAGTTATTGGAAGTGTTCCTTAACCGAGAAAGCAGAAGATACACAATTTCCCCTCCAAAAAAACCAGGTGGAAGTCATCATTTCCTATTCTTTAACCTACTATTCAGTAATTGAGACATTCAGTTTTCTGCAGCTTTTACAGGCAGAACATATAGGCATGTGGGGGCTTTGGGGTGAAGTGGACTGGAGGCAGGAGTCTCCCCTTTTGGGAGACACAGAAGAAAAGAGGCTCAGACTGCACTGATTTTAACACAGTGCACAGGCACAAAGTGCCTTGTGAGATACAACCAAAGGCTAGCACGAGCCCTTCTGCCCAGCCTTGCATTCTTGTTAAAGCACATAACTAAATTAGTGCCTCGTGCTCTGCAAATGTGAGTGTGGTCTCCAGGTAACCCCTAGACAGGCAGCTAGGGCTGCTTGTCCTGCAAAAGGACTGGACCAAAGCCCCACACAGCTCTTGGCTTTGTCATGATACGTTAATAGAGAGCTTGACAGGAATCATGGATTTATTAAGCTCTGCAACAGCCCAGACTAAGTCTGTAAATAATTCCATCTTGGATGTCACAGTTTAATGAAACAAAGGATGAGAGTGATTTTTTTCAATTCAGTTATCTCTGTATTTTCCTGCTGGTCTACAACTGCAACAAGTAACCCTGACTTCAATGCAAAGCTGCTGATACAGAACAAACAGCATAACCTTGTGAAACAATGTATTCAAACACTCTAAACTGAAACAAAAAAATGTCATTATTTCCATCTTATAGATGGTCTTAGGGAAAAAATCATAAATTTCTGAAATCCCAAAAACATGAGACTTGGCTGTCAGTAAGCTGGAAATCATACAAAGCTGACAAATACCTGCTTCTTCCCCTGACCTGCACAACATAACCCTGTGCTTCCTTCTATAAAACCTAAAAGTTAACTCGTGTTACAGAATGTTCTGT
>NW_008236209.1:7237648-7241597 GCF_000691975.1 Corvus brachyrhynchos
CCCTAAAAATCTAAACCCAAGGAAACCTATGCCTTGTCTTGTAAAGGTAATGCCATATTCAGAGGTTATTAATCACAAATCTAGGTTTATGTATCTAGTGTTCCCTCATGATCAAATACAATTAATTTTGTTCATTGTTTGGTTCATCCAAACAAAAATGAGATAGGGAACCATTTCTGCACCTTTCAAGCCATCCTGTCCAAGAATGATGTCTGGGCCATATAAAAACTCCTAGAATTAAATTTTTGTAATAATAGTTGCAGGAGAATTCTCTGTATTAGTCTAGAGCCACAGCTTTAGAGATGGGGTGGAGGGCAGAGAGGAAATTGTTGAACAAATAAAGGACATGTAAAGGGTCTCTCTCCTCTGCATAATGATTTTACTAGGGTGAGGAGATATCAAGATCTAAAAGAAAACACATTATATAATAAGGTAGAGAAAGAGTAAAATGGCTTGTGACTCTTAATTCCCTTAATTATTTGTTTAATATTAGCATATTAGGACAGTAAAAATATTAAACCACCTCTGTTAATAATTTGTAGTCAACTTAGCTAAAAATTGCACAGTACTGCATAGATACTTACACAATAACTCTTCAACCTAATGAAGTCGACTGTCATGGGGATTGATTTGTCACTGTTTCTGTTCAGGGCTTTGATGTAGTCTAATAAATCAGCAAAAAATTTATAGCCACCCTTGAGTACACAGAGTGCCACAATGTGGTGTCCTCCCATGCCCTTCATAATTTCTCGTGCCAGTCTCTCTGTCCTAAACAAAACCAAGGAAGAGTGAGCTGTCATAACATTTCATTCGTTCACCATAGCAGCAGCGTTTGATACTCCTAGCAGCAGCAAACACATGCAGCAAACTTGGAAGCACATTTTGCTTGGAAATATTTGCCCACCACTTCAGTCACTTTCACACGTTACTGGTCAACAAAGTTTTGCTTTTCAAGGTTAATCCAACCGTAGTACTGCCAAATGCGCTTGTTTTCCTAAGTCACAGGCAGCCAAAGCAAACCTTAACACCCTGAAACTGTTTCACTGTCAGATATGAGACATGAAGGTGTGTTTTCTCCTTCCAAACACAGGTTCAGCTTCCATGCAAAGAGCAATGCAAGCTAACACAACTCTGAAGGCAGTAGCCCTCACCAGCTGACAAGCAAGAAAACTCTCAAATTGTAAACTTAAGAGTTTATGTTTATTTGCCAAATTAGAATGCCAGAAATTTGTCTTGAAAGCAGAATACAATACCAGCAAGGCATGCAAGAGAACACTGCACCGTTTTTCTGCAATAATTGTTTCTAAACTTATCTTGCCATTTATTTTAGAAAGCATGGTCTGCATTTACTGTGTGCCAGCTGACAGCAGGTTTCTCAGAGAAAGCCAACCATTATAAACTTTGCGTCAATTCCTTAATGACATGTACTTTGTCCAATTTTTTCCTCTATATGGACTTCCAGTGTAAAGTTTTAATATTTAAAAAGAAAGGTTTTTTACAGGTATGTTCATTGTATCTAGTCAAACAGAACCATGCAAAATCTAGACACATTCCTAGTCACAAAATCCCCGAAGACCCACCCAGCACCACTCATAAAAGGCTTAAATTCACTGAATTTGTTGTTTATCCTTATAAAGGAAATTAGCAACTTTCAAACACAAAGTAGAACAAAAATGTCTTGTAGGCTTATGAACACATTTATGATCACACAAGATAAAACTTGCACAGCACATCACAGATTTCAGCAACCACAGAAGTGAGAGACTGATACTTGCAGAGGATAATGTCTTTCTCAGAAGGCAGGAGAAAGTTGGATGTTATTTCTCTACCACATGACCATGAGAAAGTCTAAAATGATCTGATTAATAGTTTACTTTTATTAATATCTTATGGAAATTCAAGAGACTATATTTTCAGACTGAACTGACACAACAAAACGTCTTCTAGTTAGATTTTAAGAAGGTAAAACATCAAAGAAACACTGGAAACAAAGTCATAAGTTGCTACATACTACAAAATTTTGCTTGAGAATTATGACCAATTTTCAAAGAATAGCATGACTGCAAATGTACAAACTCCTAGAAGCCAAAAAAAAAAAAAAAAAAAAGATTAATTGTACGTTCTAGTCTCTAATTAAATATAATCCATTTAGACAGTCTCCAAGCAGCAAAATTATCACTGGAGGATGTTTATTTCAGTTTCATGCAATCAGTGTACCGTCTGAAGTCAAACAAACCTGTCCATGATGAGCCCATGAGGAATATAGACTTTTTCCAAATCATCTGCATAATGTTTAGGTATGCAGAACAAATCCAGGTCGTAACCTTGTTCATCATCACCAATCTGAAAAGGAAATAAGGTGAGATTTCTACAAAGCCATATGGAAAGTCTGTGCTGAGAAACTTCAAGTCCTTTGCTTTATTCAGTAAAAACTATCAAACCCATGAGTAAAACCGATCAAACCCAAAACACTCAACCACCTTACTTCCCCCCTCTCTGAAAACATCAGTCACACTGAACAAAGCGTAAAGTGTAATCTAAGAGTTCACAAGGGTTACTTGAAATACCATGAGTTGTTATGCAATGCAGTGTGTGAAAGAAAGTCCTACAATGTTTTCCTCCAGTGGAGAGCAGGAAAGTGAAGTTACTACCCCTCAGTGAAACTCTATACTCCATTACAAAAATAATCAAGCTTTTTAACCCCTTTGATTTTCCTAGTGTAATGCAAAACCGGCATCTGCAATTAAGCAAGCAGAGGTTCTGACATGGACACCTTCCTAATCTCCACAACACCCAATCACAACAAAACACACGAGCTAGTTTGCAGGACAAAGAGAGCTACGTGAGCATGACAAGTTATGCTGCTGTGAAGCAACTCTGCTCTGCCCACCGTTTCCAAAACAGGGAGGTTCAAGATCATTCAGAATCTGAAATTAAAGCTTTCAGCAACCTGTTCCACATGGGCAAACTCCCTGTATGAAACAGCCTGCAACACTGGCAAGTGCATATTAATTAGGACAAGGGATTAGCATACATACATAATGACACCAAACGCTGCTGAGGTTCAGGGCACACTGTCACACCAAGCAGTCTTCCTTGAACCCTAACCTAGCTGCAGCTAGAAAACGACGTGGTTTTTTAATTACTTCCCTCTTTAGTTATGTAGCAGAACACTACTAAGCAAAAAGAATTTCAGAGGGAAAACAGAAGGTTAGTGCTGATAGTTCACCAGGGCAGGTATTTTTAGTATCCATTTTGGCTACCAGTACCCCTGCAGGACTCAAATGTTGTTTCAGTGCCTGTGGAAACACTTACCTGGCCAGTGATCAGCCAACTGTTTACATGGGGGTTTTGTTGATTAACTTTCAATATGTATTTCATCTGGGGAATTTTAGTATTATTTCACCCTCCCATCCAAAACTGACCCTGTGTGAGCTACACACACACAGCTCGAGCTTATGGTCCCTGCAGTCCACAGCAGGCTGCTATTTTAAGAAATGAGGCAGGTCCCACCAAAATTCATGGGGTTTTCCTTTGGTCAGACCCATCGTTATATCCAGCGTGTCTACTAAACCTTCCTTTCTGCATCTGGCAGGGAATGGGCCCTTCCTACAGGTTTTACCAGGTTTTTTATGGACTGCAGGGATTTACTGTCGCAACCTCGAGGCCGTCACAGTCTCGGCCATCAGACACCGCACGCACTTCATCAGCACTGGCACTAGCTTTAGAAAGATTAATAAAAATGAGCATTAAGCGCCTTAGCAGATGCTGCAATCACGCAAAAATAATGCAGCACAAGACGCAGCTCACACACGTGGGGTTCTCCGAACCGGAGCCTCCCGCACGCCGCGAACAGCAACAGGAATAGGAAGCTGAGCCGCGCTGGGGGAAGTTCTTCCACCTTCGCCCCGGAGGCGCCAACGCCGGCTTTGCCCGCCGCCCTCGGGCT
>NW_008236209.1:7242091-7266233 GCF_000691975.1 Corvus brachyrhynchos
GGGCGCAGCAGTCCGCAGCCCCCGAGGGGCGGGGAAGAGGGGACACATCACCGGAGGTGTTCCCTCGCCGGGGCTGTTCCCATCCCAGCAGGTGTTTCCGCCCTGTCCCACGCCCCCACTCCTGGTCTTGAGAGTTGAGCGTCCCGCAGCATGATGTGCGTTCCCCGTCCCCTCAGGATGACATGGGAAGGTGACAGTGCTGTGGCCAGTTCTGGACCCCTCAATTCAGGAAGGGCATTTGAGGTGCTGGAACGAGTCCAGAGAAGGGCAACGGAGCTCGGGAAGGGTGTGGAGCACAAGTCTGATGAGGAGTGGCTGAGGGAATTGGGGGTGTTTACCGTGGAGAAAAGGAGGCTCAGAGGTGACTTTATCACTCTGTACAACTCCCCAACAGAAGGGTGTAGCCGGGGGGAGTCAGGCTCTTCTCCCAGGGAACCAGAGACAGGACAAGGGGACAGTCTTCAGAAAAGGTTTAGGTTGGACATTAGGAGGAATTTCTTCACAGAAAGGGTGATTAGACCCTGGAACAGGCTCCCCAGGGAGGTGGTGGAGTCACCATCCCTGGAGGTGTTTAAGGAAAGACTGGACATGGCACTCGGTGCTGTGGTCTGGTTGACAAGGTGGTGTTGGGCCATAGGTTGGACTCGATGATCTCGGAGTTTTTTTCCAACCTAATGGATTCTGTGCTGCTTTGACTCCTATGTCCAGGGGTAACACAGTGGGTAGCTGCTGTCATTCCAGAACCAGGGACAGGGATGCACATCTATCAGATGTTCACATCCATTGGAGGGCTCCACAGACAGAGGTAAAATAATAAGAAAGCATGGACAGTTCCAGTGGTCTCAAATGGGAAAAAGAAAAAAAAAAGTGTCAACTTTTCCTGTATGTGTGGACAATAAGGACAATTAAGGACAACATAACAATGCAAATGGAAAATCATGATTTCTTATATTATGTAGCAGCTGAAGACTTTCCCCTTCTTTCTCTAAGGGGTGGAAACCAAGTTTTATTTTATGATGCATAAAATCTTGGTGTCAAGAAAAGGATAATGATCCTTAAAAATAACTTTACTCATAAAGAACTGTAGCAATCACCCTCTGATAAGCATCTAGCATTATTACTGTTGGCTCAGAAAACACGATTAAATCAAATTAAGTGTTCCTTTGTACGAAACAACTAATTTTAACTAAGCAAATGGGCACAATCCCTCATGAGTGCTGCATTGTTACAGCCTGGGCGGGTTAACTGGAGTGGGAGGAAGGAGCCTTTATCGAGTTGTCTGGAGCAGCAGAATGAAACCACGCCCTGCAGCTAAGGGGTATCGGGAACGTGTCATAGCTGGACTGTTTCCAGAAGGCCAGGAAGAACAGCTGCCCTGTCAAGTTCAGGGAGAGCCTGACATTAGTGGGCAGTGGGCAGTATCTATGGAGAGACTCTGCAACCTCAGAAGAATTGCAGGATCTGATTTTATTTTAGTTACTGAAGACATTTCTCATTAATGACTAATATCAATGTCTGCCATTAAAAGTAGCATCCAACAGCACCTTTCTGATGGCATGCAGGAGTTGTTGACTTTACTTCATGCAGTTTCTCCCCAGCAATCAAAACCATTAGTCCTATTTTGGCCTTCTGGGTGAGCAATTTCTTTGTTCCTCCTGCCAAACAGCGCATTCCTGGATCCAAAGCATTTCTGGTCCCGCTGGTACCCCATTATGGAGGGAAAAACAGATTTACAAAAGCAAAAGTATTTGCTGATATTACGGGAAGTTGGTTAGATGAGATCACCACCAGATTTAGTAAATGACTGGTTCTGCTCTTCCTGGTACGAGGTCACTGAGGCTTGCGGAGCAGGGTGAGGGAGGGGGTTCAGAGGTACCTGGGAGCTGCACGTTTTCTATCTAGATGATGCATAAGGTGAGAAAGCCAAAGTTTTGATTCCTCTGGTATGCACAGCTTTTTACAAAGCAAAATAATGTAACAAATGTGCAGAGTGTTTTGTCTCTGAGTAGACTCTTGATTTCGTAATTATTTTGTCCTCTGTTGCCAGCCAGGCATATCTCAGTGCTCAGGCCCAGTGAACCATGGCCTGTGTGAGCATCAGTTGTAAATGATTTTGTTAACAGACTTTTAAAAACCTTTCCTGGTAACCACATGTCCTCAGTGGTGGGGTACCTGGAGGTAGCAACTAAGTATTCATCTTCTGGAAGTGCCTGAAATGGTGTGTGCTGGGTCAGACCTTCAGGTCAGTGCCCACTCACCAATGCCCTGCTCTTCTCCCCATTTTTCCCTCTCAGCTTTGCCATTGCTAGCTGGGTGACTCACAGAGAATTAGAATTCATCTGCTGATTTTGTTTCACAAAACATGTCTCCTAAAAAAAGCAAAGAGTACAACCAATATTCAGCACATTAACTAGACCAGTAGGGCTCCCTTGTGACCAGAAATTTGTCTGTGCAGACAGAATGGGGGGAAAAAGGAGAATTCCTGGGATATTAACCCAGTCCTGAGAGGAGCACCACCATTTTTAATGGAGAGGAAAACCAAAAAGAAATATCTGATTAAATGATATAGAGAGCATTCACATTCTAATGTGAATTTAGCGCACAAGCATCCCATCTTCATCATGGCTGCAGAGAAATCCCTCCACTCTGATTAGTAGTTTAAATAGCATATAATTATTTTTCTAGCCAAATGTTTCAAATGGGAGAGGAAGCCAGATGTACAAAAATATAATTTAAAAAGAGACACACCCTTCCTAAGAAATAGGGAATAGATGTTGTTCGTTGCAAAATACCTTTTAAAATAATGTTCTTGTTCTCTGTCTTGTTGATTCCTGTTAAAATTTGTCATCACAGTGATTCTCAGTAGTGACACTCTCCATGGATTTTGGAAAGTGGTCCCTTATCTACTTACTGGTTTCAAGACTGGGATCTCCTGGATGGTAAGAGTTTATCAAGTTTTCTCTCCCAACCCAGCTAATAAGTGACAATTTACTTACCAAAACTAAGATAAGCAAAACCTCTGAACTGATGTACTTCTCTGGAGCTGTAGATAACTTCCTTTTATTCACTAAAAAGGTTTTCACAGTCCAGGATGGAAGCTGAGGGAATTACAGACATTTTGCTCTTTATTCAGTAGTGCACAGACTGGTCAGTGATACAAAAATTACACAATTAATACAAAACACTCAGCAGTGGCTGATCACAAAATGTGAACCATCTTGAGAAACGCAGCCTGGATTGTTGCAGACCACGCCACTCTTTGGGCTGGTATTTATGGCATTTACCAGCTTTCGTTTGCAAGCATCCGTTAAGAATTATCCCAGTGGCCCTGGCTCAGCAGAACCAGACACGCAACAGTGTCTGTCACAACAGTGCAGAGAGGCTGGCGCTTGGCACTGCGCTCACCCACCAACAGCCGGAGCCCTGCCCGGCGGGAGGGATGGGGAGCCAGCCTGCTGCAGAGGGCCAGCTTGCCTGAGGGCCCACAGAAACTGAAACAAGGATTATTTAAATGGCACAAAACAAGCAAAGGCAGATCCCATCACTGAAGCAGGGCACGGGCTCAGGGCTGCCAGACTTGAAGCACAACCCTGTGCTGTGGGGCCTTGTGCCCATGGAAGCACCTGAGACTTTGGTAGCCCAAGACCCACGGCCACGACTGAGCACGTGTGGTGAACCTTCCATCAGCAGCTCTGGGGTCTGGGCTTGCTCCTCTCCCTGCTCTCCAGAGACCTTGTTCCCCGGCACAGGAGAGCTGTGAGAAGTGGCTTGGATAGAGAGGAAGGCACACCTGAAATCCAGAGACCTGCCTAAAGGACATTGTGTTTGTTTGAACCTGTCCTGACACAAGGGTTGAAGCCTGAGCAATGAAACTACCAGGAAGGTATTTTTCTTTTTTCTTGTTGGAAACGGCTGTTTTCTGAGCTCAGCTTGACTCACTGGATGGTGTGTCCTGATGGAGTTGCTGACTGAGTAAGAAAATAAGAAGGTTCTTAAACACAACGACAGCTCAGTGCCAGCTGCAGAGCCGCTTTCAGAGCTGCAGCACCAACCCTTTGCTGTATGAGCACCATCCCTGCTGCCAACACGAGGAGGACATCAGTGTTTATCAGCCACTGTCACGAGGAACTACAAACCCCATGTGAGGACATGGTAAAACCCAGGCTGACCTCCTTCCACTCCTCCCACACCTCCATTGACTGCAGCATGGCCATTCCCACCCTCAAGGAGTTACCCGAGGTCCCCAGCAATCCCTTGCAACAGCAAAGCAGAACAAAGAGCAGGGCCATGGCACTTAATCAGATTCCTTCCTTCACTGTACAGCAAGGAATAGTGTGAGAGAGGTACATTTTTCCAAGGGAACCTCTTCTGCTTCCCTCATTCAGCAGCACTTAGATCAACAAGATACCTGGGTGACACAAAATATTCTATGTGGCACATTTCAGTAAGTAGACTATAAAGTAGAGTAAACTCTACCAAAACTCTACCAAACTGTAGAGTAAACTCTACCAAAATTAACATGGCTGATGGCAACCACGTTACCCTGCTGATTTTCTCAATATTAAATGGTCTCTGGGAGCACAGGAGAGGACAGATGTCCACATCGCAACATGCACGTGCAGCAAACTCCCAGGGCTACACAGGAATAAAAGGGCTTCTGGGAGATTGGCTGTGCATGGGAAGTGCTTTTGCTGAAGTCCGGCAGCTTATTTTAGCCAACAATTTAGTTAACACAGCCTCAGTTTTTGCAGTCACTCCTTAGATGGAGGCATGAAGCAAGAAACCAAGGGGACCCTGCAGCAGGGCTTCAGCCTGGCATATTTGCACTGGAAGCTCATTTGCACACACCTTCCACTGAAGCCTGAGGGAAGGCTGGACTACTACAATTGCAGGTGGTTGGTGCTGACAGGTCCTCCCACTAGGGAAGGGCAATTGAGGGAGAGTTGTGGGGTTCTCCCCCTTGCTCAATTGTTTTCAGAGGAGTGAACAGGTTAACCTGCTTCCACCAGGCACCTGAGTGCAGGAGCTGCCTGCAAACCCCAAGAGCATTTCTAAAAAGGTGTAAAACACTTGCTGTGTCGCATGTCTGACAAGAGGTGTCTGTACAGCCACAGAGGTGACCTAGGTGTAAGGATTGCTTAAAAAACCCCAAACATGGAGCCTGTACACACCAGCATGGAAAAAGGGGCCAACAGGTGTGAGAACAGAAACTCGAGAGAAGGCAGGAGGTGCTGGCAAGGCTGTTTGAGTAACAGGGGAATGTAGATACAAAAATGCTGCTAGCAAGGATTTTCTTGCTATTTTCTAAGTCCGTGAGAGACTTTTCTCTCTCACAGAAGAGGTAGCAGAGTTATGTAAACAACCAAACCACCTGCAACCTTGAGAAGTCTTGTTTATGGTACAGTAGAAAAATATTTTGACAATGGATGTTTTAGGATTTTAGCCAATCACCCCCAAGGGGTGGCTGATCCTTGTCCAATTAGACTATGAAGAAAAAAGTCTATAAAAGAGTCTGTAAAATAAATCAATCAATCAATCTTGCTGCACAATTCCTGCCTGCTGGATCTTCTCTCCTCCTTCTCCCTACAGCTGCGGGACATGGTGATATACCCTAGGACCCAGGCCTGCGGTAATAGGGGAGAAGGAAGAGGAAGAGCAGCACAGAGCACAGCCAGCAGCCTGATCAGGTAACTCGCTGACAAGACAGAAGGGCTGCACTCGCCAGGGCTGGTGGATCCAGCTGGCACTACCTCAATGCACACTAAGCATCAGGTGTCAGGGCTCACATGCCAAGGCCCCTGCCTCCCATGCAGATCCTGGCAGCAGTTCAAGTAGCTCAGAAATATTCTCTGGGCAGATTAAAAGGGAAGTGGAGATGAGACAAAAGTACCAGGCTGGGAGGGAGCTGCACTTAGGACTCCCCTCTCCTTTGTAAGTCTTGAGTTGTGTGGTACAAACTGGCAAGATTGTAATTCAGATCCGCAAATATGAAATGCTGTTCTAGGTGCAAGACTGGATGAGATGCCTGGCAAGGACAGAGTCCAACAGTTCAGCTGAAGAATGCTTTTAAAACTCAGTTTATATTTAAAAGGGAAAATAAATGAATTTTTAGAGTCCTAAGCTAAAAGACCAGGCAGCAGGAGCTAGAATTCCTGTTGTCTGCCACTCCTCAGAACCTGCTTGAGCCAGTGGAAAGCCCCTTCAGAAATCTGTCCTCAAAAAGCCCCATGAAACAGGGGTAGGAAAGGGGAGAACTGCTCTCAAATGACTGCCAGACCCCATAGCAAGGAGAGAAAAAAACCTTTTTTCTGGGACAGAGAAAACAGGACCTCACCTGAACCCTCCCTCCAGACAGCTAGAAAGCTGAAGGTCCCAGAAAAATAAATAATCTTGATGCTTTTTAAAGCTGTCTGGCTGCAGATGCTGACCCGACTTAGTGAACAATGTTTTCATGTACTTGCAGAACAGAGCACCTGTGGCTGCAGAAATGTAAGATATCATGAAGTGCTCAACAGAGATGACAACAGGAGAATTTTGCTCCAAATAACACTTTTTTTTGCCAAACCTCTGCTCTTATCTCTTAATTGAAATCCATTCCTCAAATTGTAAATCTCTGATATCTGATGGGCTAACACAAGTTTTGCACAGTGATAGCATCAAGAGTTTTTTAAATTTCCAAGGCTTATCAAAGTCTCAGGTTGCTTGGTTTCTTCAGAGCCTGGAAAAGTTTTCCAAAACTCAGTTCCCTGCTGGTGTAAATATTGTTTGGCAGAATTAGAAAGGCTTTCCAAGGGGAAGTGAGACAGACTGGAGCTCCTCTCTCTTTGAACCCCTGCCAAATGCATCTTAAATTACAAACTTAGACTAGTGTGGTCCTGCTCTTGATGAGAGTTTAAAGACAATGTAAAACACAATGACACTGATCTTTTTGAATTGCCACACAAACCAGATAATTGGATACAGAGGATTAAAATAAAAACTGAGTATTTGATAATATAAAATTGAGAGGGAAAAAACCAGCTATGCTGAATTACTGTGTTATCAGTGATTCTTAATCATTTTCATAGCTGAAAATGACCCAGAGATTTAATTAGTCTTGGAAAATATTCTTCCTATAAAATCATGATAAAGGAAAATGTGAATCATGTTATGTCTAAACAATCAGCAACTACTGAAACAAAGGAAGCTTGATACAGAAACTGGAACATCAGTCTTCATAGTCAAAATGTACAGAAGAATGTGACATGACTTATTTTAGGGCAAAATGTTGGCACTAATTAGCAGTAAAAACACTGGAAAATATGGCAAACTCAAATAGCTTGTAGGCTTCAATGCCTGAATGAATCACTTCTGTCATTCAATCCAATTGCCCAGAGTCTTGTGTTTATTCTTTTTAAAGTAGTCTTATTTAAGGAACCAACCCTTCAGTTTCGTATCACCACACTGGGATTTAAGAATGTTTAATTAACAGCAATTTGGAGAATTTTAAAACCTTCTGCACCTCAGCTACTGCACTCCTCACTCTGCAGGAAAGCACTTTTTGGATGCATCACCTGAGCATTTCAGTTTTAGATTAAAGGCCTCCTCCCTGTATTGAACTTTGCAGATTCCAGCGATTGACAGCGCCAGTCTCAGCCATGGTTTAGGTTAAAAAAACCCCCTGACCTAAGATCCTGAATAAGCTACCTGCACAGTGGAAGAAGTCGAAATTGAGACAACACAGCAGGGAATAGTAAGATTAAAAGCATTGCTAACTGTGCTTAACTTCAGTGACTTTCTGTTTTGGAGAGGTATTTGGGCTTAAAACTCTCAGGCAGCTGCATGGCTGCCTGCCAGAAGGAAGTTCACAGCAAAGCTGTTTGCACAGCATCAGCCTATTTTTAGTGTATGGTTTGGGAGGGAGTTTCTTCCTCCCCCTGCCCCAAGCCTCTGAAATGCTCTTCACTGGCAGGCAGAACCTGATGGGAGTCTTTGCACAGGAATATAGAATTTCTTTTGGCCAGCAGAGTAAAACTGGGTCTTGCATGTGTGCCAAGCAACCTGCACATCTACCCAGGGTATGAAAAGCTGGGCAGCACCAGCTCTGGTTGCTTTCTTCTCAGCTGGAATGTTGTTTTAGGAAAAATAAAAGCAGAGAACTCAGTTTAAACAAAGTAAGATACCATCTCTGGCAAAAATTCAGATAAAGGTTTAAGATTCCTGCCACACTAAGTGGTTAAGAAAGCAGCCACTTCAAACTCTGTATCATCCCAGTGCACATACATACACAATTAAGAAGTGGTTTGTGTGCACTAATCCCACACATTCATATGAAGTACTGCTGTCACTTTGCTTATTCTTGCACAACAAAAATGTACATTTAAGGTGTGGGATGCATTCACTCTGAAAGCTGAAGTACTCCCAAAAATTTGAAATGGAAGCGTGGAGAGTGCCCTGCACTGGGCAGTGTCGGAAAGTTTGTACTAACTCTGCAGACGTGGGCAACACTGCCAGTGTGCCCACAGATGTTATTACTACAAATGTTATTTTAAAAGAAGGGATGAAAAAGGAAACACATGGCAGTGAGCCCCAAGGCTGTGCTCCAGAGCTTTGCCAGTGCAGTGTTTGCTCCAGAGCAGCTCTGACTCCCTCGCAGACCTGGGTCCAAGAGGGTCACAGGGCAGCGTACAAACTGTGAGCTCTGCACTGCCCTTATCCCCTGCACCTCCAACCCTCGTCTGCACCAGCCCTGTATCATGCCCACTGACTCTTCCTTTAAAATCTCCAATTCCAGAGATTCCACAACGTGCCCAGGAAAGGTATTCCAGAGCTTTGCTATTCTTGCTGTCAAGGCCAACCGCCCATTTGGATGTCTCAGCTCAGTATCTCCTGTTGTAATAGAATCTCTTTTCCTTGTCCTACCTGCAGCAGTGGGAGAAAGTGTTTATTTCCTTCTTTGCACCTACCTCTAACTGATTTGAAAACATCTCTCCCATCACCCTGAAACCAGCCCAGTCATCCATCCTGTCACCCTTCTCACTGCTTTTCTCCAGTCATCTCCAGCTGATCCCTATTTTGCAGGAAGTGCAGTGCCCGCAGCTAGATACCATGTTCCAAAAAAGGCTTTCCGCTACCACGAGGAAAAGGGACCACGCCATGTATCTTACAGATTACATTCCTGTTCATACATTCCGTAACAACATTTGGGTTTTTTTTTCAGGAACAGGATGCTGTTGAATCATGTTCAGCTGGTGACTGTCTATAACCCCAGGAGAACTCTTCTGCACAACTGCTACCGCAGCAGCCTGTTCTGTCCCATCCTGTATTTGTTCAGCTGATCGCAGCTTCTGCTGAAGTGTACAGACACGCATTTGTCAAATCCATTGCTGGACTTAGTGCATCACATGCTAATTCTTTTGAATTTGTCAAGTTCACTCTGAATTGTATTTGTCTTCTGCTCAGTCAGTAGCTAGCTCAAGTCTGCTGCTCCCTACAATTTAATCAGCATATGCCATCCAAGTTGTTAATGGAAATACCAAGTAATCTCAAATCAGAGCGGAACTGCAGAGAATCCCCCTCAATATATCCCTGCAGTGTGAATTCTTAATAATTACTCTGAGTAGGGTTTTCCAAACAGTTTTTATAACCTCACTTTTAAATTGGTGTCAGTCCACATTTCCCTGCTATCTCATGTGAAGTCATTAGAGTCACTTGAAATAAAGCTGCACTCACTGCTTCTCCTCTACTCAAGGAGCTTGTTAACTTGGTGCAGATTAACAAAATTTGATCTTTCTTTTAGACACTCACTGGTAAGTTTCCCTTTTCCATTAATTTTCCAGTTTAAACTATTAACCCTGAGTTCTGAGCAGGCAGGAGGAAGCAGAGACAAGATGAGCCTTCAGAGGTTACAGCAATCCCTTTGTCTCTAATGCTGGGAAGTAATTTACCACATGGGGTGTCCGACTTAGGCACGAGGACAACTACAGTTGTTGTGCTTGTGCTGCAATCCATTACACAGGGCAGAGTAAGAAGAGCTTGTCTAAGTGAGGACCTGAGAACCCTCAAAGCATTCACTGCTCTGCCCTGACATCACACAACACAAGGACAATGAAAGTCTTTTCCTCCTGTGCCTATGGGTCCCTCCCTACTGCTAGATTTCAGTATCCGGCCATTCCAGTGAGAAAATCACATCCATGAAACAGACAAGGCTATCCCACAATATCCTGCACTTGTTTCAAAGATCTCAGGTAACTGGATTAAACCTCAAAAAAAAAAAAAAAAAAAAAAAAAAAAAAAAAAATCCAGCAAATAAAGTAAACATGCATCCAGTAATAATTTCCATGGCATCAAAACCTGTGTGATGAAACTACTCCCAACATCGACTTTGGTAACAGAAGCCTTGAATACCCTTTTCAGGAAACCTTTGCAAAGGTGGCTGTGGATCATCAGCACCAGTAATTACTCTCTGGGATTGTCCTGTGCAGGGCCAGGAGCTGGACTTGATGATCCTTGTGGGTCCCTTCCAACTCAAGATATTCTATGATTCTATGACTTCATCAATAAAACCTGATCATTTGGCAACTCTTAATTGAACATGATGCTGGACAATTTTTTCCTGACATTAATTCCTGTGCAGACAGGATATGATTGTTCTCAGGTCACAGTAATTACCTACTGTGCTCATTAAATCAACTCCTTGTTTAAGGTGATGACATAATAATAAAATCTTCATCAATAGGTCAATAGTGCCCTTTCTCCTACGATGTCTTCCCAGCACATTTCTTGATACTTTTAAAGTCACTGAAAGGTACTGCTGTCTTGCTCTCGGCAGTTACGTATTTGGACAAATCCAGTGATTTCCAATTGATCCTTTGCTTAATCTCTTATGCTGTATTTCTATGGTTCCAAAGTGCATCCTGGATGCAGCTGCTTGTGTGCAGTGTGATTAACTTGCACTGTCATGGAACCCCAGCTGGCAACTCAGCCCTGCACAGCCGCTCACTCATTGCTCTTCCTGGCGGGATGGGGGAGAGAACTGGAAGAGTTAAAAGTGAGAAGACACGGGGCAAAAAAAGATGAAAATAATAATGGTGATGATGATGATAACAAGAATAATGATAAATAAATTAGAATGTATAAAACAGGTGATGCACAATCCAACTCTCACCACTTGCTGATGGATGCTTGGCCAGTTCCTGAGCAGCAGACCCAGCCAGCTTTCCCCCCAGTTTATTACACCATATGGTAGGGAATATCTCTTTGGATAAGCTGTCCTGGCTCTGTGCCCTCCCAACTTCTTGTGTCCTCCAGCCATGAGAAGTTGAGAAGTCCTTGACGTAATACAAACACTACTTAGCAACCACTAAACCATCACTGTGTTATCAACAGTATTCTTACACCAAATCCAAAACACAGCACTGTACCAGCTACTAGAAGAAAATGAACTCTATCCCAGCTGAAGCCAATACATACTCTGCATTTCCTTGGTCTCTTAGTCTAAATCAATTCACTCTTGAAAAAAAAAAGTTCTTGAAAGGTGAGAAAGGGAACCTCCAGCAAGTCAGTCACTTCGCATTAAGCAGTGGTAAATCCAAAGCAGCTTACCCAGTGCAGAGTTAGGAACACAAACACGCAGAGTTACCAAGTGCCACACTGTCAGCATGATGCCTTCTCACCTCTCTCCTTGTAATGTTTTCCTGGGCCTGTAACCTCAATAGGAAATACTGCATTTATGCATTAAAATGACAGTTTCAAAAGTTATACTTTTGGAAAAAGGACAGATATGCAAGCATGAAATTCGTAACTCATTTATTGAATAGATATATGCAAGGATACCAATAAAAAGAAACTAATACTGCAAACTACAACTTTGGAAGTAAAGCCAATATAACAGGAACAAAATATACATAACATTGTAGATAGGAATGCATTTACCCTCTTCCATACATTCCTTGTCTTTACACCTAATGTAAATGTATGCTAGAGCAAAAGCTGCAAACGTTGGCCTAACCTGAGGGCTTTCAAGCACCAGCTCTCCAGGATTCATTAAGGGCTGAGATGTCACTGCTGACTAATGGCTGTGCACACATGATATAATGACATATATATGTCACCAAGTATAAATCAAGGGCTGTGTTCTGTTTTTTCAGCTCCATCACTAATACAGTGGAATCTGGTGACAGGGAAGAAGTTACTAACTGCTATCGTGTACTTTCAGTTCTCTTCAGATTAATTTCATCTAATGAGGATTAATTTTCTTGTCAATCTGATTCAGCGTATTAATATTTTTGGAATGCACTGATTATCACCTGCCAGATAAGTCTGATATTTCAAACAGATTATCACCTCTTCATTTTTCACTCTGTTTTAGCATGAAGTTCTTTTTCCTAAAGGCAGGAGTAAGAGGCAGACTCTCTTCTGTTACACTCCATTTTAGGGCCGGATTTGGCAGACTCAAATGATTGTAGATCAGCACAGCTCTTTGTACCTAAAGCTGAAACTTTGTGGAGTGTAGGTGTGATTCCTACTAGAGCCTTATCACAGAACTCCTGTGGGTCAACACCTGCTGAAAGAGTAAATCTTCTGTGCACCTCATCTAGGGAGCTGCACTGACACTGAACCAGCCTTTTCCCCCTTCCCTGAAATGGAGTGACAGCACAGCCCACTGCTACAGGGCTTGACCACCTTGGGACGCAGGCACTGCACCAGCTGTATCCTCAAGATACTTGAACAGTATTCGTGTGATGCCTGTCCTTCCTTGGTACAGTCCTTTCTGGGAACAGCACAACCACAGATCTGGGAGACCACAGAGACACAGTGAGTTAGGGAGATCTCTTAATGGAGAAGTGCAGGGAGCTGGGGAGAAACCTCCCTTCTCAGAGGGTTCCAGGCATCTTAAACAGCACACAATCCTCTTGTGAGCAAAAGAAATGCCCAAAGGCAAAAAGTAACAATAATAATAATCATAATAACAATAAAAATTAAAGTGAAACCAGTAAAGACAAGTTTTGTTGAATTCATGATGTTGAATCCTCTGATTGTGAGATGAAAGCAGAAGGTGGCTAGTAAGAAAAATCTCAGTAACAAATTGACTGTATTAATTTAACTAGCTAATTTAAACATACCTAGTTCACCTATAGAGCACTTTCATTACTTCTAACATTTCTGGGAAGGCAGTAGATGCTCCAGAATAATGTTCAATATATGCTTGCAAAGATTACATTGCTTTACCAAAAAAAAAAACAAAACCAAACCAAACCAAAAACCCAACAAACCGCAAATCAAAACAAACCCCCAAAAAATCCAGACAGACTGTCTGAAATTCCAAGCTAAAATACACATGAAAAGACAGTAATGGCAATATTTTGTCTTTTAAAAAAATGATGTAAATGTTGTATACTATCATACATTGTCATGCTTTTTAAAACTACAATTAAGGACGTAAGAGATGTACAGTAAATACACTGCTGAGGTACATTTCTTCTAAATATTAACACCACAACAGAATTACTCCCCAGCAGGTGATGCTACTTGGGAACATATAAATACAATTTTTACATTTTAAGGCACTTTTACCCAGCATACATGAGTTGAAGTCAGTTAAGACAAATTTGAGGCTTGTAAGAAAAGGGTTTTGCTTTTGACTTTGCTTCCATGAATTCTGAATTGATGACAGTTTCACCACGCCATTTCAGCACACAGGGGTAACAGAAACCAGCCACTAGCTTTTCTGCTACCCGAAGGTAAAGTGCTGTTCTGGTTCTTTGAGGCATGGAATGGGGTTGTTTATCCATAACAGGTGAGTTATTGGACTGAATATTATACTAAGCCACTGACACACAATGAATCAGAGCTCAGTCTCAAGCACAGTCAGTATGCTGGCAGATCTACCCCATGCAAACTTAGTTAAATACAGTAGCTGCAAACAAAGTGCCTTTTTTCCATGGGAGGGCCATGTCTGAGGCACAAATTGACATAATTTAAATATTGAAGGATGCTATTTTGCATTCTAAAAGTGTTCTGAGTGGCTGAAAAATGTTCATATTCTAGGAGAAACAAAACACCTTGATAGACAATTTCAATAACCGATCTGTCATTGCAATTCAAGTCACGCTTTTAATTTTGAAAGTTACAAATACAAAATAAAAATGATCAATGGCATCATGTTTAGAGCAGTAACTGAATATTTTCTGTACACAGCAATATTTCTTTCCAAACACCATTATTCTCCAGGAAAGCAAAGAGAATTGATTGAATTCTAACAGGTAAAATGTTAGAAACTCCAACGTACAGTAATTGAGTCCCTCAAGACATTAAGGGAATGCATAAGAAGACAAATGACACACGTTAAATCTTTTAAAAATACAAGTAAAAAATGCTACAGGAACTCATGTTACAAATGAACTGTTTTTGCAATACCAATCACAGAAGAAATGTAGCAGTTTATAGTCAAATCAGTGTCTTTTGCTTGTTTCAAATCCAGACGAGTTGTTGGGAGTTCAGAGTGAAACAAGTCAAAACCCTAAACAAACAATAAGGTATTGTGGTAGCAACAGACAAACATGTGGACTAGATTCAGCTTTTTGGTTTTATTTAAGTCTGAGGATGTGCTTTAATAGACCAATTGAAGAAGCCAATAGCCATTAGAAATGACAAGGTGTTTTAAAAGCAGTCAGAGGACTGTTCTGTTAGGTTCGGTATAACCTAGATCTGATCATTCCCTAAAGGAACATCAAATTCTAGCAAGTAGAATTCCATGATGTGATGGTTGACTTGAAAGAGAAAGGAAAAAAAAATATCACTAGAACAATAAGGATGATACATGAAGTTTCTCATATAGTGGTCATACAATTAAAAAATAAATACCCATCTAGCAAAAAAAGGTTGTTTCCTCATTCTTCTCACAGAATATGGGACCTTTATGCACATTCTTGACAAAACATGAAGTGTTCCACACAACAGAGAACACCTGAGGTATGGACGTCAGATATGGTGGCTAAATTCCATAGTGAGTTAAGAGTTTTAACTCTCTGAAGTAAAAGAGACTGGGCTGCGAAGTCCAAACATTTGTATAGTAAGGTTTTAATTACACTTAGTGAAGTGTTCTTCGTAAATCAAGACACAGAAAGAGGTGGGTTGTTGGGGAAAGAATGAACTACAGCCCTTTGGCATGAGTTCTAAAGCTCACAGCTCAGAACCGACAGCTGCTCAAGTAAATCTCCCGCAAACAATGCTGGGCGGAATGAGCAATCACAACAGGAACAACCTGAAATGTTCAAGCGTGCTTCGTGTACACCAAGTCCTTTCCTACTGGGTGCTTCCCAAGCAAAAACAGCGCAGCTTTCCCATGTACAGTCTCCGGAACTTGTGCAGGAAGAAAACGCAAAATTCACAAAGTACCCGCTCATTGCCACCACGGACTTGTCCATGTTGTTAATTGAACTAGCTAAGACCATCCCTCATTGTGTGAATCCACTAAACAACTTACACATTCCAAATCTTAAGGATTTTATTCAGTCCAGAAATATAGATCTTACTTCATTTCAATGTCTGCCTTAACTTTTGACACTGTACATATTACATATCATTTATATAGTGTTTCATTTTTTCCAGACACTGCAGACTACAAACTACATAATATTGACATGTAAAACTCTGCCACTTACTGAAGGCTCACACACATGAACGTTTCAGGCAGTTCAATGAAATTTCTAACAGAGATGGGTAGTAAAAAGTTACTAACCCTTTTCTGATTTTTAGAAAACAATTTAAAAGAATTAGTAGTTATGATGTCTTAGCCATTCCCAGTTCTATAACTCTGTCCCTTGAACCTGTTTAAAAAATGATGAAAACAATAGTAAATTTAGAATCATACAGAAAAGCATTTTGCAGCTCTGACATTACATCTACGTTTAGCAATAGAAATGAGGGCCTCCCTTCTTACACTGTTACAAAGTCAGCTGGATTTAAAAAACAACAAATCCTCCCCATTCTTCTACAGTATGCCAATAAAAAGTACTCTGCATACACTAGATTTAAATACTTCACTGCAATAAACTACATTAATTGTATATTGCGTTTCAGTCTTGGTAACAGATCTGTCAGGAGTAACTTCCATACCTAGTTTCCATTGAGCTGCTGCTGAGGAATGTCATTATGGTCAGTGCCTGATTTGCCACGGCTTTTGCTTTCTCTTTCTTCATCCTCTTCATCTCTTTCATCATTTCCACTATGGTTTTTACAATAGAGTCTGGCACAATAAAAGAAACAGTGAGGATTTACACTGAAAATATCCATCAAAACCTGACTTTCCTCTCAATTATTTTCAGACGTGCTACAAGTCAGCTGCAAACTCTTAAGTCATTCAAGGCTTTCAGTCAAGCATCAGTTAAACTGAGAAGGCAAACAAGGTTCAAGAGCAGCCAACAAAACTGTGACCAATCCCAGTTTTCCAGAACTGCCAGCGCACTGCTCGGTGAATGCCCTCTCGTGGGCACAGCGCAGCAACTCAGCTGCAACCAAGTCACAGCTCTTCAGGAAGGATGGAAAGTTATGGGGTCCAAAAAGCCCCGGAAGGAAGCTACAAACACATCGATGTGGAGGAATCACGACATCAATTTTCTTGATCTAGATTATAGATTACTGGAGAAGATAAATATAATACAAGTCAAATAATTTTCTCCTCATATTTACAACACTACAGAAATTTTGAATTAGCAGAGTAACTGAAATATTTTGTAAAGTCAACGATTACTTAAAAATACTATTTTAAATTAAATAGTATCCTCTTTTTTTTAAGAACATATTGACTAGCCAAGCTAGGCAGAAAAAGTATCATGAAATATCTTTACTTGTGTAATAGATTCAACAATTGCATAGGTCCTTACTTATAAATTCCTCGTGACATATTCTCAATGTATTTAGCTTTGTCTTCTACTCCACAGTGGTAATGGTATGTTTTTATGCAGGCTTTGATTTCACACCCAATAGTGGCACCAGGCTGGCTGCAGAGTGTGCATTTCTGTGCAGGGGAAAGAAGAGAACAGCAACGTTCAACCGCTCAGTCTTTTGTCTCTTAGTATTCAGTTCAGTGTTCCTCATATTTATGGCTACCATTCTGGAACAGAGTAATTCCTCTGGCAGATCATCCTTCCAATGAAAAATTAATCAAAGACATGGTAAACCAGATATAAAATACCAACCCATTAAAATATGAACACTAGGATTTACCTGTAACTGTTGCACAGAAAATTGGCACATGATTGCAATACATGTTATTCCATTTCCAAGGTTATTTCACTGCTGCTGCAGTTAGTATGCTAATATATAAAGAGTCTTATATTATTTTTTTCCAAGGAACAATATTGCTAGTTGTTTATTCTCTCCCTGATCCCCCATAAATTTCTTAGCACTTTAAAAGCATCCTGAATTGTAGTAAAACACAGTGTGATGTTTTACCAGCACCCCCATCTCTGAGACCTTAGTACATTTTCCTACCTAAAACACCAAAACTGTTGGAAACACTGGTTTGTTTCCAATGCTATAGAATATATTCACTGCAAGAACGGCATGTTCTCTAATTTTATGTGCAGCTTCACATTGTGTGTTTTTAGTAACACAGGTCCAAAGCTGTTACTCTCTCACAGTTACAGCATGGCTAATGTGGATCATATTATGATAATAATATTTATGTACATTGTCATAAAGAATCCCAAATACCACATGCCCAAACACCACTAATATTAAGGTGATTCCTATCTGGCTGCCCTTCCCACAAGTAACAATACATTTTAATTTTGTGTTTAGAAACAGATGGAAAAGATTGCTCCATAAAAGGAGGAGGCAGAGCTACATACATCTTAGCAGAATCACTAAGACATTCACCACATTCTTCAGGTACATACCATTCTTTTTCCTCTCTTGATTTCTTGAAGTACAGTTTTGATATCAAAATCACCAAATTCTGCCCTTGAAGTTGTTGTTAGCTGGACAGTGCCAGAAGAGAACAACTGTAAAACAAGCAAGTCAAAAAATAATGTCAGGTCACCAACACGATTGGAATTTTTTTCTGTGCAGGAATAACTGAGCACTGAACATCCTGTTTCGTGATCTCAGACAGCATGTGCTATACCAACAAACTAGGAAAAACCCTGTGCTGAGCAATTAAAAGTATTCCTTCTGATCCCCATCTGACTGCTTTAATTAGAGTTGTTGTTGCCTTGGAGAAATATATTTTAAAAGACAGAGGAGTAGGTGAGAAATGATGACAGGATGAAAACATAAAGTCGCAAACGGGCAATATTATCAATTACACTACTCAACTTTTTAGGAACATTCCATTTCCTTCCTTGTGACGTATGTCAGGTTCAACCCTGATGTCAATATAGCTGTGAAGTCCTGAGGGATGACAATGGAGCACAGAAGTACCATCCCTTCCATTATCATCCTGGTATATTCAGCTCTAACTGCCTTAAAACTGAAGTTCAGGTACACAAAGTAACAAAGAGCCTTGCTACAGTAAGACTCAGAGCTACTGGCAAACACCAGCTCTCTGTTAAGTGAGGCTGGGTACAGAAAGGCAATGATTATACTCCACCGATTGCCTAGACTATTTATTCGTTTTGAGGTACAGCATGAACCAGTGAAGTTACCCAAAGCCCTACCTCATTCATAGAATGAGTGATATGAAAGATGGCACTGTCTGCTCATGTTCATTGCAATTAGATCCCATTCAGGCTGACAGTTCTATAAATGTCATAATCTAAAGGCAAGAGCTTTCTAGAACTTCCATATCCCACACTCAAGTCACACAGCCTGAATCCACAGGTCAGAAAATTAATGAAGTTCATGGATTCTTCTCAGATTGTGCCTGAATGCCTGTGAAGCTGTTTTTTTCTTGGAAAGGATTCTTTTAGTTAAAAGTGTTTTCTATTTTCCTTTCTAAATACTTCATATGCATTTAGATGCTAAGGGAGCATTTTTAATAAGCTAAAGAGTCTTCCTGAGCTAATTCCATCCCTTAGCATGAAGCCAACTTTTATTCATATTGCCTGCAGTGAAAATAAATGAATTGCTCACTTTGCAACACTTCAGTGCTTAAGGAGATCATCAGCATACAGACAATACTCATGCATAATTACATGTGAGAGTACTGTATTAAAATCCAAAACAGCAATTCAGACAAAATTCACAGAACAGACTGGTTAACAAAAATACTGTTACTCACCATGCACTTATAGTGTGCTGCAGCCTTTTTGGCATTAAATATATGAAGCTTTCCTCTAGCTTCATTTTCTTCTTCACCTGCATGACAGAATCCACATTTAGGTTTTGTATCACTGGGGCTGCTTCTGTGGGGAGACCTGTCTCTCTGAAAGAAAAACATTTTACTAAAATATACTGCTGGGATACAAATAAGGTTGCAATTTTAAAAGCCTGTGGCCACCAGCTGGAGGCTCAGACAACTGCAAATTTTAATAAAACTTGTATTTCAGAGAAGAATTATGCAATTCTGTCTTCTAAGAAGTTTAGCGTATTTACTGCTTACATAGGAACTGCTTTCTATTTCATCTGTGCCATGTGAGGACGTAGATCTAGTGTCTTCAGACTGCCCTTTGAAATTTGTTTTTCTTGGCTTTCCCTTACGACCCCTCCTTTTTCCTTTGGGAGGCGAAGGCTCCAATTCGTGTTCATTGATATTTTCTTCTAAATCTGCTTTAGAAGTCAGAAAACATCATTAAATAAGATTCTCCACAATTTTACACAAAACAAACTAAGGAAAAAACCCAAACCAAACAAAAAAACCTCAGAACCCACGAAAACCAGACAAGAAAAATCACAACTTGTATTTTCTGAATTTTGGTCAGAAATAAAAATAGCACCTTTTTCCCATTTATTACAAATATGCAACTGCAGATCCTGAAAACATTACTTTTTATATGTCACACAGCTTTGCATCTTTATAACATATGAAGGTTTAGTGTTTCTTACAACTTCTACTTTCAGACCTAAAATGTGTCCTCAGATACACATTTTCACCTTCACTGAAAATAACATTCATTTAAGCTACACTGAAACTGGAAAGTATTTTCACCCATGAAATATGCTATTAATTTATTATTTTAAGATGCATAACTCCAATGTAAATTGCCCTTGATAGTATGCCAGCGTACGCAAATAACACCTCTCTTCTTGCTTTATTAATTCATGCCTGTTGACTTAGGAAAAAAATTCACTCATTGGGTTATAACATTAACATCAAGCTTTAAAACTGAAATGTGTTCTGCCTTCATGAAACAAATCTACAATTTTATGTCATTATAGAATATTTTTACATCTGCAGCTAAAAGCAGCCTCCAGTTTAGAGGAAATCATCCACACTGACAACACAGTCAAGTATTTACAGACCATTAAGAATATAAGAACACTTATTTTTAATACAGACAAACCAAAGAGGCCTGACAAGTTCCTTTGCAAATGTCAGCTGAGCTGTGAATGCTATACAGAGCTGAGTCCAGTACTTGGGCACACTGTCTTTTGGACAACTCACAGCTACACAGAGGATACAGATCAATTCTGCAAGATTAAAACTGCTTCCAATATGATCTAGTTAAATTATATCTGATAACTGCATCTAACAACCAGCTCTATTCAGTCACTAACAACTTTCCTACTCACTGGAGCATCCTCCCTTTTTTCTTTTAATATGTAGCACCCACCCCTGTTCGAACCACAAACATCTTTCAGCAGACTTGTTTAAAGAAACATGCATAGAAACCGATGAAGGACTTTTCTTCTCAAAATCCAAACCACAAACATCAGTATGAGCCCTCAAACAGAAGGAAATGGTAATCAGAAGACTTGGAACATTCACTTGATGGATATTGCCGTATTGTTTTAGTATCCAGACAGGACATCTCAGTTGGAGACTAAATGCTGCTTTGCCAGCACTCGTCTTTCTTACCCATTATCACATAAAAATCAGATCACCTTTCTATCTCATGATAACAGTGACTCAACTGCACAAAACTTAAAGTCAAAGTGCTGAACATATTCCACAGCCACCAAGTGGGAGCAGAAGATGACTGAAGCCCTGGCCCAGCTACAGCTTTTACTCAGTTATTAAGGAAGGACAGAAAACTCATCCAAATGCATCACAACAGGTTATACTAAAATTTATACAGATCTGCAAATTATTTTGGTTTAAACTTACAGATTATTCAGCTATATAAAGATTTGCCCAAGTTGCTACAAAGACACATCAGTCTGTCAACAACATCCCTATACTTTAATATATAAACTACTCTTTTCTAACTGCACGTGAAAAGCACCATTTATTTTACTCTGAAAAAACAAAATACATGATGACACAGATTATGTAATGAAACAATACATTTTACATTTTCTTCTCAGAATTTCCCATCTAACATTATTTTTCATTTATCACTACTTGCTAAATTCCCCAAGCAAGATTATGCAATTTAGATATTGACCTCTTAGACTGCATGTAGCAAATTTCATTACAATACGAAAAACCTCTTTCAAAAAGAATTCTCTTTTATCTTGTTCATCATATGAACTCTCCACCAATTACTCAAAGAAATTTGTGAATATTTGTCTCTATTTTTACATTTACAGAAATCATAGACGGTTATTCTAGATAAAGTCTTACAAAAAGGTGACTATTAAATTTGTGATCCTTTAAATGACATGAATAAAAAGTTTAAAAATTCCTCCCAAAATGTTTCAATGGATTTCCCTACTGTATTTGATGAAGCAAAACATAGTCCATTCACAACCATTCCTTATTTTTTCCAAAGCTCCTTGTCAATTCTGTCAGCCAAAATGCTTTCCACCTCAGTCCACCCACATTTTCTACAATAACATTAAAGCATGTCCTTAACTCTTTACAGCCCCACTTACAAAACTAGACGTGAGTCATAATTGCCAAAAACCAAGCACACCTTATGAAAACCAACTTCTTATAAGAAACGTCAGTCTTCTAATAGAGTAAGTTAAGTGCTATTTTTTAGTCTATAATTATTAGTGTACTTAAGATACGAGAAGTAAAAATGCTGTATTTTTAAAAGATGGTTTTTTATCTTATATTGAAAGTATGAAGAACGCACAGCTTTCCTCAAAGGAGAACCCCTCTTCTGTGCTCAAAACTACAACTTTCAGAAAAGTTCAGACATCATTAAAATCCAGATGCTACATGACCCCTTCACTAAAATACAATTCCTTGAAGATTTACATCTCCTACTTCAAGTTACATGGACCTATAGAGTAACACCACCAAGACATGAGGATCTGCTCTACCACATCTGTCCTTCAAGACTGATACATCAAAGCATTAAAGCTCCTCTCATTTTTACGGCACCTTGAACTCACAGAATAGAACAGGGAGAGACTGTAACCAGCTGTCAAACACATCTGCCCTGGATGGTCTTCACGTTTAATTTACAACTTGGTGGGTACCCTATCCCTCCCCTGAAGCCCACTGCCAGCTTACCCTGTATCCCTGGCATCTGATGGTTGGGTGTTTCCAACTTCCCATGTCACCTTGAACTAAGGAAAACACAAAGAGTTGTTCAACTCCTCCGTGACCAGGTGATGTTTTATCATGGGTATCACCCATCCTCTGAATCCCCTGAGATTCCCTAGAATACCCTCTTTAACTGCCCCCATCCCATATCCCATTACTGCACTGATTTTTAAAATCATGACAATATTCTCAACATAACTTTATCTAAAGTGTTCCAAGGAAGTTTCTGTGAGCTTCCCTCAGAAGTCCCTAAACGCTAGATCTGAAAAGAGCCCAATACACAACATGGCCTGAGAAGGGGCGCAAGGATAGAAATCAAGAGGAAACAATCTACATTTTAAAAAGCACCTAGGAATATGCTATTGCAAATTAAGATGAGTAGCAACAAGCCCCTAATTTGCATTTTAGAAATCCATGAGCAGAACAAAGCACCACAGAAGGAAGCCTGGCAAAGTGCTGTATTACATCAACTCTTAACAGGGAGATTTCAGCTTCAGAGAAAAATCTAAAAATTCCCCTTTGATCATTACTAGAAGGAAAAAGGATCAACATGTTTTGCTGTTTAAAATAAGGCTTGGCAGAGAAGAGGTTGAGATATCACTGATCCATACTGCATCAGCTTGAAATACACATGGAATCACCCCTTTCCAAAAGCCATGTCAAAGCAAAGTAATAAAAAAGTATACGCTTTAAAGGTCATGAAAGAACAAGTAAAAAGAGGATGTGTACAATAAATACTGCTCTATTGACATCCTATATTACCTTAAACAACAGAGTAAGAGAGCAAGAAACAAAGGAGGCTGAGTTTGTATGAGGAAGATAAAAACCAAAACTACTGGCACAGTGTATTTTCAAGTAGGACTGGACATAGAACGAACCCAAAGCATAGAGTGTTGAAGTGGCTGAGACATGCTGCTATATAAATCTGAAATCACACATATGCAGGTAATGTTTTACAGTGCATTTGGGATAAAAGAGAAACTAAAAATTCAAGGAGCAAAAATCAATCTTATTAGATTTTTAGAAGAGAAATGGAATCCCAACAGGGAAAGAAAATAGTATTTCAGCATGCTAGAGTACAATCTCCTTAAACTATGGCTGAAATCAAATAAACCGTATGAGCCAACATCATTATTTTAAATTGGAAAGAAATGTCAAAACCCCCCCCAAAACAGCTTTATTGGCCCAGTACTTAATAGTAAAAATGTGGATGCATCTATAAGCAATAATAAGAACCAGAGATTTGCATAAACCCCCTTGCAAGCAAATACAAAATCAGGTAAACTAATCATGAAATAGTAGTAGTTTTTATCAGCAGACGATGTGAAATTAACAACCAAAATGCTGAATATAATTTTTGGGTTATCTTTTTCAATGGCAGAAGAGTAAGTTACATGAAACATATACTAAAGTAAGAGTGGAGAGGAAAAAATTAAATTACCCCTTCGGTTCTGCCACTAACATATTTTCCGAAAGCCCCAGATACTTCAAGGAACTGATGACTCTTGTCCAAAAGTTATTTGTTATGAGGTACTTGAGATTATTTCTTCAATTAAGTACATTTAACATAGAAATATAATAATAATAATAGTCCTTACTTGTTGGGGTCACTCCCCTGCC
>NW_008236209.1:7267903-7281612 GCF_000691975.1 Corvus brachyrhynchos
TTAAACCCTCTCCTGCCTCAGTTTCCCCACAAAGCATGCCCGGAGAGTTCTATCTCCCTTCTGTCAGCCCTAAGATGTTCCACAGAATCTGTTTGGACATTTAAAGACTCAGGAGGGTGGCTTGTTTTGTCTTGAAACTGTTCTTGTTATGTTTATCCAGTTATTTTCATTCTCCTTTTATTGAAATAAAACGGGTGAGATGTTGGGGTCCCTCCCCTGCCATGGAGCCCTGGGAGAGGGGCCCTGGGGGGGAGGCACGGGGTCTCCCTGCCCCTGGTCAGTCTCATTTCCCATTGGTTGGTTTGTGTTCCCGGGGTGGCCAAGGATCCTGGGGTCCCGTGACTGAGGAGTTCCTGAGCAGAGCCCCGGCCATGCGGCTGGAGAAACAAACATCTCTGAAACAACTACCATGAATCTGTCCATATATACTTCGCTTTCCATGGGACTCCTGGTTTGAAATATACTTGTTGCAGTAATCCCCGCTGCAACACTTACTAACCACACAATTTAAAGGCATTTTCAAGCAAAGAAACACTGGCAAAGACTGAAGACAGATCATGCACTTGGCTTATTTGCACAATCATAAAGCTTATGACCACTGGTCTGATGAATTTGTTGAGTAGCTGACCAAGCCTCTCTGTGTAACACCTTGCCTAGATGGGAAGGAGAATTAGAACATCACAGGACAGCTCCTCGAACAGGAGAAACCATTCACCACATGATTTTTTCATTTTTCCTTTTCCATTAGCCATGTGGTTTTCCATAAGAAAACCCTGATGTGATGCTTCTGCACAAACCCTCATTAGACTATAATGGGACATTGCTAATTCCCCGTCTGGACAAACTTCTTTTGTGGGAACACCAGGTAAACATTTGATGCCACAGCCAGAGCGTTTTCCAGGAGACAGACACCAAGCAGGCTGAGTTAGCAAAGCCAGGGAAGACTTTCTCACCACCAAAACCAAAATGACCCCAAATGCAACATTACAGAAACATTTACACCTGACTGTGTTACTGCAAACACCACAAGGCAAGCCTGTGCTGGGACCAGTTCTACACAAAATGCAACAGGGAACAACCACTGCTTGAAGAATCCAAAGATGAATCAGAATGTTACCTAATCAGAAGGCCAAAAAAGTTGCAGATGTTTTTCCTGACAGTCTCTGGTTTTCACAGCACTTTGGAAAAGAACTCAGTGCACTACAGATTGCAGTGTCTCTAAATAGGTCTCAGAGAAATATCATCCTGACTCAACTTACTGAGCAGTGTGAGAAGCACAGATTCCATGTCTGATCTTTAGAATAACATGAAAAGGATGCTAGGACAGGGAATGTCCTTACTTCCACTGTGGAAACATAATTCCCCGAGGCTTTGAGCACAGCTACAACAAAACTAAATTTTATTTTCTGACCCCACAGTTCTCAAGCTTAAAACATTAAGAAGAGAAGTCACACGGCTGTCTTTGTTAGTCTTTGTTTTACCACTAGGTAACAGAAGAATGAAATTACATTCTTATCTTAGTTTATATTAAACTATTCCTCATCAGCTGAATTTGTTTTAAATTCAACACATGAATCAGGGCAGTCCCACCTGCAGGGAAACTGAGAGAAGCCAGTTTTTTTCATTTTTCAACAATTATTTCCAGTACATTGGAAGAAATTCCAACAAACAGTTCCAAAACAATAGTTCGACAATACTCCATTCTTCAAAAAGAATAAATGCAATTGTATCCAACTGAACTGAAATTCAACTAATAGTTAACTGTGATCATTTGAAAGCACTGGCACCAATTCCTGTAACCTATTAGGTACACAAAAACTTAGACGGCTTGCCTAAAATTATCAATTAAGCTGTTATCCAAAGTTCAGTTATTTTGTTAAATTTGTAACCAGCAAGACAAAAATCTATATGTCCTTCTTCCAGATAATGGGAACACAGCACAGAAAAATCACTTTGAATTACACAAAGGAAATCAGAAACACAATTTCCCTATTCTATGTCACCTAAAGGCCAGGCCATACAGATAAATTAGATACACCCAACAATTTGTTGAAACATATAACGAATTTAAGAGCACAGTACTCTGCTGCCATGTTTCACATTTTTATATTCAAAGAAACAGAAGGTAATTCAGCAACTCCTGTCAAGTGAAAAAAAATTAATTCCCATCACTCATTAATTTTGTCTTGATGAGCAGACACCAAGTCTGATGAATTCTCACACCACTTGAATTTCATAACAGCAATAAAAAACATCTATGAGGTCCTTTTTGTTAAGTCTTAGCAAGTAACTTAATTCCAATATAGGTCCTTCAACAACATTTCCATGCAGGATTCAAGAGGTTTTCTTTAACTTTTATTAAATGTTTAACAGATAGTCTTTTTAAACTAGAACTTCTAACAAAAGTACATGAGCCAGATCTCAGACTTGGGCAAGTATGCCCCCAGAAGCATCCATTTTCTAGGGAAGGGAAGGAAAAATCTTGCTGTTATGCAGCAGTGCTGCCTACAGAAAATAAACTGTTCTGGACAAACCGAACACTCCTAAAAACTCTTTGAACATCCACTAACATAATTGACAGAATAAAAACACTTGGACTGGAACAATTAAATCTGGATACAAAGAACCAAGCCCAAGAACCCACAGATGTTCTGAACTGACCAAGAAAAAAAACCCCAATAAAATAAAATTTTAAAATCCCCAACCAAAAAGCAACCAAGAGTGGTTTCCATTAAAAAGGGACTGATGGTTCCAGTGCCTCTGTGCACCCACACTGGGTGACAGAACCACACATAAGCTTTAACTGTTCTGTTAGGAAAACATCGCTAGGAGCAAAGATTAATGAAAATGAAACTAAAACAAGATTTAAAAAAAAAAAAAAAAAAAAAAGAAAGAAAGCCACTATGTTAACATCTAGTTTCCCTTCCTAGTCTAATCACTCTTCTCTGCCAAGTCCTTTATCTGTTTTCACACACTGCCATTCTTTCACATTTAAATGCCTCCTTGACACTCACATTTTCATCAAAAAACAAACGAAATACATAGCATATATAAAGCTTAATCTCACCATCCAACACCTTCCAGTCGTCATTTCACTGAGCAAACTTCAGCATTTAAGTATTGAGGAAAAAACCTCCCAAGTCCCTTCTGAAACTCTGAAAACCACCCTGTAATTTCTGTCTGCTAAAGTTAATTAGTGTTCAGTGTAGCAAAATACCATTACTATGGAAATTACTTACAGCATTGTATCAGGCATACGCAATATTTATTTCTACTTTGATTTAAAGGAGGCCTATCCCAAAAGAGCCCCAGCTTCCGGCAATATCAAATCCAAAACTGTAAATAATTATTATTTTATGGGTACAGTTTCCAAAACTGCATGGACTAAAAAGAAAACATATTCTTTGGGAAACAGCTCTGGGTGGAATTTCAGTGAAATATTAAATAAAAACCAGAAAACAGAAATGTGTAGTATAGCTACACATAGTTCTAAAAGTGCAAAGCTATTTCTACAAGTTTAAACCATGACAGAAGTAAATATTTTAAACAAAAAAAATACAGAAAGTATTTGTGCTGATTTTTCCAAGATGCTCACTGGAGATACTGCAAAGTTAAATGCTAAATAATATACTATTGGGTTATTTGGCGTCAGCTTTTCTGATGGACATTGTTTATTTCTTCTCTCCTACCCTCAATCTACAAGTGTCTTTACATGTGTCTAGATAAATGTTTTAATAAACTACCATCAACATTTAATAAAAAAACCACTAATTTTTCCCAATATATCTATAAAAAATTTAAAAGCCTTTGCTGTTAGAAAATGACACTGCAAAATTGGAGATAATGGTTTCTGAAAACTCTTAAATGAAAGCACAAGATCAGATCCTGCAAGAAATCCCAAGCAGAAAAAGTAATCCATTGGCTTTGAGCTCCATGCAGAATCAGAGGCATTTTTACAACTCAAACACTGAGACACTTGTGAGTATCAGTTAAAGAGATTAATCTCTCTGGACTCAAAATGTCTTTCATATTCTGTGTCTTCTAACACACAAAGCAACCCCCAAACAAAGAAACAAAGCACCAAACTACAATATAACATGGCCCCTTCTCTTTGGAGGACTAATTATAACATATATATTACTTTTCTTGTTTAAACCCAGTAACAGTAAAATTAGTTTTATGTGTAGGCGCACAACAATAATTATGTAAATAGACTAAAAAAAAGAATTTCATTTTCTTTGATATTTTCTGCTGCCTTCAGAATATTTCTGAACATTGAAATGACATCCAAACCTTACCATTAATAAATCTACTACCTGTAGCATAAAAAGCAATATATTACCTTAAAAATACATTTGGTATTGAGACTGAAGTAATTTATGAAGTTTCATCTTCACCAAACAGTTGCATACTCCTCATTAGTTAAATCTGATGATACTTCAGTTGAAAGCAATGCAAAAAGTAAACTACCAACTGTTTGCTTACCCAAATTCAGATACCATAGAAAAAGAGAAAAATACCTTAATAAATACACAACAGCACAACTAGTTTCGAATTTTAACAGACCACACAATTTATCTACATTTGTGGCATTTCACTATTCTGCAAAGATACACAGCTTTCATTAATGGATTCATAAAACTTTTTTTTTAAATCAGTATGATTCCAAAACTTATCTGTAAGTGAACTCATCACAACCCTTTTGATTTACTATTGGGTGTTTCTTTTTTCAAGAGTTAAACTCTATTTACTAGTCAAAAAAATAATGAATATTTAGGAACATTAGCAGTAGCAAAAATCAGCTGTTACCTGACAAAATATTTCAGATGTTAATATTGTGAATACTTAACTACAAATATAAGCGAACTTCTTCCAAGAAGGGAATGTATAACTTCTACCCAAACTTTTTGGTTTTATGGAGCATCATATCTTTTGAACATCCTAAAATTTATGGTTTGGTTTTTCTCCACCTCAATAAATAATTTTTAGAGAAAATACAGAAATCTGATGGGCTTCCAAACTCACTGTTTCTCAAAAAAATGTAGCTCTGATTTTTACTGAAAACATTTATATTCTCCAGAAAAACTAAATTTAACCAAGTATCTTTCTACAATGGGAAAAATTTATATTGAATAATTTTACCTTCAGAGTTATGCGTAGTTTTCTTGTGTTTTCGACATAAAATCCTATAAACAGAGTAGTTGAAAACTGTCAAGTCAGTCACGATTCACAGATTATTTACTCATCTTTTAAATTTAAATGCCAGTACATTTTTCTCCCACTTGTAAGACTCACTGATACACAAATCTTGCAGTGAAAATATGCTTTTCTAGCACATCACTACTTTGAATGCCACAATCATAATTAGAATTTTCTGCAACAGTTTTGTTTAGATTCCAAAGTGGGGTTTTGCTTTGCTTTGTTGTTTTTTAAACAAAGAATGTAAAATATAAATCAAAAAATAAACATAACAAATAAATAATAGTTACATGTAAATGCCTTGTGAAGGTTTCTCTCTTATCTGAGCTTTATCATGCAAAGCACAGTAGTAGTGATATGTCTTGTGACACGTTTTCACATCACAGCCAATGGTTGCTCCGGGACAGTGGCATAAAGAGCACATCTGGAAAGGAAAAGAAAACACAATTCATACTACTTTTTTCTTAGTACTTCTGAGTTCAAAAATAATGTATTTACTACTCCTGGTGACAAAACAAATGGATTTATGCACTTGGTATTACTCTTCCTGCTCTCAGGTGTTTTTCATAGTTTATTTTAGAATTAAGAAATTTGTTACAAGTGTGCAACAATGCAATAACCATCAGATGCATTATCAACTCAACCACCATTATCAACTCAAAGAAGAAAATAAGTAATTTATTGTTGTGGAACGTATCTGATGAAAGTGACAGCTATTCACCTAAATATCCCTCTCACAAGGACAGTCTGTTTGTACCAACCATTTCAGAAAAGTTAAAATCATAATTGTACCTGTTTAATTCTGAATTATATTATGAAGGTAGGAAGGAAAAAAAATGACACCCATTTGGGAATGAGTCCTGCAGTCAGAAATACTGATGATCTGCAAATTTACCTCAGCATCAGCAGCTAACTTTACCTTTTTTTCTACAGTTATGTCCTTAAGTCCTTTCCAAAACACTGAATTTAGTGAAATATTTGGTAAACACAATGAATTTATTTCAACTAAACTGAATTTTGCTCTTTATACTTGAATTACAAAAAAGATTAAAAGTGAGGCTGTTGCTTTACTGTTCTTTCCCATTAATTAATTCTTCTTGTATCAGACACATAGATAACAGCAGCTATTTGCCTTCTAAATTGTTCATGGTTCTTCTTGTACTGTGGTAGGAAAGGAAGTAATTGACAATATCACAAGATTTTTCTCTGTATTGCTCTCTACTGACTTAATATTCCCCAAAATATCAGGATTTCCCATTAAACTCACCTCCTAGGACAACTGGAGCTTTTTCTTTGTATCCTGCATATTGCCCATGCCCCAAAAGGTTACAATCAATTCCAAATCTAAGTATGCAATGTAGGATATTCCCTATATATATATATGTACATCTCTGTGGATACATTTTTTGTCCACTGCACTTGTTTAGTCAAGTTCGTCTTGCTACTCTCCAATATGCCAAAAAAATATACCACCAAAGTTACCAAATATACCACCAGCCTGTTTTTCAATTTTAACGAAGTCAACTGAACAGTAAAAATGTCAAAGCTTTGGATCATCTCCATTTACTCCTCTGCAAGCTCTGAAATGGTACAGTTATATACTGTTCTCTAGTTGTTATCTAATTTGTATGGGCATTTTATCTCATAAATCTGTTATACATTATGGTTGCTTATCTAGTAACTGCTGATCAAAGTCCTTTAGAAAAGCCTAGGCTTATGTATCCAGCCAATCAAGTTTAGTCAGTACTTCAGTTTTTTGAAAGCCAGAAATGACTAAAAGAAAACTTTCTTTTTATGAACACCATGATGTGTCTGTAAAACAGAGTACACAATAAGTAATAAAATACTTATTCCATTGGCACGTGTCTGCTGTCCAAATGGTCACTAACTCTCAATTTATATTGGGTATATATGAAGTTTGATAAGCTGCAAATTAGGTATGTTCTTTAAAAAAAACCTTCCCATGCACAGACACTAGAAATAATACAGATAATTAATTAAGAGATCAGTGACTTGTACTTCCAGATATTTAGACTTCATAAGCTTTTGTGACTGGCCTACCAAGGTTTGAACCTACAACCTTTTTCAAGACAGATCTATTATGATCAGAAAGTCTCTACATGTCAGTCACTGTCATTCTGGTAATGAGGTCCCCACTGTCAGTGCCCACCTGGCCAGAATCACCTCCTTACGGAGGACAAGCTGAGCCCAAGCCATCAATACATTCACTTAACCCAGTGCACTGAGGTTTTTTGCTGAATGTCTTCCCCCATAATACACCAGGCTAGACCAGCAAGCAGACCTGAGAGAAGGGATTTGGGCTAATGACAAACATTTACCTTTAAACTTCCTACATGCCAATGGAGAAAGACAAGTTTCTCCAGAGAGTGATTTAGAGCTGCAGCTTTCTGACAGCTACAGAGACAAGGCACCTAAATTAAGATCTAAAATTATCTTGTACATTTTCTCCAAAGAGGGAACAACTCAGGTCAATCTAATGAATCCATTAGATTGACCAGACCCAGGTTTTCTACAAAAACCCTGAACAAAGTGCCTAGTACACAGAGCTGGTGATCTACAAGAATGGAGCCACTGCAACAGAAGGAACATAAAGAGATTCAGATGCAGAAAGAGAAACCACTGAAGACATAAAAAGAAAAAACCTTAAAAACCCTTTAAGAGACACGAGAATCAAAAAGTTTCTTTATGATCAGTAGTTCCATTTACTACCATCTTCTTTGTAAAGTCCTAATCACAACATGAATGACTTGTAAACAGTTATCTATTTATGCTTCAGCTAATTAGAGGAAATGAAGTTCCCTGCACTGGAAAAGATTCAAATGAAACAGTGGATGAAATATTAGACTATTATTATAAAATTGTAGTTCTACAATAATACTTTGGACTTCTCTTAGTGGTCGAAGAACTGGTAAATACAGAGTGCTTTAAATAACTAATCTGAAAGGTTTTAATGTGAGGAGTGAACTGATTATCTGTTAAAGTTACTTTTAAAAGAACCTCACTCATTTCCCCAAATGGAAAACAACTAGTTCTAAATAAATAATAATAATAAAAAAAGATCCTCATGAATTAGCTTCTCAGGAATTAAAAAAAGTCATTGCTGCTCAATCTCTTTAATTTGGCAGAGCTGTAATGACTAGTGTACCCACATACCTCATAAGCCATCTATATTAACAGCATTATTTTTTAAATCAGTATAAAAGGAGCAAAAAGTGTATCTGGTAGTTAAAACCAGATTTTGGCAGCAAGCCCAAATACTGGTAAAGGCACAATAACACCCTTCCCAGGACCGTAGAATGTGGGTTTCTTTCAGAAATCTCACAGAAAATATTAAATAGATTAAATACACTGAACAACTTCCTTGCAAACTTTATAGAAGGTATGAAAATACTGTCTTCCATTTTCAAGAGCCAAAATAGGGACTTACCAGTTTTGTACCTCTCTTTATTTCTTTCTGAATATCTTCAATAGAGAATCCACCAAGACTCTCATTATCAGTGTGTGAAGAAACCAGTGCGGATGAGAACAGCTAAAATTGCAAAAACAAAATTTGCATTTTACTTTTTAAGGTTATAAGTGATTGAGAAATTTACAGATATGAAACCCACCAAATTGTAGTGGTTAATCATGTGTGCCAATTCCAACCTGGCTGGCTTTTCCACGTGTTCGCAGCGTTTTCCCGGTTCCATCCCATTCCTGGTCACTCACCATACACTTGTGATGTGCCGCCACCTTCTGGTTCTCCGACATCAGCAACTGCCCACATTCGTTATCTTTATTCGACCGACAGAACCCACACTTCCTTTGTCTGGAGGAGACTTTCTTCTGTCCGACTGAGCTTGTCATGATTTTAAATGACCTTAGAATGCCACTGCAATCCTCTCAATGCTACAGGGGAAAAAAACCGCAATCAGCATGTTAACATCAACAAAAGGCAAATTAACTTAGTTTTATAAATACAGTATTGGATGCTTGGAAGCGATTTGTCCCTTTTCTTCATGCTACTACTTCAATATATCCAAATAAATAAGCGACTGGCAGAGGCAGTACTTTGCCAAATTTTAATGAAATTTTATCAGCAAGAAAAAGCAGTTTTCTTTATGCAAAAGAAAACATTTAAGAATTAAAATAAAACTTCGGATGCTAATACAAAAGCAGAAAAGGGAAAAGAAGTGGAAAATACAACAAGAGAATTGTTGGGGAAAAAAGTTACTGCAACTAATTTTTGTAGTTATTTATTACAGGAAAGGAATTTGTAGAAAATATATATTATCTGTACGTGCAACAAAATTCATGCTACTGAACTTCTTCAAAAACAGAAGCAAAGAAACACGCAGAGTCCAGCACAGCCTCCAGCACAGGTTTTGGCCATAAAGGCTCACAAAGTCTCAGGTCAGATGAGTAAAGAGTAGAGATGACATGAAAAAAGTTACAATTTTTTGTATCAGAGGTATTTCGTGGTTACTCAAACAGTATTAGGAACAAAATTTTAGACACCTCTCTGCCTAAGATGCTGCAAGGGAAACCTCTCTGTGACCCACAGTTAGTTTGGCAGTACCACACCACGTTTCAGTAAGCGCAAGAGAGCTGCTGTTCTCAGCTCAGAAAAGTAACTTAAAATTAAACTCAGTATGAATCACAAACTTTTCATGTGCTACCAGCAACACATTTTAAAATGTAACACTGAGGTCACAGTGCCCAGTTCAGGCAGACACAGCTTGTGCAAAAGTGAAAACACCCAACGAGTGTATGAACTTCTTGGCCCAGTATTAAGAAGTTTGTGTTCATTTGCTTCTACATCTAGCAAGAAATAAAAAAAAATCATCTTCTTCAAATAGACTTTTAGAGCTTTTTACGTTGGAGATCTGAGCCTTACTATCAGAATTTGCCACAACTGCAATAGAATCTTCCTCAGCCTTTCTCTTAATTTGTCTCAGCTAAGTAAGAAAAGCCACCACAGAGTTTGATATTTGTGTTGGAAAAAAGTGTAAAATCCAGCCATAAATAAGAAGACCAGAGTTGCAAAACATCTGGACTGGTCTACAATGGCACAGATCCGCATAAAAACGCACGACAGGTCTCTGGAATTTGCATAGGCAGACCCAGTGCTCCCCAGTGCTGTCAGAAGCTCATAATGCTGGTATCACTCACTCCTTCGCTAACCGAAAGCAACGGAACATCCTCAAGTTTCCGTGAGCATGTCCTCCTGCTGACAGACGCTCCTGCTGTGTTCTTCGGCTTCAACAGATTTTCACAGACTGAGTTGTAACTGTTGGCCTTGCACTGTTTACTGCACAACTCCTGCCTCAAAAGGTGCCTGTCCTATCCCCCTCATCTTTGCTCTCCCAACAGCTTCATTTGCTTTCTGTTCTGAGAGCAGTTTACACCACTGACACACACTCAGAACAAGAAAGCAAAGATTTCAGATCTTGCTGATTTGCACAAAATATGTGCCTATCTGGATAAACCAGTCACACCCTTTTGCAGTGGCAATACAGAGTCCTTAAGTGTTAAACACAAAAGAATTATTATACTGTATTCTTCTAAAGAAAAAATAAAACAAGACTATTCTGTAAAACCTTCTGAGGAGAAAGCATGGTTCCTGAAGATAGATATATATATATTAAAAAATAAAAATCTGGGTAATTTTTTGAACTTAAATAATGTTTGGGAGCAGAAAAAGACCTACAAAAGACAAGTAGGAAATAATATCACAAAGATTTCTTGTTTACATCTCACATTGAATACCTCAACATAAATCACACAGGGATGTTTAGAAATATACTAACAAAACAATGTAAAATGCAAGAAGTTCTGTTTTGGTATAAACAGTGTGGTATATACACACACAATCACTTGGGTCTACCTGTTTCATTTTATATTCAGATTATATTATTAAAATATTGACAGCAATGATACCAGTTATTAAAAGGAAGATCAGGAATTTCCTTGTACATGTGCACAGATCCCACTGACTTTCAGGAATAAGAATTACTATTAAAACAGAACTAGCCTTCAATTTAAGCAGCAAGTTTGTGTTTTAGAAAATGAAAATAATTTATAGCACACATAAAGATTTTTTAAGTGGCTCTTATCATATTTAATTTATAGGAAAAATAACTTTACAAGACACAAGATTATAAAGAACCTTCTCACAGCTTGCTGCTTTCCACCTCCCAGTGCACTACAGACACGTCACTGCAGCAGCACCAGAACCTGACACAGCCTGGCCTCCTCAAGTACTTCTGCATAATTAGATTTTTTAAGGCTCACAGTAAAGTTAAAAATAATGCCAATCTTTACTCAATATATGGATGTTGATGTGTTTAAAAAAAAAACCAAACGTTTTGAAATATTTTACTATTACAAATAATTTAAAAACTTGAAAAATTTTTCAAAACTCAAACAGGCCAAGGAAATTCACGTTCTTTTCACCATCAGATTAAATTACTCTGAAAGCATTTTACAAGGATATCTAAAGGTTTTCTTTCCAACCCTGCATTCTTTGCATTTGGTTTTTTTCTGTATCACTGGGCATTAACACTATTTATACATTTTTAAAGACTGTGCAAAAAAACCTGAGCATGAGAAACATCAATAGACATGTCCACAAATTATATTTGTTTTCTCATAAATGTGAGAAAACACTACTCTCAGATCACTTTTCTTTGTGCCAAAATGCACTTAACCTGTCCCTTAAAAAAAGAAACAAAACACATTTTCTGAGAAAGATGAACCAAGTTATGCAGCTACAGCCCCACAATTCTGAATCCAAGCACTCAAAATTCTGTTTTCATCTCTCTAGTTGAATCACCCAGAGCAACTAATCTAGTTTGCCAAGACCAAGCTACATTTCATTGGAATGAGAAAAAAAATGCAACTTAAAAACAGCTCAATATTTTGGTTTTCCATGTTTAAAAGACTAACAAATGAGTAAGAATTACAAAAAGTAGTGATTAAATCTACTGTTGACAGAATCTTGTTTGTCAGCCTTGTCAGAGTCCCACAGACTGGATCACGAGTGATGTACTGTGGAATCACTGTCTGGGAGATTTTCACTGTCTCCACCAAAATGGAACGCACATACTACAAACACAAAGGTTATTCCATACAGATCAGTTTTCCATGGGCTTGATCTAAGAAATTAGAAGCTACATATACCCTAGAATCACAAAACTAGATATTCACTCAAACATTCTTCACTGAAAAATTTGGGTTCATTTGCATTCACATTTCTTATGTGCACTAAGGTATTAAATGTAGTTCTTTCCCTCACAGCACCTTTATCTTTAAAGCAGCAGGTTTTACACCCTGCTGTAGCTTCTGTGCTGCTTTAGTGAGCTCTAGACAACAGATTTCCCAATACAAAAGTGCAAGTTCAATGACTCTCAGGCACAGGATGCCCTCAGTGCATGAAACATTGTTCAGCACCAAAGAACAGAAAGTGACCTGGACTCTAATTTCTATTTATTGCCCAAACATATTTCAGGAGCCTGATTACAGGAGTTAAAATCTCACTTGTATTTCCTACAAAGGACAGTGACCTACAAGCTGCACTTGCAAAGTTTGTTTTGCTGTGTGACCTGTACGATTCCCAAACTGTATTTCAAAAAATTAGAATTTAAATTTGTGAAGAAAATTTCAGACACCTAAGGAAAACATGCGAGAAGTAAACAAGCTTCAGAAAATGCCACTGAAGATGCTGAAGTGGTTTGGTCTCTCAGGAAAAGCTACAGAAAGTATTTGTGCTGATTTTTCCAAGATGCTCACTGGAGATACCAGAGTAACGAACTTACAAGTGCTTCGCAGTTTCCCGGGTCGATCACCGATTGTTGGGAGGTTTATTTTGGAGAAGAGTGGGTGAAGAAGGGGAGAGGGAAAGTATCCTGTAGGGCTCTGTGGCTGAGAACTCAAATCACAGGTCCCATACAAATTTTTATCCAAGAGTTACATTCACACAGCATCCTTCAGCCACTATAAAAAGCAGGATGGGAACTTATACATGCAACTTCCTTTAAAAAACCCAAAAAGACACCGAAGAGGGAGCAGATGCGAGGGGAGAAGAGCAAACCCTCGAAAGCCTAAACAATGAGAGCAGAGCAGGTGACTAAAAATGACACAGAGAGAGCCCGCGGTCAGGGAGATCTGGCAAACGGCGCTGAGGGATCTCCAGGAAAGTTTACATCCTCCCACGGGGAGCGGGAGATGGGCCGACAGCGGCACCTCTGCCGTCGCCTCCCCAGGGGATCGACGGGGTAGGACGGGCATCTCTCGGGGAGGAACTGCCCGACCTCCCCGCGGGGCCCGGCCGGCACCACAGGAGCCCAACCCCTCCCTGGCCGAGGGGCTACCGGGGGAAGCGCGGGGGGACGCAGGAAGAGCGATCCCCTCCCGATTCCACGAAATTTTGGGGGAAACGGGACCGGGAGACAAGGCGGGGCGGATCCTCCCGGCAAGGAGGGCGCGGGCCGGGGCGGGCGGAACAAGCG
>NW_008236209.1:7282380-7292010 GCF_000691975.1 Corvus brachyrhynchos
CTCTTCAGGGAGGGGGGAGAGGCCCTGCGCGCGCTCGCTCACGGTGCCTCCCTGCTGCTCCCCCCCAGCCGTCCTTCACGGCGCGCTGGGCCCGGCCTCAGGGAATGGGACGGGACGGGACGGTCCGGTCAAGGTTGGAAGGAGACCTTCAAGATCGTCGAGTCCAGGCGTCCATCCAGTACTGCCACTACAACCCCTAAACCACATCACTCAGCGCCAGATGTAGACGCCTCTTAAACACACCTTTGGTTCAGGAGTTGCAGTGGCAGTGCTGGGTGATGTGGTTTAGTGGTTTTGGGGTTGCATGGCAGTGCTGAGCGGATGGCTGGACTTGATGATCATAAAGGTCTCTTCCAGCCTTAACGATTCTGTGATCCTTAACCACATCACTCAGCGCCAGATCCAGACGCCTCTTAAACACCTCCAGGGACAGTGACTCGACCAGCTCCTTGTACAGCCAATTCCAATACCTGACCACCCTAAGACTGAAATTTTTTTTCTAATATCAAATCTGAATCTCCACTGTGGCATCTTAAGGCCATTTCCTCTGGTCCTCTCTCTGCAGACACCACAGAAAAGACTGGCCCGCACCTCACTTCACCCTCCTGTCAGGGAGTGATGAGGTTCCCCCTGAGCCTCCTTGAGACCCCCAGTTCCCTCAGCCACTGCTGATCAGACTTGTTCCCCAGTTCTATCAGGAGCCCTGCTGCCCTTTGCTGGACATGCTCCAGCACCTCCATGTCCTTGTAAAAGTGAGGGGCCCAGAACTGAACGCAGCACTTGAGGCGCAGCCTCACAATAAGAAATAAAAATGACACTTTTTTTTACAAAATTGTCATCATATTGCACATGTTGACCAAATTACAATATAATGAGAAACCCAAATACCAATACACATTTTAATTATCAAGCTGCTGCCATTTTACACCACAATATATGAATGATTTACACCCCTATCCCTGCAGAAATTATTCTGCCATCTTGTTATTTTGTTCTTTATGTTTTATTTATTAATTAATTAATTTTAGTAATAAAAAGCTTCTTCATTTATTTCCAAAAGCCACTGCATGTCTTGAGCAAAACCTCTCCTTGCTCTTTGGTGTTCTTTGGTGTTTACTTACCAGTGAATGTTTATTGAATATCAGCTATTGGGGAGGGAAATAAAGCCATAAAACAATTGCTTTGGGTTTTGCCTGAAAAAACTTTTCTGGTGGTTGTGCTTCCTTCTGAAGACAATTTTTTTTGTTTCCCTCTGGCAATATTTTTGTCCTCCTTCGGCACAAGGAGCTTTAGAGGGTAACATCTGAAATACAACAGTAAGGATGATGGTGATGGTTGTTTGATCTGGCTGTGGTTGAAGTCAGTGCAGTGCCAGGTACTGCTGAATAGCCCTGCTACCCGTGGAGTAGGCAGAAAAAGCTTTCTGGGGAGAATCCTACAGATTTCACATTCAAGTACAAGGCTGAGAATCAAAGGTATGGAGCACAGGATGGAGGTGGAGGCTACAGTTTGTGTGCTTTATTAGAAAGTGATATTTAGTCCTATTTTATTCCCCATTTTCCATGCCCAAGTGTGGATACAAAAATGCTGCTAGCAAGAATTTTCCTGCTGCTTTCTAAGCCGTGAGATACTTTTCTCTCTCACAGAAGATAATAGCAGGAGTTCTGTAAACTGTGAACACCTGCGACCTTGTAGAACTATGTTTATGGTACAGTAGAAAAATATTTTGACAATAGATGTTTAGGATTTCTAGCCAATCCACCCAGGGGGTGGCCGATCCTTTGTCCAATTAGACTATGAAGAAAAAGTCTATAAAAGAGTTTGTAAAATAATTAAATAAATCAATCTTGCTGCACAATTCCTGCCTGCTGGATCTTCTCTCCTCCTCCTCCCTATGGCTGTGGGATACAGTAATATTTACTACAGTAATACACGAGTGTTTTTTCCTTTCTTTATAAAGGAACTTAAAATGAACACAGCCAGTAGCTTTACTCCTTACAGCACAGCATCTAAGAGCACTCTAGGGATGCCGCACCTCACAGGAATATGGAGTTCTTACACACTCAGTTTCAACAAGAGGCTCAGCAAGGTAGAAGAATTAATGAGTTTTAGAAACAGCACATCCAGTGGACTTCATGTTTTGTCATTGTGATGTTTTACAGCCAGAGATCCCAGGAATAATGATCATGTGCAGCAGAATCACAGATTTAGTTTGAATTCCTAGTACCAGGTTATGATGAGCCAATTCATTTCAGGGGGCAAATGACAACACAAGGAGATCCAAACTTTATTGTAAAATATTTTGACCATACTGGTGTGGAGCCCACAGGCATTAACGACTGCAGGAGCTTTCAGAACTTCTCAGTGCCTTGGGTTTGGCAGGCTCATTACCCACAAACCTGATTATTTACTTTCATCCTTCTCAAGAGAACAAGAAATGTCATAATAAAGAATCTAAAAAGACTGAAGTTACAAAGTGGAGGTTGTCATTTAGTCACAGACTCAGCATTAACCCAGTTACTTTATAGACCTCAGACTCATATAGAAACCATTTATCTCTCATCAGAGACATGATCAGCTTCGTTGATTTTCTGTAGCCCAGCTGCAGTGTAGTCCAGTTTACAGTGACTTCAGTGTGTGCAGCTAAATATTTTAGTTAAAATGCTGGGGAATAAAAACTCATTTATTTCCCACAAAGCAGTGCCTTATTAAAAGAAACCCCAAACATTATATAAGGTCTGTAAGAACAAACCGGGGGGGGGGAATTTTTTAAGAAAAATCATTTTAGGAACAGGTTGAATCTTCTAAAAAAAGTATCTCTTTAGCTGCTGTATTTCTGTGAAGTGACTTAAGCACCATCCAAACAGGAGCAGTTAGACAAATCCTGCCCTTTCTGCAGTCTTGGTTTAGGTACAAGATGTAGCTGAAGTTAAACAGGGTGAGACCTGTGCAGCTGCCAAGAACAAACAGCCCAACCAAAACCTAGCTACTCACTCAAACATCCCTCACATTCTCTCTATTTGGACAGCACTTTACACCTTAGGAACAAAGGCAACCTGTGTACGGGACAAGATTCTAAGACAAGCTCTGCCAACTTGGCTTTAAGGAGATTCACAAAAAACTGATTGCAAGGGTTCAGGAGAGAAATGGAAATAATAAGAAAATTGATAATGGATGGAAAGTGTCCTGGGAAAAGAGAACACTGAATGGCTCAGCCATCCTGCAGGTACTCCCATTTATATCTTATCAGAAGGAAAAACAAAATCCCAAACCAACAAAACTTCTCGTAATTTTATTGATGGCCATTCAAATGTAGGGTAAAAATGATAATGAGTGTCCCAGTTGGAGTCAAATATGGACATCAAAGGCCTGTGCCAAGAGATCTTGTGTCCAGAGAGTTTTGAGCTCCATCCCAAAACACTGCAGGCAAACAAGTCTCTTCTCTGTTTTCACTGTACAACTTGCTTTTAAACTCTAGAAAGCCATTATATATTACTTAATTGCATTTGCTTGGTTTTGTACAAGATTGTTGATCTTATTTCCTTTCATTCTCAAAGCAGCTACAAAATGTCCAGATGTTAAATCTAAAGTGAAGCAAAACAAGTCCCCATAAATCCCATTCAAAAGGAACAAATGTTGCCAATGGTGACTGAAACCTTAATTACTTTACTACTGATTATTTTAGCATAAAGATGTGTATAAGGTACAGTGTTCCCAGTCCTGAAGCAGCTCTTTCATCTTCCACAATTACAAAATACAGAGGTTCCTCGCTCACTTACTCTAACTCATATTAATTGAGCTAGAAGCACATCAATACAACAGCACATCAGCTGGATGAGGTATCACATATGCACTGTGCTTTGTATCCATAAGGACACTGGTTTAGTGTTCTGTCACCTCAATATCTGCATCTTCTATGTGCCACACACTGCTCTCTGTTGCTCTGGGATAAATGCTCTGTTAAGGCATGAACAGATGCTTTTCCCGACCTAAGCCTAAGGTTTGTCTCTCAGTTTCTTATCTTTCACATCATACATGTTTTACCCACAATTAGAGTCTCATGTCACTCCATCTCACTGTTTTTTTCTCCCTCTCTTATCCACATAGGTTGCAAAGGTTTACGAGCAGGAGTTTCTTTCTACAGGCTTATACTGCAGCCAGCATCCTGCTATTTCCTAGGCCTCTAACTGCTATGTTATACAAGTATTTAAGAGGTGATATTTTCATATGTTCGGATAGAGATCTACATCTCAGTTACTTGATTCCTTACCTGTACTCTGGTATCTTGCAGAGTTAAGTATGACACAACCAACCAAGTTGGTCCTGCTCCTGTACAATTCACAAACTAATCTGTAAAAGGAGATGAGCATTACAGATCAGCTATCTTACAAATACAAGGATAAAATGGCAATAAGAAGTAAGAATTTCCTACCATTTATGAGGTGGGAAATATAAATCATTGTTCAGATTCTTCTTTTGGGAAAGGAGAGAACTGCGATAAACATGAATGCTGTATGTATGGCTTAACCAGGTGGACTTCACTGCTAACATCAAGAACATTGGGTTTTGTATTCTTTTATTTCCTAAAGTAATAGAACAATTCCGAACAAATCTGAAAAGGATTAATACAAGTTGTATTTGTTTTGATTTATGATGTAATTAATGCAGATTCCACCCTGCTTTTAAATACACAACAGATGTTTGTGGTTATAGTCAGTAACTGGAACATGCAAACCATTGAGGCTAGAGGTATAAAGAAGATACATTTAAAGATCAGTGAAAGACATTGGAACAATTTGGGTTCTAGAATTTTCTTAAGATTTTTTTTCTGCTAAGATATAAATAGCTAATACTACTCTCATTTAAATAACCATCTTTAAGTTTCTGAATTAAACCAGTCAGGAGCACTGTATGGTTCTGGGTGCCATTGTCAGAGCTATTGCTTCAAGCCATCTGTGGCTTACAGCAAACATCTTCTCCTCATTTGAATTCAATACACTTTTAAAATCATCAGCACGTCCTTAAAAATAAACCAATCTCAGCTTGTACACCTCAGTTTTTCATCTAGGAGAGGATTTTACAGCTATGGATCTAATACACTCTTGTGTTTTTTGATACAGAATATCTTCTTTATAGTCAGACAATAAAGATATCTTAGACCAGCAGTTCCTAAACTTTCTGGATGAACAAACACTGTTGATTTCTTAATGAGTTAGGGATCACTGTCAGATGTATCTGAAAACATTGACTTGTGAGTAATGGCAGAGGCATTGCTGACTGTCCTCTGGGAATACCTGCATGAGACAAGTAAAGCTGCAAAGTGTATGTAAGACATAGGCGTTTGACATTCAGAGTGAAGACATTCAGAGAACAGTCCGTAGTTTTGGTCAGGCTCCCTCAAAAGAGGTGGATAATCTGTGTATGTGATTTGGGACTTGAGTCTTGTCTATGTGTAGTTTATATCCTTTATCACAAAGAATATAGATCCTTCTGACTCCCAGAGGAGATGCGAGTGATCATCTGTATTTTTTTTATAACCAGCTTGGCAACCTGGTGTCGCGGGTTCGGTTTGTAACCGGGCAGAAACACCAATTTAGTGTAGTGGTTTGGTCCAAAATACTCATTACTGTTTATCTGCTGTGAGATAAGAATTAGGAGAAATGCAAAGCAGGCACCAAACTTGAAAGAATATAAAGAAGTTTATTAACAGACCTAAAAGAGGGAAAAAAAAATTATACCACCTTCAGAACTCTCCTCCTCCCCCCACCTTCCTCCCTTATCCCACTGACAATGTAAAAAGACAACCCTTTAGATGTTCAGTCTGTTTACCACTTCCATAATAACCTTGTTCAGTCCATTTAGAAAGAGAAGTCTCTTCTTGCTCGTGCTATGAAAATATTATCACAACGAGACAGCCGCCCACTTCCAAATATTGTTCAGTCCATTTAGGAAGAGGAGCCTCTCTGCCTGCGTGTGAGTCCCTTCCCCCGACTTGCAGCTTGTTCAATGTCACACACAGATAGCAATTGGTTTTCCCGCGTTCGAGGGTCCACTCTTGAAGTTTTTGGGGTACAATTTTAAGGTTGAGCCGCTCAGAAACAAAAACAGAGGCCCTTCTCCTTCCCTGGGAGCAAAGGGTCTTCATCATCTTCATCGTTAGGACTATCTCTGGGAGCATCTCTAGGAACTGAGGTTTTCTCCTTTCCCATTTGGAGCAAAAGTCCTCATCGGGTTCATCTCTCCCTGTCCAAACTTCTCATGAAATTACAGCTGCATCAGCATCTGCCTATCTCAGCGCAGGTGCTTCTGCTCACGAGTTGAACACTCCACCCCCCATATCTTCATGAAATTACAACAGGATACTCTGATATATCATAGCTTCACAACAGAATTTCAGCTTTAAGCATCTCCTCTCTCTCTTCCCTCAGGTTTTCAGCTCTTCACAGCAATAAAAAGGGTTAATCTCACCTCGGCCTTGCAGCTTTGCAGCTGGAATGTTGAATGTTTCTTATCGCATTGAATATCTTCTAGTTCCAACCCCCTCCTTTGGAGTCCCAACCTGCCTTGTCTCCTTTATAGATACTAATTCAGTACAATACCTGTCTGCACAAAAATAGTTTTCTCCACAAAATTATGAAATCCACTCTAAACAGCAACATATGGCAAAGCTATGTATCCAAAACGCAGCCACCTGTCCCAGCGCCGGAAACGAGAGAGAGCTTGGAGGGGGAGTTTGCCTATTCTTAAATGTGGATCACAGAGGTGGTCACAACTTTAAGTGGCTTAGAGAGTTGTCCATATCCAAACTGGCCAGCTGATAGGTTCTATCAGTTCCCAGAGGAAACTGTAAGCACCCCTTAGCAAGGACGTCCCTTCCGGGACTATGCTTGCTAACCTATGACACCTGGTCTGACTGATTTTAGGCCAGCAGCACTCCCTGAGCCTGGGAGTGACAATGTGTGACTGGGGAGGGGGACCACTTCCTTGTCAACGCAGTCTCAGCTGGGATTGACACAACTTTGGGGAGGCATTTTTTTCAGGCTGTTTTTTAAAGTACAATAGGACAATTCTGGTGTATGGCCCAGGACAGTCTGTTGTCTAGAAACCTACCTGGCCCCACAAGGTAACATTCTGAGAGCCTGTGAGAAAGGAGAGATTGATTATTCATTAGGTATCAGCAACCAACATGCTGCTACCTCTCACGCAACACCCACACAAGATCTGGCAACAGATCTTGTCCCAGAGCTGCTGGCTTTGAGCTCAGCTGATACAAACCACCCTGCAGAGCTCTCATTACTTTACGCTCCAGCAACATTGTCTATGTGAATGGTGTGGAACAGCCAGGCAGAAAAGCTGTAAACAAAACACACACTCTGCCATTGTGTTTTATTGCAACTTCCATGGTTTTCTGAACTGAAATTGTGGACTTTCCAGCAAATTACATTAGCACTACTGCAAAGTCTTTGTGTATTGCTATTTGTTACTTGGACAGCAGCACAGAGGCTTCTCAGTGTTGTCCAAAGTGCTTTTCCATTTCCAGTACTTTTGGCAATGTGTGTTGCCTTCATACTCTTGTATCACCTTGGCGAGGATAAAATTTAGTTATCACATACTGCCTGGCAGGAAACCAGCCTTCTGACAGGTATAGCAAAGGCTTGTAACAATAAAAGTATCCGTGTGTGGGCTAAAATTCACCAGGATTTTACATATCCCATCAAACAGTTCTTGCCAGTTTTCAGCTCATCACTTCATGGAAACACACTGCAGTTATCAGCAACCTATTACATTTAAGATTAAAAAACAAAAAGCAATTCTCAGTGCAAATAGACTGTGAAATATATTTGAAAAGCAATATAACAGTGGTAAATTATATTTTAAGAGCTTTCTTCTAACAGTAACTATCATGCTAACAGTACAACACTGGGACACTGGGAATACTTAAACTTGATAGTCTAGCCTAAGGACTGCAGTAAGCTTTAGTAAGTCATTACCTGGAGTACCATTTACCATGGTTTCACTTGTCAGAAGTCAAGAGAGGGACAGTATTTTAAAGATCTGTGGCTCAGATTCTGCCAGTGTACACTGCCATGCCTCATAGTCTGAACCTGAGCTCAGAAATACCCTGGGAGTATGAAAAAAATGTGCCACGCAGATTAACTGCAGTGTTGGACATTTCACTTTAAAATAGTTAGCCTTACCTTAAACACACTGAAAATCTAGCAGCTGCAATAGTGCTGTTTATCTCCCCTTCTTTCTGTAGCTCATTTGGTGACATTCTCTATTCAATAAAATTGTGGGAATAAAGCCCCAAAAGCATTTAAACCCGGGAAAGGCCCCAAACCAACCACTCCAAAGAGATTTTAAATTAAATTGCATAATAAACTTTCAGGTTTCTTCTTCCAGAACAGGCATGATGGAAGAAGGCGCAACACTGGGCAACATTCTGCATGTGAGAGCAAAGACCCCAAGGACGAAAATCAGCAATGGCAAGTGAGGGAGTTTTACTGCCGGGGAGGAGAGAATTAGGGAGAGTTCACTGCAGGAGTCAAGCAGGAGATTAGTTTTCATTTGGTAGCTTCAAGTCAAATGTGCTTCTAAATCATCACAGAGAGATATGAATGCAGTTGTGATTGTGGGTTTGGGAGACAGAGGAAGAGGGAGAAGATTGGCAGCAAGACTGCCCTTGGTCAAAAAACGCCATTTTTGCTTTACAAAAGCAGAGATGAATACTGAGCTGTGCAGGCTCAGCCCTATGCAGAGCAGCCTGGGGAAGACAAGCCTCAAACACAGGACAAAGGCCACAGAAAGCTGTTTCAGCCTGTCACCCCTGAACTGGATGCTTCTGCTTAAAATATCCCAAACAATTCTGCAGTCTCTCCCCCTCCTCCATTTACCCAGCTCCAGACTCGACTGTAGTACAGCTGTAATAAAAAGAAATGAACAAACTATCAAAAAGTTTGAATCAGTGCAATTCATTTTACTTTCTTGCATCCATTTTTGTTTCTCTCAAATTGCCTCTACCCAGTCACTTTTCCATTTTGAACACCCCATCCCCCTGCCCCCCTCCCATAAAACACAGCTTCTAGTTATACGGTAATTTTGTCCTATAGCTTCTTATAACTTGATTTTTTTTAAAGCTAGCTATTGTTTAATTACTACTTTGAAGTCAATTTAGCAGAAGAAAAATCCCTAGTTTAAGGTGGCTTTTTGCATCCCCACCAAGCTATTCAGCAGGGCATTCATCCAGGATACAAAACTGGGCTGAAGCTTTAGGAGTTGAATGGATCACTCCAGTAGAGATTTAATTTCCATGAAATTCCTTCATGAAAATCCACTCACTCCTCTTAGATCTGACAGACAGGCAAAGACCAGCCATACCTTTGAACTGAGTAATTTTTAAATCCATCCCACCCCTCTTTGCCCCCCATGTAAATATGAATTGCTGAGGCTCAGAGTGCCCTGCTAGACTTTAAACCACTCACAGAGTGCGGGTAGGAGGGGAAGCAAAGACAGGCACATGACGCCGTGGTGACTAAACTTAGGGTGGTTCGATGAATGAGCACCAAATCGCTCTGCTGCCGGCTCTGTCCCGCTGCGGCTGAACCCAGAGCTATTCCCGCAGGGGCAGCG
>NW_008236209.1:7292228-7292930 GCF_000691975.1 Corvus brachyrhynchos
CGCAGCTCTCCCCTGTTCCCTTCCCAGCGGGCATCACCCCCGACCCTGGCCGTGTGTGGTGCGGAGCCCCGGCCCCGCCCGATCCCCGCGCCCGGGGGCACCCCATTGGACCCGGGAGGTTTCTGGACGGACAGCACGAAGCCGAGCCGACGGCGCGAGTCTGGATTCCGCACCTCTCCCCGCGCCTCCTTCCGTCCCCTGCAACTCCTGGACTTCCTTCCACTCGTGTGTTTTGGAAAACGCTCACCCCGAAGTAACCAAGTGCGTCACTTAATGGTTGGGACAAAACATGGAGGGGGGTTATCTATTTATAAAGCTTTAATGTAGCAGGCAGGCAAGATTTTTCTACAATTATTCACTTCACTTTTCTTCATTTAACAGCTGCTCGCTCCTTATTTTCCCGAGTGGTGCTGCATTCCCGCCTCTCTGTGCAAACCTTATTCCTGAGCTTGGCTGCTATTTTAATTTTGCTCGGACGCACACTTGGCTGTTCAAATTTCAGTCCATAGCTAAGCGCTGCTTTTCTTGCCCGAAGCAACTCTTCAATTCATGTCCTGAAGTTTGCTGATTTTTTCCCTTAAGCCTTGTTTCAAACCCTCAGTTTCGAGATCTTTCCTGAATCTTGCCCGTTGACTCTGTAAGCGGGGGGCGGGGAGGGGGGGGTCTCCACAGTGAACCCCATTTTCCCTTTTCCCATTCCTG
>NW_008236209.1:7292957-7304176 GCF_000691975.1 Corvus brachyrhynchos
GGCTGTGAGTGAGCTCCGGCGGCTCCCGGGCATTTCTCTCCACAAAGCTGCGGATGCCTTTGCATTCCAGGCACAATGACCCTCTGTTCCCTGGAAGCTTTCTTCAGTTCCAACATCTAAATCACCAGTCCCACAGCAGGCAGAATCCCCTGCTCTTTCCTCCTTTGAAATGTTTATCTTTGCATCTCCTAACTCGGGTTCATATGCTCCAACAAGGAATTTGGGAACCCATTGTTTTCCTTTTGAACTCTTCTTCCTCTAGAATTTTTGTAATTGCTGCATTGTAGAGGGGTTTTTTGTTTGTTTGCTTGTTTGTTTTCACTCTTTTTTCTCCCTTTCAAGACAATTTTTCAAACATCAGCGATTCAGATTGATTAGCTTGACTAAAGTCCTGAGCACTGAAATTATGAGAAGGTATCTCCTCCCAGTGTTTTCTCTTCATTCCTAAAGTTTGTTTGCTATCACAGGGCAAAAAAAAGTTTGAACAATATAATTTCACTTTGATGTGAATGCTGACTGGTTTTATTCTAGAAAGGTTTAAAACTTTTAGTACTTCTCCTTAGCAGTCTTGACATGAGGAAACTCACCAAGGTTTCATTCAGTGTGAGTAGGGGTCTTAAAATACACCAACTAAACACACAGGAGCTCATCTGTGTTTTAGCTGTTGGTGTGATATTAAAGCTGTTGGTATGATATTAGTTTGTTGGAGAAAATATACACTTTTAAAAGCAAATGTTACAGTTAATGCATTAAGGAAAACTTATTTCTAAAATACAGTCAATTTTATAGGACCTATGTTTGAAATGTTTACATTTATGGAATGCACACTATATTTGTTGTAAACTCACTTAATTTAATTGCATCACCACTCAAGCTCCTCAGAGGTTCTTACTTTGTTTTAACATTTGCATTGGGATCTGGATGTATGAAACACGACTGTGGTTTAGGTGCTAAGTGTTATTTAAGAACTGTGGAGGTGTCAAACCTCATTACACCGAGTTACTAGAAAGCTCTGCAGAGTATAGACGGGCAATATAGGCTGTCTCTGGCAACCCTGACAATTGCCCTTTAATCCTGACCTACAGGATTCCTGATATTCCAGCCATAGCCCATTCTTTGTGTACAATCTGAGCAGAGACACATTTATACAGAAACACATTCCTGTAGGAACTTCAAGGGTATCTCCAAATCCCTGTGAGTTGAAACTAAATTAGGACATAAATCAAAACTTCCAGGAGTGAAAAATTTGGAATACATTGTTATCCTGTTTACGCAAAGTTATCTCTTCGGGTATGTTTTATTGCACCATAGTTGCTGAACTGAGGAAATGAAACACAGTTGTTGTTAAAAACAGAAAAGTAACAAATTTTATCTGGATTTACATCAAAATCCCATAAGAACAACTATAATAGGTGAAATATATTTCAGAAGGATTATGGTAAATATTTGTTTGTTCTCAGAATTGGATCATCTAAAATCAAAAATTTTATAAGATTTATAAGCAATATAAATGAGATACGAACAAGATTTTTGGCACAGACTTTTTATTTGTGGATGAGGAAAGTATTTACTAAATAACAGCAGTAATATTTCACTTAACCAAAATTAAATAATTGGGCAGCAGTAAGTTCAGAGATGCTTTATTAGGTGTTGAGGTACTCCTATATGGTATGAGTAAATTGAAATACAAATGCTGCAGAAGGGATGTCTTCTACTTCAGTTTCCATTTAAACTTCTCACTGACATTAGAGGAGGGTCAGTGTAAATTGGAAGCAGTCTGAAGTCCTGAATTTCTGTCTCAGTTGACTGAGGATTAATAATCATAGAATCTGTCTTCCTCCTCTGTGGGATTTTGATTCTCCTCATCCAGCAGTGATCAGACATTAGCACAGTTGTTTCAGCCCAGATTCAAACAAGCAGGTACCTCTGTCTCAGAAGTCAGCACCATGCTGGGCTCAGAGACTAAATTAATCTGGAGAGGAGTCTGAAGTCACACAGGCAAGTATCTTATTGATCATAAGAGAATGGAAATTTCCCCTGAAGTCATTCTATGACATGAGTGATGTGCACTAGGAGTGCAGATGACAGAAATCTGCAGCCTATTCTGCAGTGAGCAGCCTTTCAGGGCTTCTGTAGGGCAATTTGCCGGAGTGGTGCTTTTATGGAACAGGTTAAGAACAAACTCACAGCTAGATAAAGAAAAAAGGGAAAAGGAAGAAAAGAAACAAGACAGGATGAAAGAGAAAGAAAAGACAGGAAGAGAGGAAGGAAGGAAGAGAGGAAGGAAGGAATTCGGAAGGAATTCGGAAGGAAGGAAGGAAGGAAGGAAGGGAGAGAATGTAAATACTGTTATTTATCCTCTATAATGCTAACCTTTGACTCATTCCAACTGTGTATCCCAAAACTCATCTCCAAACTTTGGAAACAGGTTTCTGACCACATTACCAATGAACACAATTAGCCATGACACATTTGTTTCATAATAAAAGTAGGCTGAGTTCCAATGCAGCAAATGAGCAAAGTAAAACCAAACAACAAATACACATTTAGTCAGACACTGAAAGTTTGAATTTTCAAGCTCCCCAAAGACGTGGTATTGTGTAAGAAAAAGAAACACTTATAATTTCCTCCCACCAGCCTCAGCTGAACTTTTCTGCATCCTTGTTCAGACTCCAGCCATTGCTTCATGCTGCAATCAGCCAATTCAGCTCAGTGAAGAGAGACTGAAGGAGACCCCCCCTTTGTACCTCTGTCCTGCTTCAGCACCAACCTGGGCACACAGGGAAGTGCCCCAAGCACCCACCCAGCTCTGCCAAGCTGGTTTGCCACAGAAACCTCAGCAGGACAGTAACTCTCGATCTCAAAACTTTGGATACCCGTCACAGAAATCGATTTTGTTCATCTATGTGAGACAGTGTACAATGTGACCTACAAAAGTAATTTGTGCCAATGTAATTGCCGGATAAATCAATTAAAAATTAAATAGTAACAGAAGGAGTTACCAAAACACTGTTCCCAGAGGGATACAGGTACTCTGTGCAGCTTACTTCTCTTCTACTACAGAGGTAAATTATACAAGTTCAAAGCAACTGACATGAGTTATAACTGCCTTTGGAGCTTCCCACATTCAAGCAGCTGTTCTCCAGCCACATGCTGATGAAAAGCTCTGGAAATGCAACGATTTTGGTTCACAGTCTTAGTCTACGGGACTGGCAGCTTATCCTCTCAGTATTGCCCTAAAAATGGGCTTCCTTACAATACTTATTTGACCTCTGAGCTAAACTGATAGCTAAGGGGCACAGGAGAGGAGGGAAGGAGAAATTCATCAAATTTCCTGCTGCAGCCAGATCTCAGAGGAAGTTGTTGCTTCCTGCAACTTGGGTAGGGGAGCCCTACAAGCCAGATGGAGATTTGCTTCAAGAAATATCTATTTAGGTAAGTCAAAAGCTGGACAGGAGCAATCAAAGAGAAGTGCCAAACAAGGCTGGAAAGAACACTACCAGTCATACAATCACAGAGTGATCTGGGCTGCAAGGAACCTTAACGATCAACTAGTTCCAACCCCCCTGCTATGGAAATGGACAGTCCTGCCAAAAAAAGATCAGAAGACACCAGATCTTATATAGCAGCATTTACCTCTATGCTCTGAGGACAGATAATCCCACCATTACGTGATAGGAGCATGGTGCATCCACAGTCAAACCCTGTATTTGTGGAGTGACAAGCACATTTTGGAAGGGAATGGAGAGACACTGCAGCCTCCAGCTTGTTACCTCAGTCCTCTGCCAAAGATGATTGCTCACCCCATAGATCTAAGGACAGAGTGACTGGCATTGCACACTCTCTACTTTTTCTTTCTTTCTTTCTCTTTCTTTCTTTCTTTCTTTCTTTCTCTTTCTTTCTTTCTTTCTTTCTTTCTTTCTTTTTCTTTCTTTCTTTCTTTCTTTTTCTTTCTTTCTTTCTTTCTTTCTTTCTTTCTTTCTTTCTTTCTTTCTTTCTTTCTTTCTTTCTTTCTTTCTTTCTTTCTTTTTTTTAATGCAAGTGGGTTGGAGAAGCAGTTTGGGTTTGGAAAGTATCCCTCACCCAACCGTCTTACATCTGACTTGTGAAGAGCTGCCTTGCTCTGTGGGTTCCCAGGTTTTCCTGGAGGTTCAGCACTGTATATTAAGAAGAATTTTCTTTGCCTCCTTTCAGTAAAGATTTGTCCTCCTGCAGGTAGCTCTGTGTTCCTTGAGAGCAGTGGAAGGGTTTGGAGATGTCTCTACCTGACAACTGTGATTTCAGTGGGTTGTGCTGGTTGTTTGACACAGAAGTCCAAGGAAGTTTTGGAAAAAACTGTTTCCTGTCCTGCACTCCGTCCTCCTGCAGAACAGCCCAGCATGAACCTCTGACAGGGTTAATGGAGGTGGGGGAGCCTACTGTTGCCCTTTCACAGCTGAAAGGGCACAGGAGAGCAATTACAGCTCTTCATACTCCCTTAAAGGTATTTTGCATTTCATCAGAACAACAAACATAAAATATGTTCCTGAGGCTTGTAATAAAAGACAATAATTTTTGTAGCATGTAACTTTAAATACGAAATTATAAAAATAATACTTAAAATGTAATGACGTGGTTTGAAGTGTATTTTATATGTGACTTTCTTGTATATGATGCAGGTTCATGTATATATTATGTCATGGAAATGTGTGACATATGTGCTTCAGCCTCAACATTTACTTAGCCAAGGATGTAATTAACACCTTGATAGAATGAAGCACATCCAATTTGTATAAGTAGTGAGTGTTTGGTCTATATTGAGCAAGAGCTCAATATATAAACATTTATTGGATAAGCCTTTCCTCTCAGTTCTTTCAGCTTCTGTCCTTGTCTTAAATGGAAGCACTGAACAGAACAGAAACAAGCCATTCTCAGCCCCAAAATCTATATTTTTGTCTGATATTAATTTCTTTTTGTTTTATGAAATCCTATTTTAAATTTCCCTTCAAGTTGCTGGAGATACCAGGCTGAGATGAGCACATGGAAATGGCAAGCTGAGTTTAGGAAAATTGGGTGATCAAACAAGACAGGACAGTTTGGAGCAGCCAGGAACTTCTGCTTCATTAGAAGTTAAACCTTCACTCACTATATGTCAGATCCACCAATTGCAAAGGAAATAATCTTCTTATGGCATAAATGAGTGTAATCTATACATTCAACCAGACAAAATGCATCCAGTGTTAAGTATCAGTGATTCAAGGCTGCTAATCTGGTAGCAACTCTCCAGTCTGGATTAGATATAGCCAATATTGGAGGATTCCAGTGGCTGATAGATAAACTGGTTTAATTTAATTCTGGTAAATTAGAAATACCTTCAATTTCCAAAGTAACAAAAAATCTGACAACACAAACGAAAATGTCTTCTGGATGTGGACACTTGGTCTTTTCTTCTAATTTTCAGGTGCACTCCATCTGCTATTAGGAAAATTAGCACCGTACCTTGACACTACAGGGTTGAATTCTTGGAAAGGGGAGGGACTACAGGGGATCCAGAAAATAGCTTTAAATAGATTCTCTTATCTTGTTTTTCAGGGAAGATTTGGGAGGCTTTGGTATACATTTCAGTACAAAACCCGTTAATTTACAAACTGCAGTGGTTATGTTGGGAAATGCATCCTGCTCTTCTGTAAGCAAAACATCCTTATCTTGATGGATTATTTTCCCAAAAAAAAAGGAAAAAGAAAGAAGTGAATGGATCACAGAAGCCTCTGCCTGCCTCAGAAAGCCTCTGCCTTGGCAGAAAAGGGAAAATGAGAACATGTGGCAATCCACTGACAAGTGCCGTGAAGCTTCTTTTCGGAATTAAATGTTTCAGGTTTTGCACACATCTTTTTTTTTTTTTTTTTTTTTTTTTTTAATTGATCAGGAAACTAAACAGAGCAACACTTGATCAGAGGTAACACGCTTTCCATGGAACACTTTACCTTGGGAAATAACTCGTTTTCCATCTTTAAAGGATGGGATCAGCTTGACTCCTGAAGCACAGAGGAGCCTGACACGGCACTGCAGGCTCCAACACTTGCTGTCAATAACTAAATCAGGAGTCTTATCTCAGCCCCCAGTGTTAGGGAATGAGTCTCCTCTCTCCCAGCCTGTCTCCCTCCACAATCCGACCTCGTGTTTGATCACTTCCCCATCCCTTGCAGCTCTGCTCCAGCTCTTACCCAGCTTCTGCAATTTTCTCCACCCTTCTACTGCTCTTGCTGGGACCTTGAGAACTGCTTCAGAGGATGTGGATGTGCCTGAAGGAGGGGCAGTGTCCTTCTCCTTCAGAGCTGACTTTACCCAGGGCATGATGCTTTGAGCCCCAAATTCCAACAATTAAATGCTGGACTGCACCTCCCCTTGAAGAGCTGCCTTGTATCAGAAACATAAAAGCTAAAACGGGGATCGGGGTGTGCTGTGAGGATGTTAAAGAGATGGACTATTGCAAATAACATTTATTTGGTATGATTAATCTTATTTTAAGGATGAAATAGACATATTTAAGAAATGTGCTTATTCCTTTCTTGACAGATTTCAAAGGTGGGCTGTTAAATTTGCTGTCTGAAATTTAGTTTTCATTAGTCTTTTTATAAGGGTAAGGGGTCCTTAAGAACCATGATTTAACTGGAAGAGATAACAAGATGATATTTAGATAATAAAGAAAATAATTAGTGTTTCTCAATAAAGTTACAAATACATAGTGAAGTCCTTTTAAAAAGATGGTACCAAATGAATTAATCAATTTAATTACAGCTAAATATTAAAATAATGTCAATTTTTTGCTGCTTGGCAATCATTATTTGAATGCTTAGAAACACTCCAGGATTAATTGCATGACTTTATGAATAGATATTTACTAAAGTTTGGATATTGAACTGTGTGTTTAATGAAACCTTTTCTCTTGAACTGCAATCTTAACTGTAATTTAACAAATCCTGCAGCTTGAGTTCTGCTACATGAAATACCCTCCATGCCTTGACTAAATTTAAGGTCCTTTAACTGCCTTTTTATACAGAATTTTAGGCTAGGAGGAACAAAAGGATGCACTTTTCACGACCCTGGAACCCTGTGACCACTGGGAAATCAAAAGGGCGGTGACACGAAGGAAAACTATTGTCCACAAAAATAAGCTCTTCAAGGGGCACCAGGAATGCACAATAAAATCCCAGTTTCCTTTGTGTAGCTGTTTATGTCTATGGCTTGCATCATCCAGAGCTCAAAAAAAGATCTAAACTAAAAAGGAATTCAGGTTTCTGAGAAAAATCTATATTCTTAAAAAAACCACCAACAAAACACCAAAAACTATGGGAAAAAGAATCTTTTAAGAATTCATCATTTGTTTACAAATAAAATATGTAACTCTGAGGTAATGGAAATCCTCCTGTCCTCTCTGTGGGAACTGGAGAGGTAGATTTAAGAAGTGATTCCAGCAAGTAGGAGCAGATGGAAATAACTTGATTTGTCAGAACTGTAGGATTTAGTGAATTTGTTGCCTTCTTTCATTACTAGAATGTAGCAGCATGTAAGAGCTTAATTAGAGAATGAGTTCTACTTTGACCTGAAAACATTTCAAGTAAAAAGGCAAAAGTAAAAAAAAAGGACTGGTCTTAAATTCTTAATTAAGCAAAGCTGCGATTTAACCTAGTAGCCTTTTTTCCCCAGAAGACTGGAAAATATGGAAAACTAGCAAATAAAAAATATAGATAAATAAAATTATGTGTGAGCCTCATGTTACACTCTCTGAAAATAATTTATTGTGTCATATTTTGTTAGAAAAAAATTTTTTAAGTTATTGTTGTTTAAGTCTTATTCAAAGACATTTTTTAATTCAACTTGAAATCAGTGAAGAGAAAAAACTCCATTGACTTTAATAAGCTTTGCCAGGGAACTGCCTGGTAATTTATTCAGAACATTATAATGAAATTTTCTTCTCATAAAATTGTTCAATAAAAATGTGTAAAATATGCAGTTATCACATTTTTGTTCGTGTTTATATGTTACTCGGGTATTTGCAGAGCAAAGTGAAAGAGCTGTGTGAGCGGAGCAAGTTTAGGCAATGAAAATGGTCAGATACTACTTGTAAGCAAAAATGAAATCAACAGAATTTTGTCATTTCTCCTTAGAGACTTTTCAAAAAAGTAAGCAACAGCAGATTTGGAGAAAAAACCCAAACAAACAAAACCACAGTTCAAAAAGCTGTAGCTTTAACAGTTTGCTTTTGTATCAGGAAAGTGAAGACGTTTTTGTTAAATAAAGATTGTTTTAAAATTGTATAATTTAACAATTAAACCGATTGTGAGAATTTACTCATAGGGAATGATGCTAAAAGTAGACACATTTTATGTTGAAACTGTTGGCCATCTCTAAAGAAATATGTAAAATAATCACTTTTGAAAAAGACAAGTAAACTGTCCTGAAGGCACGTTGCTAATGCACGTGATCTTTTTAACAATCCTTTTTGGTTGTGGGTTTTATAGGGAGAGCAGAGGATACAATCCTGCTAGAACTGGTTGTGCACAAGCTGGGAGAAGCAGCAGGACAAAGCCGCCGCCCCCAGAAACCCTCGTCGAGAGCCCAAACCCAGCAGTGACCTCTGGAGCCCTGGGGCACTTCATGCCGCCTGCACAGCCTGCAGACAAACTGTTCTCATTCCTAGCCGGGGTTGCAAGCAGTTTGTGAAGTGAGTTACTAGATTTCCTACACAACAAAGAATAAATTTACCTGGAATTCTTGTGTAATCTTGTAACAGAAAGTAAAGAATTTAAACGCTCTTAAAAGGTTGATGAGTTTTTTCACATTTAATCAAAACTTGCTGTTACAGAGGTCGAAAGGAGATTGCAAACAAGCAACTCTTAAGGGGGAAAAATCACATTAAAATTCATATTATTCTCACCGAGTCTTCAGTCTTCATAAAGTTTTGTGCTTTCTGGTTAGTAAAAAGAAAAACTATTTCCCTTCTGGGCAAGCAAAGCACTGTCACAAACTGCAGTGATGCCACAAGCCATGGCAGTCATCAGCATTTTTAATACAACACTCCTCAGGAGGAATTTAAGAGAAGAGGATCTGTCTAAATGAGTAATGTAGAAAGGAAAACTCAAGCTAAATCAAAATGAACAAAACAGAAAGACATATTTTCTTAATACTTTATACTCTGTAAGGTACAATATCTCTTATGCACTGAATGCTTAAATTATACAGAGGCTCATGTGGAAAATCCTGCTGCAGAATCTCCATTTCAGTTTTACATGTAAATTAAAAAATATATATACTGAGTGTACTCTTGTATTTTGCCTTCAAACCTTTTATGTTCTTAACAAATTGCACAGACATTTTTAAAGCAGAACAGTGAAAATCTAACACAGAGGTACATGGCAGAAAATATACTTTAAATCATACGCAGATATATTTTTTCTGCCTTTTAAGACAAAATTCTGGGTCCATTATAACAAAAGGATGCACTTTGCACGACCTTGAGAGCCTGTGACCATTGGGAAATCAAAAGGGTAGTGACACTAAGGAAAACTATTGTCCAGAAAAATAAGCCTCTCCAAGGGGCACCAGGAATCCACAATAAAATCCCTGTTTCCAAGAAAATTCAGGCATTTCCATCAAAAAAGACTGGTAAGATAAATAGAATGTCCTCATAAGCCACAGATTCTTAATAATACAAAATGTCTAAGTCCATGGTAAACAAAGCCCCAAGGAAAACTAACATCTCCTAACTCAGGCTTCTCAAGACCTGGGTCATGACCCAGTGCCTTGTCACAAGGTACCTCAAAAGCATTTCTAAGCTGAAATTGCAGGGAATTTGTTTTGCATAACATATATTTCAGTTAGAGTTTCACTCCTTGCAGAGCTCATAAAACTCCTACAACTGTTTCCATGCTGATAGATGTGATTTCAGGGTTAATAATGATTGCTGCCGTTATCTTTTAAGGATTTCAGTTTCCATGTGAACACACACTGATCTAAAAGAAACCCCAGCATGCTGGTTGCTTTCTTGCTTTCTGCCCTTAAATTTTGTGCATTTTTGGTTTTTTATCCCCAAGTTTTTCAATAAATCCATTTGGAGACTTTGAAAAATCAATAGTAAATGAATTTTGCTACACATTTTGTATTTTGTTTTATAATTTGGTATTAAGACTTAATATTTAGATTATGGTTTTTTTACTTGATTCTTTTCAGTTTCTATTAAAGATTTCATGGGAGAATAAAATATTTGTGATAGATTCAAATCTCAGAATATACTATTTTGTGACAAATGAGTGTGGCTATGGTGACAAAGTCGTTTGCAGAACATTTGGGTTTACGTTGAGTCCTGCCTTAGCACTAAACTCACCTTATTCTACCCTAATCCTGAAGGAGGCAGAAACCAACAAATCTGTTATCATTTTTTGCTGTTCAAAGGCGTTCTTGCTATCGAATGCCAAGGTTTTGCTAGTCAGCACTAGCAAGAATTAATTGAACTAGAAAAGTTATACATATCAATATTTTTAGTTGATTTATGCTTTTGAAAGGCTCATTCTGCAAATATTTAGATACATGAGTAAATTTGCTCACATAAGTAAAATTACTTTTATGTTTATGTGTTTGCAGAATTGACCTATAATTTCCATAAAAATCTAAAGAAAACCATGTCTGATTTTTCTCTAAGACTTAATAAAAGGGCATATATAATGGGAGGATGGGAGAACTAGATGATTTATTTATTAACTCAGTTTAATACAAATCCTTAAGAATTACTGCCTCCATGAATTTCTACACTTTGGCTTTAACTTTTTATTCCTGAAAAAAAACTTGTGGGGAGCATTATTAAAGGTAAAATATAATGAGTTTCAAGGGCTGAATCACAATAATCTGTGTGTTTTCACTACTTTTTGCAAAGCTGACAACTCTGTGATGTAAACTGCAAATCTGCTTTAGCTGGTTGCATATGGCTCATGTTTAACCAGGAAATAATTTCATGTAAGGAGCTACACAGTAAACAGTTCTTAAACACTGACAGGACCTGATGTCTTGAGATGCGTGATTTACATGGAAAAATACCTTTTGTCCACATCAGTTTCGTGTTCTTTGTGGGTTAATGAAATTACAGCACAGAAGTGTTGCTTTGTAATAGGCTACAGAGTGGGAGTAAATTTATGCAAACAGGGAGACGGATGTCTTTCCCGAACTCACAGCCCTAATTTCTAGGG
>NW_008236209.1:7304469-7310704 GCF_000691975.1 Corvus brachyrhynchos
CCTCCCCGCGGCCCCCCCCCCCAGCCGCTTCCCCGGCGCCTCTGGCTTCACCCCAGATGTCCCTCTCCCTCCCTGTTATTAAAGCGAGTGGATATTATTCGTCTTTGGAATACTTTTTTTTTCTTAGTGCTGTACTTCAGCCTGTTTGCAGCCTGGGGGCAGAGGCACACCAGCTGGTGCCGGCAGCCAGGAAAAGCCGCTTCCCGGAGGATTTCGCAGCTCGGACTGGTTCTGGAGAGGGGATGACACCCCCTTCCCTCTGTTAGACATATAGTTACCTCACTCTGAGGCAGAAAGGAGCTTCCTTCTTAAAAGGAATTTTTTTTTTTTAACCCCATCTTTGCATGTTTCTATGTGAACTCCAGCCTGCAACCATCCTCAGCCTTATTTCCCGTCTGGGCTGGATCTGTGGACTTTTTTTACTCCAAGCAAGCACATTTTCCCAGTATGCTGAGATCAATTACACATTCTTCCTCGTGGTAAGGTTTGTTTATCTCCTGTCATGCTGTTCTTTCCCAACAGAACATTTTGAGCTTGGGATAACAGGATCATCCTTTTAGTATGCACATCCCAAAATGTGTTAAACTATTGTTAATGTATTTCATCTTCTTAGCAGGGATCTGGAGCACACATGACACATGCACTGGAAAAAAGCGTTGCCTTGGGATGAGAGGTGAGATCCTGTGTAATGCCTGTAGCCATAGAAGTGGGAACATATAGCAGGTTTAAGATGGTTTTATGTCCTTCTAATCCTGAGCTGCTCTGCAGGCTGGAGTAGACATCCTAGTGCTTAGTCAGCCTGAATCTCAATGTATTTTAACTAACCTGTAACCTCAGCTGTTCCCTGAATTTACAAAATGCTCCTGTGAGAGGCAACAACCTCTGAAATGCACCTGCCAGTGCCCAGCTCCTGCACAAGTGTTTGGAAGAGAAATCACTGAAGGGGAACTTTGAAAAGCTGCATAATGAAATACCTCCCCCAAATGGATGTAAAAACTACTTCACACTGTCCTGCTCCAAGGAGCTCATCCTAACTGGCAGGATTTTGGAATTTAATGAACGCATACAGAGATTTCTGTTTAGGACATTTGCTTCGATCAGTGCTCTTGAAGCACAAACTGATGTTACACAGAGAAAAGGGCTGGAGGGATGTTCTGGGTGCTGGGTGAAGGAGGAGCATCCTGCCATTTGCAGGCGGTTTATAGAGCCTGCCCTGCACCTCCACAAGTCTTCATTTAACAGGCAACCTGAGAGCTTCTGTCTGTAACTTGCTCATGTTTCTGCTGAAAAAAAGAGAGGAATCCTTGCATTTCCTATTGCATGCAACTGTTGGAACTCAAGAGTGGAAAAAAGTTTTTTGCTGTGTATGATGATCAGGTGTGTGTGTAAACTCCCAGATTTCTTACATGTACAATACCCAAACCTCTGCCTCTTCTCAGAGGCTGCCTGACAGAAACAGCTCTCTAATACTTGCTTGACTCCCTTGAGTGCACACTGTCTGATCAACAGGGGAGAGGTACATGTCTTCCCGAGATCAGTGTACAAACCACAGGACACAATGGAAACATGAAGACAAGGTCTGGTCCCTGGGTCTTCTCATCACGTCCTTACATCAAATACTGATAATATATGTGGATTTCAGAGAAAAATGCAGGCAATGCTGTGCATCATCCTGCAGTAACAGTTAATGATCTCAACAAAATACAAATTTTATGTGTAACCTGGAGTCACACAGTAATTTATTGACTAATTTCTAAAATGCCACGTGGTATAAGGGAAGTATATTTTGGAAGGAGATGTCTCATCTAGAAATGACTTGAGCATATTTTTAAGTTTATGCACAGAAAAAAAGGTTAAACCAGTCCTGTTTAGTTCCCCTGCCCTGAAGGAGGAGTTCAGAGTGTGCACAGAGGTGTGTTCAGGGCTGGGGCCAATTCTCCCTGCCCTGGACCTATGGATGGGCTGAAGCATCAGCGGGAGCAGTCATGTCCAAACTACCCACCATGTGTATCAAACGTGTAGGATCAGATTCAGGGTGCAGCCTGCCTTTGTAGCTTGTTTTGATGGAAATACCACTGCTCCTCAAGACAGCTTTCATGATTTGCAGACTTACACACTCCTCATTTAAGCTATTTACACAGTTTTAAGGGCTTAAGCACTTAAAAGTATTTGGATTATGTGGCTCATCCAAATATAAAGATTTACACAAAATCTAGAGAGTTCACAATATATTCTGATTGCTAGCTGTGGAGAAATAAAATCTATTAAGCAATTTCACAAAAGGGGAAGTTGTGCCCTGTTACAAAATAGAAACTGTACTTCAGAATTAATATGTGGGGACATATGCATCAATTAAAATGCTGTATTATATATACAAATCAGAAAACTCAGCAAAATATCAGTAATATTTGGCAAAATTGGAAACCTGTGCGTGAGAGGAACTCACCCATCTGGAGTGAAATGAAGCAGAGAAGTTGTTACACAACAAAAACCTTCTGATGAGAAAGGCAAATCTCAAACCACAGAGAGTTTAATGCAGTGGTGTGGGCAGATATAATCCGTGATATATCAAAATGGCAGGAGGATGCGTGGGGTGTCTGAAAAGGTGTTTAACAAGACAGACTATCCAGAGAATCTGACACAGATAATAGATGGCCAGCATTCAAAACCCTGCCTTCCAAGAATTGATTTTGACATGAAAAAAATATAAACCCTATTCCTCAGCAAGTTCATGTGGGAAACGTTTCTAATTTCAGCATTACACATGGCCCTATCCTGTACCACAAAAAGGCTCATTTAGTCATGCAAGTAGCTGCCTTTCAATTTGATGACTTATATCCAGTTTTCAGGATTTAACCCACCTGAAATGGGAAAGAAATAGATTAAGAACTCAGTCTACTGAAAGGATGAATTCATTTAACTTCCCATGATAATGAAGGTGGAGGCAACTCACAGAATCAAACCCTATAGAAATTGCATAAGAGCTTTACAGAAATGTAATTTCAGCCTACTACAAAGTAATATAGACACATATACTTAGCCACCAAACTGGGAAGATAAATGAGGAAGAGTTCATTCTATACATTTAAATTCTGTTATAATAAACATGTTTATAATAAATTGTCAAAGAGCTTCTAAAAGGACAGGTTTGAGACATTAGTATGCAGCAGTCCTTTACAGCATGTCAGAGATACAGCAAGTGTTACATTATTTATTACAGCAATCAATACAGTAAAAAAAAAAAATTAAAATTGGACATGAAGTCTATGCCATTACTGTACCCTTGTTTCTTATTTTATATGTAGACTGGTCTTATTTAGGAGAGGGCTTAGTGTTTTTATAAGCATATTTCACTTAGCTAAAATGCAAGGTAACTTAGCTTATTCGTATCCCATTTTTCCCTATTAAATAGTTTTACAAATGAAGCAAATAGAAATTAAAAGGTGAATGCCAGTTTCAAATGTTTTACTAATACAATGACAAAAATGTGAAATCTTCCGTAATAAAACCTCGATTATTAGTCCTTTTTCATGAAGTGCAAGCACATAGCAACGACTCAGAAAACTAATATTAAATTTTTCGTTGACACTGAGGAAAATCTCAAAGTATCTCTTTTTATTCTGTCCTTACAAGAAGAAAATTTTCATTCTACATCTTTTTCAGCTGAATGCTTTATAATAAAGACAGTTCAGCAGCACATGACAGGTAATCCACAGTTACACAAAAAATCCAAAGTGTTGAGGAGACAAATGAAGACAGACCTTTAAGGAACTCCACTGGTGAAAAGATTTACCAGAGTTGTGACTGTGTGAGAATTCACAGAAAGAGTTTGCAGCCTCCCTCTTTTCAGGGGGATAACTCTGTAGCTAACAATTAAAGTGTTTTCTCCTAAATATTCCTTTGGGGTTTTTGTTTCTTTATAAGATGACCTCTCTCTCCAAACATTTTCTTCCAAAAGTATAAAAAGTATGGTGTCTGAAAGACTTCAGACCTGGCTATAAAATAGGGTTTTGGACACTGATTTCATGCTGGTGTTCTGCAAGTTTAGGAGAAGATCTTCAGGCTTTCAACTGTTCCCAAAGTTTTGAGAAGTAAGTTAGATTTTATTAATCTGACAGAAATATTTCCATACAGGAACTGATCTTGGGTAGTTTGTTTCGAAAACTAGTTTTTTTGTTTCATGAAGATTCATCCCTCTAAGTTGTTTCTGATTTCCTTTTCTTTTATGCATTTGGATAGTTCAGCACAATTCACTGTGCTTTCTCCAGTATGAAAAAGGTCAGACAATAATTCTGATTTTGGTAGGGAACAGAAGTGGAGCAGACAGTCCAAGGCAAGCCTTGATCATAGCTATTAGAGTATGAATGAATCAGTAACCAAGAAGAGAGAGAACAGAATTATCTGCAGCACTCAGAAGAAAAGTGAAGGAAACAGAAATATCTTCTTAGCACGTACACATGCGGTTCCATTACAGGAAAAAAAATTCAGATTTCAGTATATTTGTTGTAAGAGTGAGGTATAGAGTTTCACAACAAACTCTGAAAGTTTTTCAGCAATTAAAATTTTTTTTTCTCTCATCTCTGTATAAGGATTGCACCTCACTTAGTTTTGCTAACAGACCTCCTAACCTGGAACAAAACCTTCCCACAGTGAGTAACATGTTTTACAAGCACCACCTTGCAACCTATAAATCACCATGTGCTTGCATCAAAACTCTCTGCCCAGCTGACATGGCAGAGAACTGCTTTCACTACACCATACCCTTTAAAATATTAAGAAAAGTTCTGGCACTTTTCTCTTTGACCATTACTTTTTTTAGCTACTGATGTATTTGCAGACCCCAGGACTCCCTTCCAAGATACACAAAAACACAAGTCAAAGGTCAGCAGGAGGATGTAAAAATACGATTTAATCTTATCTGTGCAACACTTCAAGTAGACTTATTCCACCATCTTCAGGCTCTTTGTTCAAAGACTAATTTATTTCTGAGCTGACAAAAAAGAGATAATCAATTTGCAGCATGAATTGAGTAAAAGCTCCTACTCTTACATGTAACTTTATTCATATACAAGATTTGAATATGCTTATGATACAAATGTTTATATTAAATACTTTAAAATCAATGCACAGCATATAAAACATTTTTTATATAAAGAAGAAAGTTTTCTAGTACTGTGTCATGTTTAGTCCTTATTTGCTGCCAGTTTTAAAAAAATTTGTTTTATACAGTTAGGCATGAAATATCTTTTCTTTGGGAATGTTTTCCCTGTTATGTACATATGAGTTACTGGGACACTTGCATTTTCCATCACTGTGTCCATTCACTATTCTCTTTCTGCAGGGGTGTTGATAACAAATTCACACACCCATGCTAAATTGCTGACTTCAGTGTTGAGCGTTTTGCTCTCTTTTAGGATTTGTGGGTCAGGACCTCAGAAAAGCACTTTGCCTAATCCGGACAAAATTTAAATTTCGAATTTTACTGTGTCCTCCATTACACGTCATCTTCCTGCAGCTCCAAAGCAGGAGCCAGTAAATTCGGTATCAGTCCCGGGCACAGAGAGCAACCCGGGTGAGGATTTCCACTGTAACGAAGTAACAAATTGCAGTTTCTGGAAGAAATGAAGAAGGAGCCCGTGGCTGGGTCTGCCTGCACAGAGCCCGCCCGTCCTGCGCCGGCAGCGCCTGGACTCGGCCGCTTTGTCTGAGGCCTCAGACGTGTAGGACCTCGCCAACCTCGCCCTTCCAACCTGCGAGAAAGGGGACGCAGAATTCTAATAAAGAAATTAAACAGTAATAAATACAGGGGTGGGGGACACAAAAGCCCTTTTCTCGTTGTGTGCGATAGTCCCGATAGATACTGCCCGGTTTCCATGGGGACATTTTGTTCTGACATCAGATCCCGATGATCGGGGTGAGATGAGGCACGTTCGGGGCTTTTTCGCCGAACCGAGCAGAGCCGCCTGGGGAAGCGGGGCAAAACTGTTCGTTACCAATCTATTTTATATCATTTATTCTTTAAAAAAAGATGATTACACCTAATCCCTGAGGAACCGTGGCCGCTGGCTGGGCACAATTAGCACATTTTTAGCATTCTTGCGAGGACCGCCCGCCAGGGCAGGACAAACACCCCGCGCGGGGGTCCCCAACACAGCCCGGGCGCGGGGAGACCTCTCGGGGTGCGCCTGGGGGGGCTGATCCAGGTGCAGCAGGAGCCCTCAGGATGCTCCTCTGG
>NW_008236209.1:7312367-7325721 GCF_000691975.1 Corvus brachyrhynchos
GCGTGGGGGGCCCCCCCGGGCCCCCTCCCGGGACGGGGCCGCTGCTCCCCCTCTGAAAGTGCCGACGCCAGCGCCGAGCGGTGCCCCCAGGGATGCTCCGGTTGTACCGGGCATGGGAGACGCCGTGCACGTGGCGAGCAGGGCCGAGTAATCCCGGTGCCCGCCCCCCCGAGCAGATGGTCAGTGCTGGAAGATAACGGCGGCCCGGGGGCAGATAATTCCCCGCGGGGGTGGGGGCCCTCCCTCGCGTAGCCCCCGCCAACAAGCACTCGGACGGCTCCACTTTGGGGAGAGTCCCTCGGGGGGCGGCCCTGCTGCCCCGGGGCACCCCCGACCAGAGCCTTCCCACCCCCGCAGGTTTGTAAGGCCGGGTTCTGACAGCGCGGCTGCTCCGGAGGGAAATTAAAGGTTGTTAATAGGCAATTTTTCCCCCCCTCCCCTCCTATGCGGAGGGTCCGTCGCTTTTGTGCCGCAGGTCAGGCATCATCTGGAGTAGATATACTCCATTATCTGATGTGGAGGGTGCGGGAATCATGTGTCAGAACTTTTCTTGCACTACTGGGGGGGGAAATGTTTGGTGGTTGGGTGATGCAAGACCCTCGGTAAAGCTCCAGGAGAAAGGTTAACTAAAGTGTCTCTCATGCTGTAGTAACACGTGAGCAGGAAACCGGGATGTTTTGATATGCATTACGGTGCTTTTCAACTGCCATTAAAAACTGGAAGAAGTAATTTTTACCTTAATTCAAGGGAAAGCTAGCTACAAACCTTTCCTCATTTAGTGTGCCCTCAGTTAAACTGCCTTCTCAAAACTCTGTACCTGTTTCTGCTGTATGCTTTAATAAGAGAAATCTCTCCTAAACTGCGTAGCAAATCTATATCTGTGTTATGCAACATTAATATTGGTCTTCTCTCTTGGCAGGTACTGTGGCTCCTGTGCTTCAGTCAAGATGCTTCTGTGATGCTTTAGCTGTGCTGAAATAAGACCTTGAAATAGAAGAATTTGTTTCTGGTGATGGGCCTCGAGTTGTGCAAAAGTGCTTACAGTGCAGGTAGAGTTAAGGATCTACTGCAGTTTAAGCACTTCTGGCATTACTGTGGCGATTCCGGGGCATGGATGGAACCAGGAGTGTTGTGCTGCATTAGAGCTACACTGCAAATGGTCCTTGTGTTAAGGTGCATCTAGTGCAGTTAGTGAAGTAGCGTAGAATCTACTGCCCTAAATGCTCCTTCTGGCACAAGCTGCTGCCTGCACATCCAAAAAAACCCATGTCTATCTGACTTTGGCTCAGCAATTACTGTTTTTAGTTAAAGGGTTTTTTCCCATTGAAGGCAATTGCTCAGAAAGCAGTTTTGTCCTAGCAGTATCAAAGTGCTCATAGTGCAGGTAGCTTGGAATTGGACCTACTGTAATGTGGGCACTTACAGTACTGCTAGATAAAGTGCATCCTAGCCAGTACCAGTTGCTGGAGAAGATGGTGCTGATTACAGTCAGTTTTGCAGGTTTGCATTCCAGCTTACTAAAATTGCTGTGCAAATCCATGCAAAACTGACTGTGGTGGTGGTGAATCTGTGGTGAATAATGGGTTTTCAAGCTTTTTTTTTTCCTTCTCCCCCCCTCTTTTTTTTTTTTTTTTTTTCCTCCCTCTCCTTTCATGGAAGATTTGAAGATGCCTTGCACTGATTTCTCCATGGGTGGGGATTTGTTGCATTACTTGTAGCTGTATGTAGAGTATTGCACTTGTCCCGGCCTGTGGAGGAAAGGAGGACTTGTCATCAGGCTGAACTGCCCCAAATCTGCCAGTTTGGTAAAACTCTTGTTTTGCTGTTGTCGGGTGGATCACGATGCAATTTTGATTAGTTTAGTAGGAGAAAAATTGCACGGTATCCATCTGTAAACCGCAAGACCTTCATCACTGACAGTGTGGCTTGTGTCAGTAATCACTGCTCACAGTACAGTCTCCAGGGATGGGCACAGTCCTTGCTGGTGGCTCCACACCTTCAAGGGACACGAAGAAAGAGAACATTGATACTAAGGTTTGTCCACCATTTAAAAAGACTGAAAAAGCCCAAAACATAACCTGAAAAGGAAACCCCTTGAACACTTGTGGTGGTCCAGGGAAACACATTTCGGGGGTTTGTTTGTGTAATATGTAAATTACTATGGTGGACTTACCAATAAAAACATTTTAAAATAAAACTTGCGTTTAATGGATCTCACTAAGTGTGGTTGCAGTAGACAAGTAAGAAATACAGGAGTTTTTTTTGCTGATTGTGGGTTACAGCCTCCAACAACCTCTTCTACCTCGATTTTAAAGAAGGTGCATCTGCTACAAACCTCTTGCTGCTGCTAATTCAGGGAGAATCTTTGCTAGGAGGGGGAATGTTTCTCTCCAGGCCAGTAGGATGTCCACTCAGTGCTCACCCTTAAGCAATGGTCATGCTCCATTTTTTTTTTTTTTTTAGCTCTTTGCCTCTCACAGCCTTGAAGTTGGGAGCTGCATCCTATCTGGAATTGCTGCCCTGGGAGTGGGGACCCCGTGGTTTGTCCCAGCTTCAGAGACTGGCAAAATGGTGTGACCAGAAGTGGGGCAGGAGCTGAGGCTGCTGTAGAAGCTGGATGTAAGAGCTGGGAGAGAGTCTCTGTCCTGATTGAGTGATGGGACCTGGGTGCTCTGGCAAGGGAGGGAGCTGAGCCTGAGCTGTGGATGTGCAAGGGTTGATGGACATGGTGTTGTTGAGACCGTTGTTGCATTGCTGTCACATGCCAAATCCTGGGTTGGCTTTGACTTTTTTTTTGAGTGGTTTATCTGTTCTGGGGAACCTCTTGAGAGCATTGCTTGGATGCTTAGACTTCTGGGTGTTTTTTCTAGCCTGCCCTCCTAAAACTATGCTTACACACATTGTGTGGCCAAACTTGACATGCCCTAGCACGGCAGCGTGCAGTCGCTGCAGTTGCCTTGGCACAAGCAGATGTGGTCTGTGAAGTGGGTGGGCAGCACCAGTGAGTTTTCAACACCCTTTTTCCCCCAGCTATAATACCATGAGATCCAGAAGAATCTTATTGCTGGTCTGACTTACTATGGCCAATGCAGCTGGGCTGATACCAGTGTGGGTCCCTGATGGAAGGCTGTCCCCAGTGTCCCATGCTCAGATGTGGTCTGGGGGTGGTTATGCACAGGAGAGAAGGCAACATGCCAAGCACAGGAATACTTTCTTGGTTCATGCACAGCTGCAGAGCTCCTATGAGGGTGTCCTGGCAGCTGGTGGCTCTGGATGATTTTCTACCCCAGAATTTAATCTGAGGCTGAATTGTAATCTTCCTTGTGCCTGGAGAGTTGTAATCTGGTCTTCAAATCCCTGGGCAAACAAGAGGAAAAGATGTTCCCTAAGTGTAGAGCCCTTCTGGCTATACCACTTATTGAGAGTGAGGAACAATGGGTTGGAGTGTATGCTAATTGTGATTTACTGTAGTGTGCCATACCCCAGCCGGGTGGAAGGCATTGGGATGTGTTCATGCCAGGAATGAAACTCAAGTTTGCTACGGTGTTAGTGCACTCTTGGGAGATGCTCCCAGCCTGGCTTTGTATTTCTTGTACTGGAGCTGCACCCAGCTCTTGCATGGGGTCTTACTGGTGGTTTTGGTGTGACGCAGGCTTGTGACGGTGGGGTGGGTGCTGGAGGGAATTCTGTGCCACCAGTGTGTGCGTTCAGCACAGCCAGTCTTTGGAGCAAGGGGCTGGTGTGGTCATCCTGGGATGTGTCACTAGTGAGGGCTTCTGAGCACTGTCTGTGGGCCAGAGCCTGAGAAGGGCACCCCAAAACCACCCATGCCAGGCTGAGCTGTTGGCAAATCACAGGTGGCTTCAGCAGTAAGTGGGGTGGTGTTGGAGTTACTGAGTGGGGGGGACTGTTGATGTCTGTTCCCATGAGTGAAAGCTCTCCATTAGCAGCGTAGGTGTTGTGCTGTGCTGGTGAGTATCTACACAATCTGTTCCAAATGACAAGCTTGCGGTGTGCACTTTGGGTAGTGTGCGTGGATTTCACTGACTCTGCTTATAGTGCTGAAATACGGAAGTGAGCTGAATGTTCCTGTAGTTGTAAACTGGCTCAGGCATCGGGAGGAAGCGAGATCTGTTCCCTGGGAGCAGCTTCTGCAAAGTGGTGTCCTGTGTGTGTATGCACGATAGTAAGTTGATTTTATTGTCAGGCTCTGGTACTTGAGAGCACAGCAGGGTAGGTGATGCCTCTCCAGAACTGTTGGTGGAATAGTGAGGAGGGGTTAACCCACAGGGTATTGGCATTGCAGGATTTGGAAGTCAAAAATGCTCCTATTATCACCTGAGCAAGTCTCTAAGGCTGGTGAGGAGTGAAATGGTGTGAAAAGAGGCTTCATGTGACAGCAGTCTGCTGGCTCTGAACTCATCACTGCATCTCCCATTGAGGCATCTCTTTTATCTGTGAGCTCTTCTGTCCTTTCCTCTTACTGAGGATAAACTATTGGCTTTCACACGTTGCAGAACCCCCTTTCTGAGGAGGTCTCCCAGCCTCTGTCACAGCTGTGCCCAACCTACAGCCTGTTTTACACTGGTCGAGTTTCTGTGTCAATGCTTAGGTTTTCAAAGGTTTAAAAATGCCGAACCTGATGTTTTGAAGCAATGAATGATCCTTTTTTGTACTAGCAGCACTGAGCAGAATTGCCTTGTCTTAAGCCCAGAGCGTTGCTTTGGGAGCTTTTTCAGGAGATGCCCTTTGATTCTAAGGATTTGGGTGCTCTATATGATCAGGTGGAGCCCCAGAAGGACAGAAAAAGCTCAGAAAAACCAAGCAAGCTCTGCTCCAAAGCAAACTGGACTGAGAATGGTGGTTTTGGGTATTTTGGATATCTGAACTCTGAGGGTGGATGCAGAGAGGGGGTGTGCAGAGCTGTGCAGTGAGGTGTCCGCTCCGTTTCTGGAACTGTGGAGTTTTACCTCCAGTTCCCTGCAAGGAGGGAATCCACAGGATCTTGGGCTTTTCTGGCGTACCTTTTGGCTTGCCCTGATCCTGCCTTTGGAAAAGCTGAAGCTGGGGGTTCCCCCATCTGTTTGGGGATGCTCTGTGCAGCCCCTTCTCCCATGGGAAGCCCTGGAGGGGTGCAGGGATGGGTGTTCCAGTGCTCCAGCAAAGGAGGAAAGGGATGGAATCTCCCTGGCCACACATGCAGTGCTGCTGTTGCTGCGCCAGTGCAGGGGCGGCTGTATTGCTTTTTAAACAAGGGGTTTTTTTTAATCCATGAGAAGTTGTTGGAGCCATGTGGCTGTTGGACACGAGTGCTGGGGGACTGAGGCTGTTCCAGGGGCTGCTGCAGCAGCTATTCCTGGGAGTGGGATGTCAGAAAGGAGTCGGCACTGGTAATTTTTTACTGCAAGTATATAAATAGGTACAGGCACACACAGACATGAGGGCTGATCGTGGAAAGAGACAACTCTTGTTCTGGAAACTTCAGAGGGCTTCTAACATCAGAGTGCCTGGGCTATTTTTATAGAATGGAAATATTTCATATTATTTCAGTCTCCTTCCTGTCACACAACACTTTGTTTAATCTGTGTGTGGTTATTCCCAGCTGTAATCAGTGGTTATCCTGTGGAGCACCCAGTGGGTGCTTTGTTTTTCTGCGAAGGGAAGCTTGTTAAGATAATTCTTAATACTTCTGAATTATTTTGTTTTTTAAAAAGTATCTTCTGCTCTTCTGCTGTTGATGGTCTTCAGAGTGGTTTTTAAATAGCATGTTCATGTCTAAATCAGTGCAATACACCCAGGTAAGCATTTCTAACTGGTGAGTTTTTCACATGGTCTGTGTGCTTGCTGGCCATCATCTTTGGTTGCTCCCAAGTTACTTTTTAAAAAGTAATCACAGTGCAAAAAAATATGAGGTGGGTTTTTTTTTATTTCCCCATGTTACTAGGTTTAAATCATAGCTGACAGAGAGGTGTGAGTATTTCTAATCTGCTTATATTGGTCACTGGACCAAGTGTTGTCCAGATCCAGAACAGCTCTTGACCAGGAGCCACTGGCTGAGAAAGTGATTATGTGCTACATCTGTCCTTGTCTCCTCCTGGCTTTTGTATCAAATCCCTGTGATAATACACCACAACAACATGCCTTGTTCTTTTTGCCTTTTAACATCTATCTGTGGATTTAAGTTGCTGTACTTCTGCAGTCAGTGTGTTGGCTGCTGCAGCCAGATCGTAAGTCACCAGTTATTTGGCTAATTACCTTTCCCCTAGAAGTGTTGCTTTGTAAAGGTTAAGTTTCATTTGCCAAAGGATTTTTTAAAATGTAGAGAATTGCTCTACTGAATCAAAGGAGAAATCATCAATGCTTTTTTACATGTATAAATGTATATATATGTAAAAATAATATAGAAGAGGAATGTGGAAATTACTTTCTTATTATTTGAATTATTACTCTGGTGATACAGAGCTGAAGTGATTTTTTTTTTTTTTTTTAAACATTTGTTTGTTTTTTTTAATGGAAATGGTTTCTTTGGTGCTAAGTGCCATTCTTGTACTGTTCTCTGCTGGAGGAAGCACTCAAGCTGGTTCCTGGGTAGGTGTCCTGCAGCAACAGCAAATGGCTGGCAGGACAGATTGAAAGCTTCAAAGAAGTAACAAATCTCTTGGGACTTCAAAGGCCACTCTTTGTCAGCCAGCCTGCCTGCCTGCCCAGAGCTTCACTGCAGCAATGAAAAGAAAATTAAGATCTTCTTGCCCTAAACCCACAGCCCTCTTCCCTCCTCCAAGGCCAGACCACTCTTCTGTGTTTGTCCCTTCTCATACCAAGCAGTGCTGCAGGTGCCCATTGGTGCTTTAATAAACACCAGTTTTTGAGGTAGCACCGTCTCCCAGAACATCTGCTTGTATTAATTTTTAGTGCTCTGAGATGGGTGCTTAAATTCTTGTAAGTGGCTTGGAAATCCCAGCCTGGATCCCTGTGCTGCGGTTGGCTGCTGGAGGTGTTGATGGACCTTCAGCTGCAAACTGGTGCTGTCTGTAGCTGAGTTTGCAGCTTTTCATCTGGGATGTGGGAGGAATTGTAGACTGATGGGGAAGCACTGTCCTAGGAGATGGGAGGTTTGCTGTGCCCATGCACTCCCAGACATTGCTGTTCCTTCAGAGAGGCTGCAGGACTGGTCTCTCATATGGCTTCTTCCTTTTTACTTCCTATTTCCTTACTAAAAAGAGTCCTTTGTACCAACATAAGTTTACTGGTTTCCACTGGTGAAAAATCCGGATTTGCACTGATACGGAATAAAAAGGATACAGAAAGATGGGAAAAGAATTTAGTCTTTGCTTTCCTTCTATGCAACCCTCCAAATGCTTCTTTCCTCAAAGGACCAATTTCTACTGAAACAAAATGGTGGTGATAGAAACCTTATAAAACCTTATAACTTAACCCTATAGCCAAAAAATGTTAAGCCTTATCTTTCAATCCAAGACCAGCATATGACAAGCTTGACTGGTTAAAAATGTTTTAGTTCTCTTTATCATGAGGTAAGAAAGAAGAATGAGATGGCTGCTCACCCTTTTTTTGGGGAGGCTTCATGGTAAGTGCTTCATCTGCAGTAAAAGCAGTGGTTAGCTTTGAAGAAAAAGTTAAAACTAACGGAATTAGGGCTGCATCAGCAGAGTGTGACTCTTCAACCACCAATCCTGTGTGTGAGCAGTGGGGATGGAAGGAGCATTGCTTGTCATTCATTGCTCCTTCCTGTGCAATTCTATTAGTGCAGTAAATATAGCAAAATACCCTGGTGTTAACCCTGATTGCTGCATTGGCTTGGCTCTGCTGACGGGCCATTCCTGAGGCAGCCCTGTCATAAACAGACCTGCTCAGAATTATTTTTATGTACCAAAAATCTCTTTTTTACCCAGTAATGCCTTACTCTCCAACTAAAACATGGGCCTGGCTTGTTTTAGGAGGTGATGACAAGCAGATAAAATGGAATTAGTGCCTCTGCTCTCTGCAGGCAGAGCTGCAGCACTGCCTTTCATAGTTCCTTGCTTGGGCAGTTTGTGTTGCAGTGCTGGTGCTCCAGCTGCTGGAAGGTTGCTGGCAGAAGACTGAGATTAGCAGATCTCAGAACTTGTCGGATGGGGATCTGTGTGAGCATCCTGCTCTGTGGGCTTAGACCTCCTTGTGCAGCTGCTCTGCCTGAGGTGCCTCAGAAAGCACTGCCTTTTGGACCTGCTGCTGTGAGAAACTCATGTAAAATGTGGATATTGAGGTGCAACTGCAGATGCTGCTTGTCTAGGCTGTAGAAAATCTGTGACCACCATCCAGACTGATGCCTTTCATTGCATTTCCCCTCATTTCCTGTCAGCTGTCACAAGTCAGTGGAGGCTTTGAAGCTGCACAAGTGAGACGGGGACAGGACAGGTCGTTGGTGCTTCAACTGCAGTTAAGGCATTTTAGTTAGCAGAAGCATTGGAGGAAGTGGGAAGATGCCTCCTCTGTGGCTCCACATCAGCTTGTGGTGTTCAGCTGGGCACCAGCTGTCCCCCAGCATGTCTTCGAGTGATGGCACAAGACCTCAGGGACTCTCCTGGTCCTGGGGTTAGTAACTGCATCTGTGTTGGGCAGGATTTGCTTCGCTTCAACTTCCTTCCCACAGTGCAATTCTGTTCTGCTTTTCCCATGCTGTTCAGAAGCTACTGGCAGTGAGAATCAGCTTTGCTTTGCCTGTGTCCCATCAGAGGCTGGGGCTGCGCTGTGGATGTGCCGGCTCTCGGGGTGATGTGCAGGTACATTCTCTCATTTCCTTGCTGGGTTTCAGGATCCTGCAAGCCCCAGTCAGGAGCCACTATGTTCTGTTTGCATGTCAAGGGCGTCCTGTCTGAGCTGTGAGCTACAGGTCCATACCAGACCTCTCACTGGGGCTGGCTACTGGGCAGTCTTGGCTCCTGGCCTGCAGCATCACCCACTGCCCCTGAGTTACTGTCCCGGCTGCTTCTTGGTGAGTCTGGTCTTGCATCACAGCTGGTTTTTCAGTGACGGTTTGGAAGATTTGTGCATATCACTGATTTAAAAAAATAGAGCTGGTTGGGTGGGGAATATACAGCTTTTTCAGCTCTGTTACTCAGCTTGGTTTTATTTTGGTTGATGTTGATTCTGAGTAAAGCTTTTATTTCCTGTCATGATAAGCTGTGGCTGCTCCAAGAGGCTGCCCAGAAACTACCTTATGTGATGTGAGTGCAGTTGCCTTTCTGAGCCAAGGCTGCACCCTCATGGAAAGTGTCGCTGGAGCTGTTCAAGAAAATCTCCTCTCTGTTCTGCCCATAAACTGACTGCAAATGGGGCTTTTCCTCATTTCAGCTGTTGTAGCCCCAGTGCTCTGCCTCCATGGAGGGGTTGCCTTGGCTTTGTGGAGCCCCTCATGCCCATGCTGTGGGACCAGCTCAGCCCTGGGAGTGGGTGCTGCAGCCCTGGTGCTGTGCTGGGCACCCAGGGGCTCTGTCAGGGCACTTGTCTGTCTGGGAATCACCAGGCCAGCAGACGTGAGTGCTGTGCAGATGGGAAGGGAAACAGGCACAAAAGTTACTGAGGAAAAGCTGTGTGTAACTTAGCTGTGAGGGATTTTCTCCCTGCCTGGATCCTGGCCCCTGCCCTGACACATTGCTGGACAGTTTTAGTCCAAAATCTTCAGCCTCCTGGTTTTCCATTCACCACATGAGGGCAGGCTGTTTCTAAATAAAATACAGTGAGAAATCTTGAGCTCAGTGGATAAATTCTTCAACTCCAGGCTCCGTCTGGCTCGGGGAGGGCTGACTGCTGCATCTCCCTCCAGGTTTTGGCCCCCAAAAGCCAAGGGGGATGCGGTGAATGAGGACAGATGTGCCCAGGGCCTGGATGTGCAGAGTCCACCCAACCACCATCATCTCCCATGCCAGGAGAACCCTCCAGCATCTCCTGTAACTATCTCACTGCTTTGTTATTCCTCTGGGCAAACTCCATTTATTCTAATGGCATTATTAGCTCTGCATAATAAATGTCTTTTCTCATCGTGCTGCTGCTCTTCCAGCCGCAGGCTTGTGGCATTTTCTTGCCCTGGTACCCACATCCCCCTGAGTGCAGGGATGCTCTTGGCAGCATCATGGTGCTGTCAACCAGCTCTGTGGGGATTTACCACCATGGTCTCACTGACTTCACAGATTCTGCCTGCTGGCTACTATGCAAGTTAACATAGCTTCCAGTGGTTTAAAAAATGTTCAGAGTTAACTGGAGTTTGTCTGATAGTTGTTAATGCTGCCTCTGCTTGAGTTCATGCCTCTCCATGACTTTTTCTTTTGTATAGACATGTAGCAGCAAATGCCCAGTGGGCATATATGACTTGAAAAACAAAGCAATATGGATTTATCAGTGTAGCAAATAATACCCATGGGTTTATGACCCGTGGACTTACAAGCAAAGCAAGGATACTTGGTGTGTCAAAGGAGGATGTTGAAGGCTTTGTGGTTGGTGCCCTGGGCAGGAGCACAGGGGGTGAGAGTGGGACAGGGGCAGCCCTATGAGTTGCTCCAGGGAAAGTCCTCTGAGATGTTCCTCTCCAAAGCCTTCTTCAGCTGCAATAACAAAATGCTTCGCTCTCACCAACAGCACCAGCAGAATTTGTGGGTCTGAGGAAATCCTCATGCTTGCAGTCGAGTGTTGGCCAAGGAGCTGTTTGTTAACATGTCATTGGAAGTTACAGAACAACCAGGGATGAGGAGAAAGCCCAAGCGCTTCAGTCAAGCGATGTGATTGCTAGTGGGCAAAAGCCTACCAGATACTATTAATCTCAGTGTCAGACACATCACAGTGACTGCAATAAACCCCAGGTCTCTCTCAGTTATCTTGAGAATGATACAGTTGGGAGACATGATGGGAAACCCTCTCAGTGTGGCTCTGTCCTGCTCGCTCCTGCTCTGCTGCTTTTACCAGGTTTTTCAAAGCTTCACTTGGGAAATAATAAACCCAAAACCCCACAGAAAAACAACAGAAAGCAAATCCCCAAAACCCCAGAGGTGGCTGCTGGGGGAAGTGTCCAAGAAGATGTTGGTGTTTGGAACCCCAGCCATCTTTAACTATGAGTGAGTTTGTGCCCTCGTGCTGCTCAAAACCTGATTTCTGCCCAAGCCCTGCCTGCCCTCAGGACTGTGCTTCCAGAGCTGCAGGCACCAGAGGATTTAAATCAGTGTAGATTGTTCCAGTCAGCTCCTCCTAGAAATGCTTCTGATTTGCTTGCTCTCTCAAATAATTTTTCATGTCCTCCTGTGTGAAGCATTTGGGAGGACACCTTGGCTCCATTTAAAGTTTTTAGCAGTGTCTTCAGTCTGGTGGAGCTGTTGCAGCTCTGTGGGAGAAATGTATCCTGTGCCACAGATGTATCCTGGGCAGAGGATGGGCCAGGCAAACACAACCCGCACTTCTGGCAACGCCTGCTTTTGCTCATCGTCATTCTCCACAGTTATGCCGGCATGACTGCTGATGTAAGGCAAGTAAATCCTGGGCTTGAGTCTGCCAGAGCCAGAGGAAGTCCTGGTCCCTTGCCCTGACCAGTGACAAATTTATTCCCTCTTTCTGCATTTCTTAAAAATTGATTTTTTTTCCATCTAGAGGGACATAAATAATTGGTGCTGGTCTGTTGGGCTTTTCCAGGATGGGAAGAGGTGGTTTCCTCAGTTGTTTTTTTCTCACTGTTGTGTGATGTGTTGAAGTGCAAAACAGCAGCCGGGGAGAGAGATGGCCAGGTGGGCAATTGCTGCCTCCTGGATGTGGCCCCTCAGCCCCAGTGGGGAGAAACATGTTATTTGTCTTTGGAAGTGGTGGCTCTCCTCTGCTATCACTCTCCTGTGGACTTACAGGAGTAAACAGCAAACAGGTCATGATGGAGTTTAAGGACTGAATTTCGAAAACCACTCCCTCCATGAGTGTTGTTAACCTGCTTATAGTGAGGAAGAAAAGTCAGTGCTCTGTGGGTGTTATCAGCTGATGAGATTAAGCCATAACTCTATTTCAGGTCATCTCCCAATGTGTTCCTTGGTGGTCCCAGCACCTGGACCAGGACCTGCTCAGTGGTGTGTGATCATGTGGTTGGTTTGCTGCCAGTGTCTGCTGGCAGGACTGGAGTTGGCCGAGGAAATTCCTCACCCTTTCTGGCCACTAATGATAGAACGGGTTAAAGTAGCTTTTCAGAGGAAGACTTCCTCTGTCCCCAAATCCTGTCCACCCCACCACCTAGAAAACATGGAGCACTAAATTGAAAAACTATTTTCACAGTGAATAGACTCCTCTGCTAAATATGTAATCATGGACCAGCAGGCACTGGAATGAGCTAGTTGGATGAACAAAACCTAGGACTAGTGGGTATTAGCCCCTGGCTTGCAGTTGGTATTGTACTGGTCCCGGAGTTTGTGGGATAACAGCAACATTTCCGCTATTTCTTGGTACTGGCCCTGTGGGCTGCTTTCCTGCAGTTCTTTTATGCTGCTGTGTCAGGGTCTCTGACCTGGTGCCAAGCTCAAATCCAAGGAAATCCAGAGCAAATCTCTTTGGAGAGCTGTGTGATGTTTGTAGAAGTGAAGGAAAGCTTTCCAGCTGCTCTACAGGGAAATTCAGCCCTCTGCAAAACACAGGGACTGAATGTCAACGAGAAAATTCCCACTGACTTCAGCTGGGCTAGGATTTGGGTTGGGATTAAAAGCTCAAAGTGCTGGTGCTGAGCCCAGCTCCATTGCCCCACTTCCAGCACTGCAACCTGAGGACTAACCTCTATTTTAGCAGCGTTCAGCCTGCTGGATTTGTTGCTGATCAGTTCTGCCATGGTTGCTGCAGGAGCTGAAGTGTCATTGGATGGTGCACAGGGTGTTTGAGCCCCTGTCTGGCACAGGTAGTCTCTGCTTACAGCCACTTCCCCTTTCCCATGGGTGGTAGCTAACAGGTAACAAGTTGGATTTCCCACCCCAGCTCCCTGTACAACCAAGAATTCAGGTATGGGAACAAACCTGCATTTCATTTTCCTGGTTTGGGATCACTGGTGACCTCTCTGGGTTTTTCTTTGTGGCTCTGGCACCAGCCTGACTGTGGGCTCAGGATGGTCAGCCTGATGCCAAGAACCAGGATCTGCTGTCCTGCATGCAATGTTCTCCTGCATTCAGTTCACCCTTAGAATACCCACAATTAAATTTTAAGACTCAGCACTTCTCTGGATCTGATCCTGGGAAAACAAAAGGCTCTTCCAGAGTGGTATAAAATGTCCAAGGAAACAAACCACCTGACCTAGGCTTTTTTTTTTTTTTTTTTTTTTATTTTTTGATGACATTCACTGGGGGGGGGCAAA
>NW_008236209.1:7326299-7339298 GCF_000691975.1 Corvus brachyrhynchos
AGAAAAAAAACCACCCTGCCTATGTTTTTTTTTTTTTTTTTTTTTTTTTAATCTGTAGATGCATGACCATGGGGAGGGGAAAACAAGGCCAGTTTCTGTATTCATTGCTTTCCAAACAGGCCAGGATTGCTAACATTCTGCCCCATTGCTGACTGGCTTTAGTGACCATTCTTTAACATCATCCCATAATGGTTAAATACAGTAACGTCCCTTCAGATCAAAAAATCTATGGCACTGATGTCCCGAGTACTTTGGGATTTGGCCTGTGTTCAGACCAATTCATGAAACTCAGCTCAGAAGCTCACTCAGTGCCAAGTCTGTGGCACTTCAGCTTGTCCTGTGATTCTGTTTTAGCCAAGACGAGCAGAAGTGATTTGACAAATTCTTGCAATGTGTTGCTTGGATGAGCTGCTGCCTGGGCTGGTGCCTCTCACGGTTGTGGGGGGCACAGGGAGCCACAGGTTCTTCTTGGATACAATTCTGCAAGCAGGGTCAGGTGGTAGCTCTGCTCCTGGCTGGGACTGAGTGGTGCAGAGGGGTTTGGGTGCCTTGCCCAAAATGCACTGTTATTTGCTTTTTTCCCAGGCTATTTCTGGCTGCTGCACTTGCTGCCTGCCTGTGGCTGTTGTCTGGTGTAGAGAAGCTGCAAATGGCAAAGCTCCTGCTGGTATCCCCATCTGTGTGCTGAGCCTTGGAAGGCTCTTGCTTTCTAGGTCTCTCAGCTTCTGTGGGGTCTCACATTGTCTCCACCATCATACCCTTGTGACGCGGGGAGATGTTTCACTTGGAAGACATCAAACCAAGATCACAAGAATTTTGAGGCTTGGATATCAGCCTGCTCCATAATCAGAGGAAACAGAAGGTGAAATCCTTGAATAAACCTTTGTAAAAGACTTCAGATTTGCAATTAAATACTGAGCAAGCCTTGGTGTGTTCCGCTGCATCACAGAGAGGCCCTTGCAAGTCACAAGGGTCTGAGGTCTCCATGGTAGTTACAGATTCTCTCTCAAAAGGCTGTGGGTGATGCTTGTAGGGACTGTAGCAATCCAATGGATCTGGATATGGTAATTCCAGAGCTGGCAGGCTGAAGTGGTGGGCTCTCCATCCTTGAAATACATCTGCCCAGAGCAGGGCCTGATCCTGTTCTGCTCCAGTCTGGACAGTTGCTCTCTTTAACTTAAACCGTAAAAGCTCAATATGGCTTTGTCCAAGCAGATCCCAGTGTGATGTTAACACCACCACATCCTTAAAAGATGCAAGCGGTGTTAATTTAATCATTATACTGTTTTTCCACAACAGATGTTGACATTTCACTATTGTCCCAGAATTAAATGTCAAGTTATTCCTGTTCAAAACTACCAGTGGAACGTTCAGGGATTCCATCTGCAGCTGTATTTAGAGCCTGCCTGCCTGCTAAGCCAGCATTTCCAAGCAGGTTGGTACACGGGCTGTGGCGAGTTCACGTGTGTACCAGAGAGCGGCCTAGGTTAATTAATTCCCTTTCCACACATTATAACCTAGAGAAGCAGTGCAGCTGGAGGGGGAGGTTTTCTTTTCACATTGTGGGACCAACTTTTGGATTTCTGCTGTTGTTGCAACCTGGAAAACAGAAGCAGCATTTAAGAATGAGCTGATGGTGGATGTGAATGCTTCAAATGCGACAGATACATGATTAATCTAAAACAAGTCATAACCCAAAATCCAGTGCAGAAACACTGGCACAGCTTTTAATTTTGCACTTCTCACTGCTTATGAGAAATTTCTAGCTATGCCTCTGAAGCCACTTTCTGTGCTCTTGGCAGCTATTGAAACACTTTGCCTTCATTTGAGGGGTCAGGTAAATATCTCCGTGCATCACTGAGCCAATACAAGTGCCATGTGCTCTGCATCTGATGCCGAGTGCCTCAAACCATCTCATCAGAGGCAAACTCTTCTTTTCTCAGCTGTGGAATGTTGTTTCTGAGCGTCTTTCCCTGCTGCCTTGTTCAGGGGTGAATGCCAGTGAGAGATTTGGGAGAGACAGCAGGGATGGAGGAGGTTTCTTTTGTACGGCCCCTGACCTGCTCAGCTCTTATCATCATGCTGGTGACAGAAGAACTACACTGGGTGGCTTCAGGTGGCCACAGCAATGGCAAAGCTGGGGATTTGAGAAACCTAAGATGCAGGTGATTTTAATGCCATGCTTGATAGCTTTAACTGCTGTTGGAGTGCATAGCCTATGGTTTGACAGCCTAAAAGACAAAGGTGTTCTGCCAGGGCTACCAGCTCTGTGCATCCTGTGCCTCTCTGGAGAGAAACCCTGGGGGTAGAGGGGCAGCAGAGGGGTGGCTGGAGCCACTGGTTTTCAGGACATATGCAGGAGAAGAAGGGGGGTTGTGTTTTGGAGCAGAGGGCACAGGGAAGGAGGGAAAGAAGGAAGACAAACCCCAGAGTTTCCATCTTGTAGCATTTTCAGATTGAATCTGGATGCCTCCAGACCAACACAAATGGGTGAGGGGCAGATGCAACAGGAGGCAATTTGAAACTGTGGTGACAGGAGAGCAGATAATCCACCCAGTACTTCTGATCCAATACATTATGGATTAATGTCTCCTCAAATAAAGGCCTCAGGTGATTGCAAATATTTCTGGAAAAGAGACAAACTTCCTCACATGGTCTCAGCCAACAGTGCCATGAAATTGCAGCTTGGGCAGCTCACACCAGCCATGATCTGAGCCTCAGGGCCAACCTTTAGGTGACGAAGCAGAAAATGTCCCTTTGTTTTTTTGGATGGCAGCTTGCAGGGAGTGTGCCATTTTCAGCTCTATGAGGGATTGCTGAGATTATCAGTCAGAAGCACAGAGAGTTCCTGTTTCTGGAGAGTCTGAAAATGAACAAAGAAGAGTAATAAGAAATAATCTGAGGTAGTTTTATTATTATTACTTTTAGTGGAACGGTTGTTTTTTTAATGCTTGATGTGTTTTTTCCACACTAGATAGGTGAGCTTATATTACACAGTAAAACGCTATTAGTTTTCTCAAAAGATTGTCAATTTTCTTTCCAAATTGCTAAATTCAATTTTCTATTTTATGGGAATGCTCTTTCATGTGTGCAAAATCCTGTGCTTAGATAGTTAGGCCAATCTCATCATGCAAGACCATTAGATGAACTAATTGGATCTGTCTTACTTGTACATTTCTATCAGAAATATCTAATAAATGTGGAAATCCATTTGGAAATGAAGACAGCATCTTCATGTTCTCAGGACCTTGGAGATTTCTGGTGTTGCAGCTGCCTGAGCCCAGACCGTGGGAATTAGCTGCTTTCCTGTTGGCAACTTTATCAAAGCCTTTTTCCAAGGTAGGAACCTGATCATCTTCATGATTGTCACAAGTTGCTAAAATATGCAGTTTCTCCATGGTATTTAATCGATGCTAGTCCCAGGAAGACACAGGGGCATCTCTGGCCCTGTCCATTTGGGGTGTCACTGAGGAAGGCATGAGGGTGACCTCGGTGCTGTCATTGCTGATCCTCTTCAGTGTACTTATGAATGTATCTCCTTGCTTTCCCAGTAAAGCAAAGTAAAACCATTATCCTGTGTAGCAAATGGAGAGCTGTGGGAGTGAGGCAGTGAAGGAGCTCCCAAGGCTGTCTGGTCTGGAGGCATCTGAGTGGAACTTCTGCACTCTAAATCCCAACACTTCAACGCTCACCTCTGCTTGGTCTTCCTGTCGATGCTTAAGAGACTGGCACAAGACTATCAGTGACTCCTTTTGTACTCAAGTTTTATCTTCTAAGACTCCTGGCTGGATTCAGCCAGGGATTTGCGGGCAGGGCTGCTTTTAATGGGATGGCTTTGCATTTTGGAATTAAGTAATTTTGTGGATAGGGGTCCCAAAGGGTTGGATGCTGCTGGCCCATGTGGAGGGTGTCAGAGCTGTGCTGCCAGTGGGACCTCTCTGTGGCAGGATTCCTGTCCTGTGAGTGAGGATAGGTCTGTGTTCCCTTGGCAATGCCTGGTCTGGCAGAAACTCTGCAGAACAGAGTGAACCTTTTATGTGTTCACAAGGTGCTTGGACTGACAGTGTGTGCTTGTATTGGTTCAGTGCTTTGTATCACACAAATATGAGGTATTTTGCTCTTAAACTGAATATACTTTCTTGCCGAATCAGAGTCTTGCCTTCCAGGGGAAGCCAAATGTTGGGGTTTTAGGAGTTCTCCTGGGTTTTTTTTTCTGTTAAAGGAATTTTCCCCATACATGTTGCTAGGGGGACAAATGGCTGGATAGTTAAGAAAAACAAAGACCTAACCATTGAGGGTGGGGTGCATCTGGCTACTCTTTTGTTTCACCTGGGTGTGGGGACAGTCGGGTCTTCGGCATTTGGACAGAGAGGGAGGCTGCTTTCTTCGGCTGCTTTTTCCTTCTGCTGGAGAAACCCTGGGATCCCAAAACCTGCCTTCCCTGCCCCGCTGGGAGCTGGGCTGTGGCTGCCCTGCCCTGCCGTTGTGTCGAGCCTTCGCTGCGTTGTAGCTGTGCTCACCCTGCCTGCCCAGACCTCCGGGGGGTTCCCCGTTTGGATACATCTCCTCTGCCACCTGGGATTTGTGCTCATCCCTGCCGTTCCAGCCTGCCGTTCCAGCCTGCTGTTCCCGAGGGTCCGGCCGGACACTGGGATCGGCTGCCCAGGGGTTTGTGAAGCCTTTGTTCCATCCCTCCCGGGATCCCGGGGCACCGGTGCCGCGTGCTCCCCGAGCTCGCTCTGGAGCGCCCCCTGCAGCCGCGGGGGAACCATCGCACCTGCCCTGCTCACCGGGAGCCGCCAGCGCCCCTGCCGGCTGCGAGCGGAACTGCACCCGAGGGGAAAGGGCCTGACAGCTGAGAAGGCTGGGACTGGGTTTGTGATTGTTTGCTGTTACTGCCATAGTTATTGTTGTTTGTTTGACTGGTTATACACGTATGGATATATAATAGTAAAGAACTGTTATTCCTATTTTCCATGTCTTTGCCTAAGGGTCCCTTGATTTTGGAATTATAATAACACAGAGGGAAGGGGGGGTCGCATCTGCCATTCCAAGGGGGGCTCCTGCCTTTCCTTAGCAGACACCTGTCTTTCAAACCAAGACACTAAACCAAAGCCACCCACACTCACTTTGTGAGTACTAAATACTGCTGACTGACAACAATTCTCATTTGTGAGAGCCGTTTCTAATAAAGCCAGACCTCTTTCTCCCTAAGATCTTCCTTCTTTACTCTTGCCCAGGTCACTAATGGTGAAAAATCCCTAAAGGCCATGGGTAAGACCTGAATGCTACTTGCTCCACACTGCCAAAATAAGCAGGACATTTACTGCTGGCCTCAGAGAAGGTGCAGTAAGAGAAAGGGGGGCAAGGGGAAGTAAAGTCTCTCAGCTCTAAGCATGTATTGTTTAAATTATTCACTCTCTTCTAAAACAGACCATTGAATAATACATTGTGGTCACTTTTCTTTCTAAATGCTTGCAGCTAGGCTGAGGTTAAAATGATGTCCTAAAATGCCACTTGCACTCAGGTTCCTCTGGAGATGCCCCCCAGTCAGGGCCTTAGTCCCTGCTCTTCTCACCTGTGTTTTATGGTTCTGGGTCCTGTGTTGGGCAGAGTCAGCTCCAAGTCCTGCCCAGTCAGGTCCCCCGCACCTCCAGTACCAGGAGACTGATTTCAACAACCCCAAAGCACTAAAAATAACAAGCCTGGGTTTGTTTCTATTTGCTTTTTCCATTGCTGGCTAAGCTCTCTGGAGTCATTTGTCAACAGCTTTGTTCCTTCTTCATTAATGAGAAGTTTTGAGCTACTTGCACTAATCCCTGAGTTTATGGAAAACCTTTGAAGTGCCCTATACCAGAGTCATAACATGGACCAGTGGATGGAGCACAGTGACTTGTTCTCCCTTTCTTTCCCATCCTGTTCCTGTAACATGCTCGCACAGTGATTTCTGTATTTGGGGAGAATTTCTACTTGAGACATCTGTAGCTCAGGTGGGTCTTGCAGTCTTACTTAAAGAACAGGGGGAGTAAGGAGAAACTACGTCTGCATCACACTTATCTGCTTCTCAATTTCTGGCTCATGTTTAATAGTAATAATATAAACCAAATCCCCAAAGAATTGTTTGAGAGGTCCGACATTGATGCATTGTATGCGGGAAAGTTTAGCATTTAAAAATAAAATAAATCTCTCTGTGTAAGGTGGTTCATTATTCTAACTGATTGGAAATGAGATAAATGTGAATGTTTAGTGAGGCTCCTTTTAAAACAAAACTTCCCTTCTGTCAATAAACTGTCGTCCTCCACAGAGCAGTGAACCTGCCTAAGCGTCCAGCAGGATAATTAGTTGTTCTTTGGGAAATGCATTCAAATACACCAGTGTTAAATCTTACTAGGTTCTTTTATTAAATTAATATTTGGCTTGTGCAAGAAGGATGCAATCTTAATAGCCAAGCCCTCTGAGATCTGTTAATATCCTCACAAATGAAAGTGAGGATGCTGATTCTGAAAAGCCCAAGGTGTGCTGAGCTCTGAGCCCAGCCATCCATGAGGAGTACTTGGTGGCTTCTTGGGCAGCTACTGCTGCCATCACCTCTGGAAGGGTGTCTTGGGGTGACTTTATGATGTGTATCCCCTATCACTGCTCTATGCCAAGAAATTAACTTTGTGCTTCTCTGTGCCTTTAAACTGAGCCTGAGAGGGGGGAGAGAAAAAAACTGAGCAAAGTTTTCAAAACAGTTGTTCAAGGACACAGATACACACTCCTCTGCGTCCTGCTGCAGCAGCAAGAGCGGAGGAAGCACCCTTCTTGCTTTTCAGCCAGCTTTCACCTCCTTTTCTCTGGAGGGAGATGGAGAGTTGAACTTTGTTTTCCTGGGACTTCGGTTTTTCCCTTCTTCTCTTCTGGACTGTTTCAACATCAGAACACATCAGGAGAATTTTCCACCAAGGCCCTGGAGGTGGGCCCACACGGACCCACCTCTGAGGAGGAGGAGAGAGACCGCACCTACAGAAGGACTCTGAAATCTTCCCAGGTTTCTCTCCACAGCGAGAGGTTTCATTATTTAGCATTATTATCCTTTTCCTGTGTGTTTGTTAAATAAAAGTTTTTTTATCTCTTTCACTTTCCTCTGAGGAAAATGTCTTTTTTTTCTGAACCTGGTGGGGGAGGGGTGGTTGTAACCTGCTTTCTATCAGAGGATATTTTCCTCCAAATTTGTCCAAACTGACACAAAGGGTCAGGCCATGAATGCAGCTGACAAAAAATAGTCAGTGCAAGGCTGTGGTATCCCAAGGGGATGGGCTGGAGGGACAAATGATAAGGGAGCTGCTGATGGCAAGGGACAACTCTGCACACCTTGTGGAACCTTCACCTCCCAGGCAGAGAAGGGTTCTGGGACACAGCTGTGCTCAGCACAGACATTACATCTGTGATGGGAGACCTGGGGCAGGAAAAGCTCCAATAGGCCAAGCGAGCCTCTGGGAGCAGGAGGTGTCTGCAGCAGAGGGATAGAACAGTGCTGAGCCCCATTGTGAGCAGAACGTGCACAGGGGAACATCAGGCACTTCCCTTCTGCAGGATGAGGCTCACAAAAACCCCAGGGGCCTGGTGGGTACTTGAAGAAAGTGGCTGTAAAAACAGAAACTCCTTTGGCTTGCAATTTTTTCTCCTTGCCATTTTGTGCAGTGACCTTTCCTTTATGAGAGAGAAGCCTGAGAGGGAGGGAGGGAGAGGAAGAAGATGCTGGAGAGGGACATGTCAACTAGCAGAGGTAGTGCCTGTCCTGCTGCGCAGTGGCTGAGCACCTCAGTAGCCCATTGGCAGCCCCAGAGCCATCCTGCCTGGGACTCCTGCCTCCTCCCTTGCTGGGACTTGGTGCTTGCTGGGGCTTCTCCAAATCCACTGCCTCTGGCAATGACTCCTGATCTGTGTTGGTGAGGGAGAGGAACACTGTGTCCCTTCAATTTTTTGAATTATTGGGTATAAAAGCTGACACTGGGTCACCTATCCACTCTTTTACCCACAAAATGGTGTTTGAGGAGCAGTCTAACACTTTTGATACCTTTGGAAGTGCCTCATTACCATGCGACTGGAGACAGCCTCTGCATGAGCCCAGCAGAAACAGTCCTCCATTATGTCTCTTCACAGAGTTTTTGCATATAATATTAAGCATTAAAATAATTTAATAAGGCATAAATCAACTTTTACTGTAGTGCCACTGCACAGGAAGAAAGCACTCCAGGAATTGCACCTGAATACATTGTGGCCTCCTTTGGAGTGGGAAAAAAATATATATTCAATATAATTTCCACCGGTTCTGCTGTAAATCCCATCTCAGAGCTGTGTGCTCTCCTCATTGTACAATGAGACTTTGTCAGCATGTGCAGCTTCACAGCTCTTACTTGGGGCTGCCTGGTCTGCCTGGACTGCAAAGGTCGAGTCTGACTCTGCCCTCTGACCTTGCACTGTGCACCACATCACCTTTGCTCCAGCAGCTCCAGAGCCTGTGTGTGCTGTTGAGCCTGTGCAGGGGACTGGGAGTACTGCATCTTCTTGGAGTTATATCCAGAGTGTCCCCCATGTCTGCCCTGAAGCTGTCGGGCTGCTCCCACTGTGCAGAGCTAGTCCACAGCTCTGTGGTTTTACATCCCAGCTCTCTGTGTGAGTGTGATGCCCATGGTGTGGCAGCCCTGGGCTGGTACTTGTCGGCAGCGCTTTATTTCCATAGGTGAATGCTCTGGGCTGATCCCTTCTGGGCTGGCTCCCGGCAACATCTCTTCTGTTGATTAATCACCAGAAGATGATAAATGAAAATATCAGCTTGCTCACAGCAGAGGCAGCAGTGCATGGTAAATAGTTTTCTCCCATCTCTTCTGTTTGATTCCCTCTGCAGAGCTGCATCTCAAGTGATTCTCTTGTACTTGGGAGCTTTGCCAGTGTTCAGCCCCACTTGCTAGGTGCTGAAGAAGAGAGGGGTACTGCACCTTGGGCAGTGGTGAGGAGTGCTATGAGCATCCATCCTCCCTGATGGCTGCATCCCACTGCCAGTGTGGCCCTAACTCCAGCACACTGCATGTTTCATTGTTTTATGCTGTGCTTTGGGTTCTCCAGAGATGGAAGGTGTGTGGAGGAGCTTTTGAGCCACACCAACTGTGTCTGTGCACTTTTAATTTTACAAAAGATACAAAATCCTTCAGGTGACTGCATGGTTAGCTATACAGCCAGCTGCCCCCTGAAAACCTGTGCCTCATCCACAGTTAAGAGCTTGTTTGGGGAAGTTGGATCTGGATGGGATTTTATCCCATGAAATATTCTGCAGTTCTGTGTCCTTTAATGGGAGAGAAGACTTTTCAAACCCTTTGTAAAAAAAGAGGAGATCTCTAGGACTGGAGTGCAGAGATTTTCCAAGGCTCTGGGAGACATTTCTGATGTGTGACTGAAACCAGTAGATACTTGGAAAAAAAGTTCTAGGTCTGAAGTATCTCATTTTGGACAGGGAAAGTGATTTGTCTGTGCATTCTTGATGTACAGCCCTATTGGCATCTGCAGTGTCTTTAAGTGATGTATCTCTCTGAAGGCTCCAATGTTTCTGCTGTGTGATCTGCTCCCAACAAACTCCAGAGAGCAAGTGATTTATCAGCCACTGCTTTTTAGGGTGAGGAAAAGGCTAATGCTTTATGGATCTATCAGCATTCCTGTATGGCACACAGAATACAATATCCTGCCAAAGCGGGAAGGGATGTCTTCTACCTGGCAATCCATCATTTCTCCCAGTGCCCCACGGCAAATGCACTTTTCTTTTTTCCAGCAGGCTATGTGTGAGTACTGTTATATAGTGAAGAGCTTATCCCTTCTCCTCCTCCACAAATGGTTATGAAAGCCTGAAAGTGCAACTTCTGCAGGGTGCAGAATAAGATGGGAAGGGCCATTTTGGCAGGGAGATATCACTGCCTGCAGCTCCTGGCTCCAGCAGGACCTACGAGATCTCAAGCGATGCAGCTGTGCCATAGACAGCACAACAGGAGCACAGCAAGGATGAGAAATCCAGGCCAAACATGCCCATGTAGACTGCCAGGTATGTACCAAAACCATGCAGACATGTCAGCAAATGCTCCAGGATTTTCCCTTCTCCCCTGCCCCAAGGTGATTTCCTCTGTTATAGGCATGGCTCAGCTGACCTTGTCCCCATGGAGCTCATCCATCCAATCCACAGAGTAAGTAAAATGTGTTTATAACCTGGTGAGCATCTACTGGGGAGTATGAATCCCTCTCCTACATCTCTCCTTGGTGTTTTAATTGATTCAGGGTTTTCCCAGTGGAGAACTTCATAAGAGCATGTGATAAAATCGGCTACACACGATCTTGTCTCTCATTACTCGCAGGCTTGAGGCAGGTAGATGATTAAGTGAATTTTTTATGGTGTGAGCAGTTGTAACAAGGGAAATTATCATCCTGGATATGAGACAAGGACTTAGCTCTTACTACATCTGCTGGCAGACAACTAGCCCAGTGACTTTGCCTCTGATATTGGAGCAAGTCTTCTGCTTTCTCCTCCAGGACAAACCTGCACACTTTGCTACCCTCACATTAAAAGGACAAGCCATATGGATGTGCCTGTGCTCAGGAAAATAGTTTCAGATTTTCATGAGGCTGATGTTGCAGTCCTGATGGATATCAGAGAGTCTGCAATTGTCACCTTGGGAATGCTTCTGCAGACACTGCAGCGGGAGAGCATCCTTTGGGCTTGGGGCTGGAGGTGCTACAGAACATGACAGTATTGTTGGTCCATGGATGGGATGGGATTCACCCCTTATTTCCACTTAGAAGCATCCTAGACTTTATTACCCCAAGAAAAGTCAGTAATGCTGGAGTGAAAACTAGGGAAAATGAGTGAAAATCACTCCATTAGGGAAAGTCTTCAGTTAAAATGTGAGTTCTCTTTCTTCCTGCCAGTGGATTTTGGGTACAACCTAGAAGAGTGACTGAAAGAAAGGGCTGCCACTTAGTTTTGTTGCATGTTTTTAGAAGCTTTAACTTGCTTTTGACACATCTCCTTGTTGATAAATAAACGTTATTTTTGCAGGGAGTCATTGTCAAGATAATGTCAGATCCCACTGTGAAGCCAGATCCAGTAAAGAGCAGTAATGTTGTTTTCTAATTTGCTTGAAATCCTAAAGCACTCCCTCATCTGAGCAGAGATGCCTCAATGGCACCTATTTGGTGCTGTGTGTAATTCTTTGCTCTAATGGCATGCTTGACAATACCTGTGTACTTACCTGGAGCAGGACAAGCTCCCTGTACTTAAATGAAATACACACAGCAGGCTTGAAGATGAACGCAGGAGATGCTTGAATGCCTTTTAGACAACTGTAATTCAGGCCATAAACATAATACAGATTGCAATATTGTATATAAAGGAGTGCTTCAAATACCAGGCTTTGTGTTCTGCAATTCAGTCCAATTGATTCCTGACCTAATACAATGCTGTACCCCAAACTGTTGCATAAACAAAACAAATCCATCATCAAATCAATGAAGGAGATGCAGAAGAGGTGTGGTAGCTATCTGGTGTGATGTGGCTCACATCAGCTGCAGCCTGTGTGCTGGTATTCCATGTAAGGCACCAGGAGAAATGAAAATGGGTAAAGGATGACTCCTCATCCATATCACTGACTGCATGCCCACCTTTTGCTCTGCTGAAAGGCACAATTTGCATCGTGGAGCACCTGCACCTCTGAACAAAATGAAATTTCTGGGTTTCTCTCAATTCCTGCAAAGCGGGACTTTTTGCTGCCCGGATAATGGGAATTTTGTCAGTCATGCTTAATAGAAACAATAAAGGGATAATAAATAGTGCAGTCTGTGGACAGCAACAGGCTCCGACAATCCATTAACCAATGACACATGTTGCACATTCCAGCTTATTAGACACGTATCCATAATATATTTTAACAATCTCTCCCTGGCAGGCATTTTCCTAGAACAAATACACAGTTTGGACTTCCATTGTTCATCCCTGTTCAAAATTTCAGAGTGAAAAAGAGCTGGTAGTGAGCCATTAGCAATAATTTGATCCTGCATTTGCATGGGAAATTTTTAATAGATTTTTCTTCTGTTCTTCTGCTTGCACTTGCTCTGTCATTGTTTTTCTGTGCATGGTGCAGGTTGGGGGCGAGCAGTGAGGAGACTGCCTGGGCAAACACTGTTTTGGCAGTTTTTCATACGTGGCCCTTGCTGTTTTAAATAGAGCCTTTCCTCACCCCACCTTCTTGCTTCCTTTTGTACAGCTGCTTGCTGAGCGATGAGCAGTATGGGCCCCTTCCAGCTGAGGATGCAATCTTGGTATTTAGGGTCTTTTGCTGGTTGAGATGGAGCTGGAATGTCCTTTCAGCTGGTAGACACAGGATCTGACCAAGACTGTTAGACCCCGGGGGACCTTCAGCTCAGTGAGCGAGGTGTTCCCAAGAACTCCATCTGGAAAGTGGTGCAGAAATGCTCTTGCTGGAAGAATACAACCTGCTCGTGTAAAGCTGCCTGTTTCCAGTGTAGCTCCTCTGGTGATTTGTCGTGTGCACACCCAACAACACCCCAGACTCGTGGCACTCCTGAGCGTTCTGGAGACTGGGCTATCCAGACTTCAGTGCTGCCCTAGGGGGGGCTCAGTGATGCTGATGGCCCTGCACTCAGCACCACTCCCGCCTCATGGCAGGGTTTCCAGGTGAATCCCACTCCGTCCCTCCACCTTAAGGGAAGGGTTTGGTGCAGTGTGTGGAACTTTGCTCTCCCTTGCAGCCCCAGCCGGGGCTGGCGAGGGCTTAAGAGACGCTCTATTCACTCGTAGTGCAGCACTATGAACTCAAGCAACACGTGCAAACGAGGTACCGCGCGTCCCGCATCCCACACCAGGTGCGCGCGCGGAGCTACGCAGGGTCTGCACCACACAGGCAGCGAGCGAGGGGGCACCGGGAGCAGCGCTCAGCGCGGTGTGAGCCCGCGGAGCTG
>NW_008236209.1:7340747-7341724 GCF_000691975.1 Corvus brachyrhynchos
CGGCCGCAGCTCCAGGGGATGGGTCGGGAAAGAGGCAGCGCGGCTGCCTCGGGCTGTGCGGGTGCTGTGCGGGTGCTGTGCGGGTGCTGTGCGGGTGCTGTGCGGGAGGTGAAGGCGCAGTGGGAGTCTGCAATAGATTTGGGAGAGGTGTTACTCTGCTCTGCAGTTCCTATTACAGGTGGCTGCCTCACCACCTACGCCCAGCAAGGCTGCTTTCCGTATATATGCCTCATTGCTATTTTAAAATGTAAGTGAAATACTTGAATTCTTTGCCTTTTAAAGGATCTTTTGCAGCTTTTTGGGAGCTAGGGAATGTCGGCTGCTCCGGGTGGGTGGCTGTGTGCTGGGAGTATATGTACACAAACGGATCAGTTTTGATGGCTGCGTTACGGAGCTGTCTGGAGAGCTTGGTGCTGTTGTGTTGGGTTCAATACGCAGCGGAGAACGCCTGCCCTGAAAAGCTTATGATCAAAGTATGAAAAGGAAGAGGTAACAGGCAAACGTGACAGGCAGGGGAGGTGCAATGAGATCATCGCCAGCAGTGGCTGCTTCTAATAACGATGTGTTGAGTTACGTTTCTCGCATTTGGTGTTGCACAGGCCAGAAACACAAGAGTTCCTTCAGCAGTGATCTGCTGCAGCACAGGAGAGGAAGGGGGAAAATGGGGTGCCCAGGGCTGGGAATGTAAGATGTTGCGGCTGCTGGTGCAAATCCCAAGTCTTGTGGTCTGTAGGACTGTAGCAATGCCTCAGCTTAGCAAGACCTGTGAGAGATATAAGGGGAGTTTGGACGTAAGTGAGAGTGTACCTTTCCTGTCACTACCTACATTCCCTTCTCATATAAATTTTGACACTTAATGGTCCTTTCAGACTAGCTGCGGGAACAGCATCTCTTTCTGTCCCACAGGGCCTTGGTCTCCTGGTCAGTAAGGAACAGGCACTGGAAATACTTTCAGTGACATGTTTGCATGAAGAGTT
>NW_008236209.1:7341757-7368524 GCF_000691975.1 Corvus brachyrhynchos
TTGTCAGAAGGAAGGGAAGGTTTCTTTTGAAAGTCAGTGAAATTCTTGCTTTGATTCCTAAGTAACTTTACTGAGTATGTTTTTACATACTCTAGGGAGGTGATCGAGGGGTGGGCAGGTTCCTGGAGGATGACTCCCATTGTACTGAGGTGCTGCTGGGGCTGCCATGCTGCAATGTGATTGGTCCTTCCCCAGAAACCAGTAGCATCCTGTAGCCTGGCCTGGCTGTGATTGCAGTGGGTGTTTTTGCCCTGGTATCTTCCCATCCCAGCAGGGTTCAGGTTACTGGGGTTTCTCTGTTGTGCTTTTGCTCCCCTGTGAGCCCCAGCTACATCCCTGATAGTCAGGGGGAGTAAGGAGCCCTCTGCCTCTCTGCAGAGCCTGTGGGGAGCTGGATCAATACCTCATAACAGGGCTGGTGTTTCAAGTGAATGCTTCCAGCTTGTTATGATGATAAAGTTCCCACATATCAAATCGAAAGTGGATTTTACATTTGCCTAAGTACATAAACTTGATCATAATTAAAGCAATGACTGCTTGCTTATACCTTGGATCTGGCCCATCTTGCATGACTCTGTTTGGTAATTACACTTTAGAGCACTTGCTTCTCCTAGTAGCAGCTGCATAAATCTCTGTAATAGGCGAACATCACTCAAGGACTATTTTCCAGGCATCTGTTTATTGCTTTTCTTCCTTTCATACATCTGTCAATTAAAAAAAGTTTCAGAGTTCCCAGCCACAAATCACCATGGAATCAATTCTGAGAACCTTGCCCTACCACCTGGAGACACTGAAGCTAAACAACTTATTTAAAATATGGTTTTTTGGTGGTTTTTTTTTTTTTTTTTTGGTCACAAACAGAAAACAATTGTTTCTGGAAGACCCAATTTGCATTATGAGCAGTTGTGGCTGAAGGAGTAAGTAGTGGAAATGCTGCTGAGTTGCAACACACACAGGAGAAATGTCCCACAGCTCAGTTTTACCGCATCAGTGGTGTGTGGGCTGGAGGGACATTGGCACAGCACTCTCTGTAGGAGAGCTCTGAAGTAGACAGAGACCACACTTCTAATTAAAAAACAAACCAAAAAAAAAGGCAATTCTGATAAATGTGAGGGATGTGTCATGCTGTTTTGTGAGCAGTATTGATGTTCTGGGAGTAATTCTAGCTGCAGGCATGCACCAGGCAGTGAGAAGCTTGGTCTGCTCCGGTTCTGCAGTCTGGAGACCAGGTTTTTGTCACTCTGGAGCATGCTCAGAGGTGGGGAACAGCATGGCTCAACTACTGTCAGATGCAGCTGACTGTTCTGAGGGGTGGGAGGATGTAATTCATGGCAACATCTTGATTGGAGCTGGATCAGAGATCTTGTGCTGGGGAGGAGTGAAGGCAGGGTGATGGGAGAGTGCTTTTCCTAGGTTTTGATGAAGATGAGACTGAATGCCAGCTCCTGAACCAGCCTGTGGTTCTGTGTTGGGGTAGCTTCATGTACAGTAATAACTAAATTCTCTTTTTCCTATGTTGCCTGTCTTAGTTTTTTCCTCCATTTTCCTTTTCTCTGCATAATTTCTCCTATCTATAAACAGCAGCTTGAATTTCCATTTCTCCTGTTCTGCTTTTCTCTCCTTTTTGCCATTTGGGTTTCTCTGTATTGGTGGTGATGCTCCACATGCTGGTGCATGTGGTTAGAGGGGAAGGGGTGAGCTGGTGCCTTGGCAGGGTGAGGAGAGGGGATGGATGTCTCCGCTCTGGGACAGTGGAAAACTGAGGAATATTTATCTTGACAGAAATATCTGCTGGTGGGTCTGTTTCCTTCTCCCACAGCAAGTTGTTATTTACAGCTTTTTGTTCCTTTTCTTTGATGGAAGCAAATATGGATTCACCCTAAGAAAATAGGAGATTAACCTTTTGGAGTTGAAGTGTAAGGCTTTACAAGTGGCTGGCTAAGCATGTCAAGCTTTCTTTTCTCTCTTTTTTTTTTGTTTTTGCAGCTGGTGTGTGCCAACGTACAGTTTAAAAATTAAAAATCTCAACTCTTCCTGTTGGTCTCTATGCGCCTTTGCTCATGAGCTTGTTTCCGTTGTACTCCTGCTCTTTTATTCTGTTTCTCCTGAGTGGGACTAATGATGCTCCTCCCTGTGCAGCCTTTCCATTTAGCTAAGCATGGTAGTTTAAGAGCTCAGTTTACTAGATAATTGAGTTTTCTGTTCTTAATTATTTCAGGCCTGCAAGTTGTTCTCTTGATAGTTAAGAGAGCAGGAGCAGAACCCTAAAATCTAGCAACTTTCCCAGGCAGTGGTTTTATAGTGAGATCATTAATTTTATTTTTTTTTCCCAGAGGTTAACTTTAACAACATCCTGAAGAGTGTTCTTCCCAGTCTTTGGAATGGCTGTAGGATGTGTGCATGTGACTGTAATAAATCTGTGTGGGGAGTGGGTGCCGAAAGTTAACTCCATTGATGACAGTGTTGATACATTTGTACATTTGTTAGGAGGAAACTTTTGCTCTGTAAAACATATTTTTCTCTGTAATGTTTTCTTTGAAAATATGTGTTTTTATAGAGTGTTAGATTTGCATGAGAATCATCTGGCCAACATTGTAACACCAGGGGAGGAATCCAGAGTCAGATGGCCTTGCGAAACACAAGATGGAATAGAAAATAAAGGATAATTAAGCAGTAATAAATATCCCATGTAGTACCCATACTGGTCCAACTTAAATCACCTATTGAATGAGGTTGATTTATAATTTATATCTCTTTAATTAGGTTTTAAAAAGATCAGCATTAAATATGGATTCTGGTTTCTAAACAGTTGCATTTCCTTTTCCTCCCCCCAAATGCTGAGCATTAAAAGGCACTGACAGATGTACAAACCCCTAATCACATAATCTAAAAGTTTTTAATAAAAAGTATTGAAAAAGCTGGGGGGAAATCCTCTACATTTAAATGTTGAGTCACTGCTTTTATCTATTTAAAGCATGATGCTGGTTGTAAAACAATTGGAGGAGGCAAATTGACCCAAACCAGCATTTTTCTTGTGGGTAATATTAACAAATTGGTGAGTTAAGAGGGTGGGAGGAACTCCTCTGACATTTCCAGACTGCAGAAGGCGAAGGTGCCACTGCATGGCATAGCAGAGCCCCCTCACACAGGAGGAGGCTGCAGGAATGTAATGTTAAGCAAGGAGAGGTTCTTATTTTGCCAGTGTCTGGGGTAAATTTGGGGGGAATGTTAATCTGATTTAAACTGCCATTGGATCTAGGTGGGAAGGCTTACGTGCCCCAGTGTGCACAGCTTGTCTTCCTGTATCTGATGACAGGGTTGAAGCTATCCTGGAATGCTTAAAATCAAAGGAAAATCCTTCAGCCTTGTGAAGGAGTCCACAACTCCCCATAGATGATCTTGAGGGTTTTTATTTTTGACATTTAATACACTGAAATTATTTTCACTGCTGCCGTACTAACCACCTATCTGTGGGAATAATTGTACATCAAAGTCAAATGTAATGGTTTCAAGTCACTGCTACCCGTCCGTCAGTAAAAATTTTCTGTCAGGAGGAGGAAGAGGCAGGGTGCTACTGAAATTACTGCAGCTTTAGAGTTTATTTCTGTCAGCTGGGAGCGTATGCGAAATTGCTGGAGCATTTACACTACTGTTCCCCAAGATGGCATAAATGGCACAGCTCTGATGGTGCCTGGCATTCCCGCCCCCCAGGGAGGGGGCGCCAGCCAGTGCCTTCTTATCCATGGGAGCTGGGTGTCAGAGGGTCAGGCTGCTGTGCTTGGCATCTCATCATCTCACTAATCTTGCAAAGATTGATATGTGAGCATCCAAATGCAATTTAATAAAACGGTTGCAGTAATTTGAGGGACACTTTCTTTCTGAAAATGAGTTTGTAGTGATTTATAGCAAAAGGAGAAGGTTGTTTGCAAGGGCTGAGACTGGCATTACAAGGTGTAATGACTTGAAACTTTAAGAAAAAGGGGTTGTGTAGGTTGGGAGATGAAAACAGTCTTAACAGTAAGGGCCATTAGGCAGCAGAATGGGCTTTGCTATCTCACAAGCTGGAGTATTGCTGGAGGTGTTTGTCTTAGATAAAATGCTGAGAGGGGGTGGATTGGGAGGCAGAGGTATGATTTGATGACTCACAGGACCTTTTCCATGCATTTTTTTTGAGCCAGAAACGTGTGGCACCCTAATTCATTTATTGCTCATGTCTGGTCCGTGGGCTTGCTGAGTGTTCCCAGGTATGTGTGTCTCTTCATCCTTCACACTTCTGGAGCACACATGGTTTGCACAGCCCCCGGCCCTTCGGGCTCTTGGGGGTGCTGCAGCTTGAGTGCAGAAGAGGCTCCTTCAAGCAATGGCACAAATAAACCCCAAATACAGTTGCAGGTCTAAAGGTTTTGTCTCTGTTTCATCCATGTCAGCTGGGGCTGAGGTCAGCGGGGTGGGTTTGTGGCTCCTGAGGGACTGGCATCAAAACCTCCCATCCTTATTTCTCCTGGGGGACTTGGAGATGGGAGTGTTTGAGCCAGCTCACCATCTGGGAAAGCCATACACAGAAAAGAGCTGGCAGATGGGAGTCAGGCCTCCATTCCTCATCCCTCTGTAGCAGCACTGTGCCAAAAAGAACCTTGTCCCTGGTACCTTTCAAGAGCCTGCCCTGCCTCTGTTGTCCTGTTGTGTTTACCATGACATTTCTTATCATGGTCATTGGTGTTAGTTGGCTGTCTCTGTAAAACATTTTAAGCTGAGTTAATTGCCAGGCTTTTTCCTCCTCCTCTGTGATTGCTCTGATACAGCAAGTGTCTTTCTTTTTACTGCACAAAAATAAAAATCTATTTAAGGGGAGAGTTTGGCTTAATTGCTAAAAAGAAGGATGGGATGTGAATAGATGACCTTGCTGCTTCCTATTCTTGGCTTTAACTTGCAGAGACCTCTTAATTGCCAACACTCAGGTTTTCTATATTGGTATTTCCATTAATCATGGAAGGATTTTTATTTTATAATTTGAAATGTGTCCTAATATAATAAATGTAGGAGGAAATAAGCTTTGTATTAAAAAGAAATTTATGGCCGTATTGTAGTGTTAAAGAGACCATGCTAAGCCTTTTTGCGGTGTAAATTGAGTTGGGTTTGACTTTAAAAAACCTCTTTAAATTGCTGTTATATAACTGCTTCTCTCATTAATGCAGTATCTTGCTGTTATGTGGTTTTTTGGTCCCTTTTATTTTTTCAATGCATGAAATACCTGTCACTGTGCTCCTCTGGGGTGGATGAGTTCATGAACCACTGAGGCTCGAGTTTCAGATGTTGGTGGCTCTGTGTCTGTGTCAGAGGGCTTGAGGAAGGGACTTGTGTTGGGCATCCTGCTTTGCAGAATGGGAAACCGATGCAGTGGGGAGCCAGGATGGGAGTTTGGACCCCTCTCTCCCCCTTTACAATGTGGTTTTTTTTCAGCCACAGCAGGACCTGGACTGGTTAAATCTCCTTTCTCCACATGCAGTGTGTGCTGTAGATGAAGTGTTTCATGTTCCTTTTCCCATGCTGTGCCAGGGGAAGGGACAGGGCTGGAGGGAGGAGGATTTCTGCTGTTGCTGCTCCTGAGCCCTGACAGCTGGTTTTCCCTTGGCACTGTGCATGACTGTTCTTCAGGAGGCACATGATTGAACTGACATTAATATTAATCTTGTTCTTCTAGACTACACTTGCAAAAGTGACTTTTGACACTTTCTAGTAATTAGGGAGAGAGTGGATGTCGTAAAAGGTTCCTGTCTCCTCTCCTTCACAAGAGTCTGAAAGGATGTATAATCCTTCCAGAGCAAAGATGTAAATTACCAAAGTAGCTTTTACTGAGGAAAAAACCCTTTATAACAAGCAGGAAGGCAGAGTGAGGGCCGAGAGGTGTGAGGAGCCTTCACTCTGTCAGGGCTGTTGGTCACTGGCCTGGGGACTGCTTCCTAATCCTGGTTCTTGGCAGTGCTGAACCTAGCAGGGAGCTGCTTTTGGTTTGGGCATGATGCAGTTTGGGTGGCAGACACTGAAATGTGAGGTTCTGGCTATTCTTTGACCCTGGATAGCCGTTTTTAATGGAGCTGTTGTTTGCTGTTTCAGTTTCTAAGAGCAGCATCAGATTAGATGTGTTTTGCATGAGAGCTGTTTGCTTTGATATGAGCTTGTTGCTCTGGTTGTGTGTTTGGGGCCTCAGTTTGCTCTTAAAAGTTGATTGAAGATGAGACTTTTTTTGCTGCTACTTCCAGCTCTTTTGTTTCATTTTCTGTTGTCTGAACCTAGAAAGATTTCTATTTTTTTCCCTAAATTTTATCTATTTTTAGCTAACAACACTTTTCTTAAAGTTGTATACTTTCTCCAGGAATAAATGCTTTGGGAATGTTAAAAAAAGAAGTTTAGCATCACAGAGCAGTGCTGGAGATTCCAGAGCAAGTGGTGTCCCTCTGGTCTTTATCCCCTGGCTTTTGTCCCATCCTGGTGAATGAATCAAGGTGCTGCTGAAGAGGCTCTTGCCTTGTGCAGTGCTCAGAGCATCCCTCAGGATCTGTCCCTCTGCAGCGGGATGTCCATAAGTGAAGCGATAGGCCTTGAGCTTTGCCTGTTGCATTGGAGGAAGCATGGGATGGGGACATTAGTGGTACAATTTAAAAGTCAGCACTAAAAAACCAAGTAAATCATTATAGTTGTGTCCTTCTGCTATTACGGTTGTTGGGGATACAGAAGGGTAGAAATTGCAGGCAAATAGCACTGTTACATTTCAAATTACTTTTAAGTCTTCATGCAAATTACAAGAATATGCTCCTTGATGTACTACATACATTGCTCTATTCACTGTAAATACAGAGCCTCAAATCCTGTCTCTGTTTTCCACCTCCCACTCTATCTTTTCAGCCTGCCTGTGACTCCTCACTGGTGTGCTGTGGGCACACAGGAGACAGCAGGGCGAGGCTCGGGATCGCTCTGCTCGGCACCAGCACAGCAGTGCATGGAGTGTGTGGGAGCTGAAGCAAGCACTGTGCTGGCAGGCAAGCACAGCTCTTGGGGGCCACTGCTCAGCAATCTGGGCTCTGCCTTATCAGTCCTCTACTTTGGCCAAGCTGCTTGCTCAGGACAAATTCCAGAAATGTCATCAATTTGCCCAAGCAGTAATTGCGGCCATACTGATGCTTGGAGTTGGTTTCCTCTCCACTCTAAGCAATTTCACCTCCTAATGTGAATTTTCTACTCTTCTTGTGCCTCTCCAGGGACTGATCTGCAGGTATGTATCCCAAAGGGCTCCACGTGCTGCTCGAGGAAGATGGAGGAGAAGTACCAGGCAACCGCCCGCCTGAAAATGGAGCAGCTGCTGCAGTCTGCCAGTGTGGACCTGAAATTCCTTGTCATCCAGAACGCTGCTGTCTTCCAAGGTGAGTGCTCGGGGTGCTCCAGTCACGTGCAAGAGGAGACAGCATTTCTGCTCCTCTTCCTCAGCACTGGGCAATTGGAAGTGAGATGGCTGGAAGCTTTCTGTTCACTTGTTTTCATGTGTTTGTAGATATTATATATGCTTGTTTATGATTAGTAATACACCTGGTTTGCTGTATGGTTACTCTGCAGGGTTTGTCCTAAATATTCCTGCAGCTGTAAGAATGAATGGAAATTTAAAGACTAAACTTCTTGAGGTGCTCCAAGAATTAAAATCTGTGTGCAAGTATTGACTTGTCTGACTCTGTCAGTCCCAAAATACAGGTTGCAGGGATATGATCTGGTTGTCACCTCAGTGTAATGCTTGGTAAGATCTGCCTCAACTGTGTGTATTGTTATTGTTATCAACTGCACAACAAAGTTGGTTATTCTGTGGGAAAGGTGGCAGAGGCTGCTGGTTCCCAAATGTGGTCCCTGGTGCCCCAGGGCGTATTTGAATGCTTGGTGACCTGATGCCCTGCTGTCTGGGGCAGCTTTCTTTCTAATGATAGCATGATGGTTTTGTTTGTTTGCTTGTTTTTTCTTTGCAAAATGAATCTTGGAATATTTTTTAGTGTGATTACACACTAGTTTGTGCCACTTAAATCTGCAATCATCTTTTTAGGGCCTTTACACAAGCAAAACTTATTCCATCCATGGTTATTGTGTGGTGAAATGACTGCTTATTTGTTGAGTGCTGTCCTATTAAGGTTCCATCATTCTGTATTAATGGTGTTTTTGCCTGTATTTAAAAAAGCAGTCATGGGCAATCAAGCATTTTTTCCTTCCTGGTGATATTTTTGCAGAATAATTGCTTTAGTTTTGTTTATGCCTCACTAATAGCAAGACCCAAGGCCTGCTGAAGCCTGTGAGATCAGGGCAGAGCTCTGTTCTGGGCCACAACTAACTGATGAAGTCTAATATGTTGTTTTTCTCTATGTAAGATCAAATGAATTGCTGAGGGGATAACAGCAAATTTTTTCCCCCCAGTAATTCTTAATGCAGTTACCATTAAGTTCCAATTCTAATAACCAGAATGGAGTAAAACTAATGAGTGAGTGGTTTCCTAGGCACTGGAAATGTGGACCGGCTTCAGAAATGGTGAATAACCTGGGTGGAATACAAAGTGTCTGCCTCCCTCCTTCCCATTTGACAGAAACTGCAACATTAGTTTTTATTGTGTGTGGGAATGACACCCTGTGGTTGTGCACAGCAGTTGGGTGCTCTGGCTCTGAACTTTCTTCCTCTTCTGGAGAGAGCTGAATCCCTTGCTTTGGTTTTATTATAGAGACCTGTGATGGGATTTTGAAGCTGAAGTTATTCTGAGAAGCCCTGGTATGTGGACTTGCCATTCTTGGTGGTGGGGAAGAAAAGCATTTAATTGAACAGTTTCTGACCACTTCTGCTTATGAAAAAGCTCGTGACTAATAATCGTTGGCAATCCCATTGCAGAGGAGGAATTCCTAGCTGGAACCATTGAGGAGCTCAGTTTAATTACCTTGTATAAAGTGTTTTGGACTTGGAAGGATGGTTCATTAGACTTTGAACATCATTTACTTTTGTTGTCTTTAAAATTAGTCTGAAAGTATGTAGAAGAACACTTTTAAATAGGTTGATCTTTTGATTGCTGCTTGCTTAAGAGTATTTTGATGGCAGTGCCAGAGGCTGTTCCAGCTATAGATATTGTGCTGGATGCCCCTGGCAGGGCTGTGCCTGGGGCTGTGCAGGGCACTCACCTTTTTGGGGGATGCTGGAATGGTCAGGGAAGAGGAGCCCCTGACCACCATTGGAGTGGCCCCTGAGCATCTCCTGCAGGTCCTGGGCAGATTCCCTGTGGCTTTGGGAATTGGGACTGCAGGAATGGGATAGTTGAAAGCAGTGCCAGCTGTGAGATGTGCTCTGGCAGGGAAGAGAGCTCCCAATGTGTCTTGCTTTGGGTCAGACCCCCAGTCTGGGGACCCAGTGCAGAGGATGGATAATTGCACCTGTCTCCAGGGAGGGGAAATGTGTTGGTATGGAAATACAGCCCAACCACTCATATTAAAAACACAAATGTGAAATCCTTCAGAGTTAATTTTAATATTTTTACCCTGGCATCTAAAGGGACTGCTAGTCTGACAAGCAGAATCTCACCCAGATGTTATTATTTTGCACCAAATTTAATCCGGCTGAAGCTAGAGCAGCATCTCTGCTGATAAAGATCAAGGGAAATTATCTGGCATTTACAGGAAATCTCATCCAGGCCTATCTGTTACAATGTTCACTTAGCAAAGTTTATTAGATTATTAGTTTTAGACCCTTGGGCCTTTTCTTTATTGCAGTTAAAAAGGAAAAATCCCAACCAAAAAAATCCTCCATTCACTAAATTTAAATGGTACAATTAGCATCTGGTCTTATCTTGCAGGCATTTTTTAAAATTATGAAGATGATTTAAGCAGTGATTTAATCTTTTGGAAACTTGCTGCGTTTGACAGTGTTAAAATGGATTGTGGCTGCCATGACTGCAGTTAAATCTTACTCCAGGATTTTTTTTTGCAGGCAGTTTTTTCACTTTCCCTTGGTGTATCCATGCTGGTACCTGCCCGTGTGGGCACCTCCTGGTTGCGGTTCTCAGCTCTGAAGCTGGGATGTACCCCATCACCTCAGAACTGCTCATCTGTCTTTTGTCACGTGACATTTAGTATTGCTAAATGTTCTCATGCAAACTAACCAGTAGTTAGTGCAACTCACCTTCTGGAGAGAACAGTGAGAACCTTGCCTATGGTTTGCTTTCTCCCCTCTTTTTCTTCTGGTAGATCTTTGCTTTTTCAGTGGGGGAATTTCTGGTCCTGCCACCATCTAGTCTTTTCCTATTGAAACAATGAGAACAAAAAAAAACCCCTCAATGAATTCTACTGATTTCCTAAATATTAAATCTGAATAGCTCAACTTTGTGAAAGGTAAACTTGAGCAGGAAAATACCATTGTGGTTCTTCATCTGTCCTTCCCCTCACTAAGGAACTCTGTTCCCTGGGGTTGGCTTGTGTGCATGTTTATCAGTCTGATTTCTTCTGCTTCCCAAGCTTGGGAATATGCTTTTGAATGGTCACTTAATTTCTTGCCCTGCATATTGGCCACATTGCTCTATGGATAACAGAAAATGAAATCTCTAGCAACTGCTCACTTGCAGCTTTTGTGGTATGTTCCTCCCAGTTCTTTGTTCAAGGGAAAAGGCACTTTAAAAAGTGGAAAGATGGCAACACAAGCACAGAAGGACCTCTGAGAGGAGAGGAGCATCTGCACCCATTCTTTATGTCAGACTTTCTGGTAATCTCCCCCCTCAATCAAGTGAGAAGAGCAGGAACAGGAGAGCTGACTGTGAGGGACTGCTTCTGCACACTGAGCTCCTGGGGAGAACTGCTTTCAGTATTTTAAGTGATTGCTCAAGTAAGTGTTCAGCAGGATCTCTTACTGCCTTTCTGCAGCCTCTTCTGTTGATGCCAGTCCCATCCTGGAGGGACTTTTCCATGTGGTGCAAACAAGGGGCTGTTGGAGTGTGTCAGTGGCTGCTCTGTCTTCTCCTGGCAGTGGCATAAATCGTGAGATACACAATGTGGTTGATTCTCACCCTGAACTGAGCTGTCCCAATGCTTGTGTGGGTGCAGAATTTCCTTCCACCCACTTCCCAAATAGCTCCTGTGGGGCTGCATTGCTGCTGGAGCTTTGGGAATGTGCTGGATGGTGGTAAGGTAGTGTTGCCTTTCCCTGGTCTTGAAATTAAGAGCCAGGCATGGTTTAAAGGAAAAGGGGTTTTTACCTTGGTATTTATTTAAGGATCCTTAAGGTTCACTTTGTTCAGGTGGAATGTGCCAAAATGCATACACACGTATAGATAGATCGCGTATACAATTTATAGACCTTGCAAATTAGCATATCTATCAAAGATTCCCCAATGAGAAGCTTAAATGAATAGTGTGATATCCCCCCCCCCCCAAGGAATATCCCCCTGGATGGGCCTATCTTAGTTTACAGGATGTGTTCTGGAGAGGACCTTGGTTTCTCAGGATAGTGTAGGGCCTTCTGGCCTCCAACTGTGAGGCCCCCAGGATGTTTGGTCTCCTGGCTTAATGGAATATTGGGTCTAAGCTAAGTTATCAGACTTAAAGAATTACAGGTATGCATGCTAAAAGCACTGGGGATACATAAAAGCTATATAAAAGGGTGTATAAAAAGTATATATAAAAAAGGCAAAAAATCATCATGGCATCAGTAGGAGTGCAGTAACCCAAACTGGAAAATTGACTGGGATGCTGCAGTTGAGGGCCCCTTGGTGAAGGCCTGTAGGTGTAAATGAAGGCCTGGTCTGTTCCTTCTCAAAGACAATGGCGTCTTCCCTTCTGCAGATGGCAGCTGGAAAATAACAAAAGCTGTATCGGGGAAAACTTGCAGGGGCTACAGAGATTTGAGAGGCTTTTGGGATGTGTATTTCACAGTGGTTTCTAGGAAGACCATAATAAATCAACACCAACCAACCTGCCTGTACATGTTTATTTTCTTATTCGTAGGAGAATCCTGTTCCTTGTCTCCTCTGGATGGGGCCCTCAGTGGTTCTGGCAGAGCAGGTGCTGTGGGGAGGATGTCAGTTCATCTCCCCTTGTGTGCTGTGGTAGGATAAAGGCAGAGCTGTTAACTCTTAGTCCTTCCAGGCAGCTCTGAAGGCTGTAAATCCTCCATTAGGCATAAATGCAGCCATTCTGGTTATTTATAGTTATTTACACTATCCATTCATATCTGTCAGGAATGAAGGCAGTTTTGACATTGCAAGCTTCTATCAGGTTATCTTTAATCAGTTTAGAGGCACCTAAGCCACAAATATATCAAATAGCTGATCCTAATGTTGGAGTCCTCTAAAGTATGACTGAATTATTTATTTTGTTATGATGAAAATGTCTGGGCTTTATTGGGTTTTCTTTGAAGAACTTGATTCTGCTTGAAGTCTGGAAGATAAAAGATCAGTGATTGTCTCTCCAAGTTTCTTATTCCAAATCCTTCAAGGCTTTTAGTTTTTCATGAGCCGCTGTTACTACTTTAGAGTCAAGGTGAGAGAGCTGAGATTTCTTTTATTCTATTGATGAGGTTTAACTGTACAAAGAATTTTATCTTTACTAATTATGCCTTGCACAGGTAAATCCAAGATACACACAGCAATTAGATGAGAAGAGATGGGCTGTGTGGTGGGAGCTTTTGCACGTTAATCACCAAGAAGGGGTCTATTGATACCAGCACTGCCCAGCAGAGCTTGTCTCTTATCATTTGGAACAGTTTAATACTCCAGTGTCTTTAAGCCAATTAAGTTTTGATAATTCAGGAAGGTCTTTCCGGTGCTGGCAGAAATAACGAGCCTTGGGTGGACTTTAGCACTGTGTTGTTCTACAGATCGTTGCCCTTAGTGTGGGGAGGGAGGGAAGAGGTGATATGGGGCAAGTGGGAGAAGTCTCTAGCTTGGAAAGTTACTAACTATTTCTGAATGTGGAGGTGAGAGGTGCTGGGACTTGGGAGGTCTTGGAGTTGAACCAGCGCTGCAGAGGGGAGATGAAACCAACAGGTCACAGCTGTGGTGTGTGGATGGGCTTGGTTGTGTAACCAGTGTGCAGGGTTGCACAGTTTTTCTAAACAAGAGGAAAGTGATTAGGATTACCTGAATAAATGTATAAAATAATTCTTAGCAGGACTTGAAAGTCTCCTGAGTGGGGTGGTCAGTTTAGTAGCTGCAGGTGGAAAGCACATGTGAAAATGTCAGCTCCTGCTTGTGGGCTTGTAAAATATTAAGCTGACATTTTGGAGTAGACTCAAAAAATGAATACATTTTTTTGGAAGAGAATATTAAAACTCTTATTAGACTTTACAAGTAAATAAGCTCAAGAAGCAGATCTCTGTATCATCTTATCATTCCTCTTCCTAATTAGTCCTCTGCTAACTGGAGTCTTACTGCATTCTTCTGTGGTGCACCTATCTCCACTGTGGCTCTTCTCTCCAAAAGCTTTTTAATTTGTTGTTGCTTTAATATTTTCTTTTTTTAATATCTTGTATTTAAAATAGGAATTGTCTCACTGGGTCAATTCAGGCTGGTGTTCTGCCTTTGGTGGGGCTTCCTGCCAGATGCTTTGGATTTACAAAGTTTGTAGTGGAAAACTATGGTCATACATTTACCAGGTTGAAAACTATGGTCTAAACCAATGATTACGGGTAGGTGGAAATAATGTCTGCATAATGAGAGATCTCTGCCTGTCAGAATTGGTCTAGGGAGGTAATGTTTCCTTTCAAATAACCAGAACTTACTGTTCATAAATCACAGTTAATCTGTTTATTACACCAGCATATGAAGCTGGAAGTCTGGAGTGTGCCATAATGCTTAGCTTTAGGAGCAGAGCTGTAATAGCAGCAGCAATTTCAAATGATTTGAAATTGGGGGATCAGCAAAATGCAGGAGTTTGTGGAGGCTCTGGGCATTAAAAATGACTGTTGAGGATTGATGAGTTTCTTTAACGAATTGTAAAATCCATCATGCAGGAGTTAAGGCATGAAACTGCCCTCCTGAGCCACATAAACCATGGCTTTGGAAGTATTGCATGACAGTGCATGCTACTGGGAAGGGATGTTCTGAATTATCTTTGATTTTGCTTTTGTTTCTTCCTCTCATTGCCTGAAGTTTCACTGCCGGCACAGCACTGGCATGCGGCTCACTGGGCTCTGGGGATGCTGAATGGGGCTTCCCCCAGAGGAGCCTCTCAGTGCCCCTCTCGATGCTGAGCTTGAGGTGTGGGGCTCCCCTCCTGCCTGGGCTCCCTCTCTCCTGCCTCAGTCAGTACCAGAGTGGTCCCATTCCCCATGATTTCCCAAAACCCTGGTGCATCTTGGACAGCCTTGCTCATAGCTGATGGAGAACTTGGCATGTGTCTCTGGGGTGTCTCCTTGCAGGAGGGACGGTGTTGGCTTTTGCTACTGTTTCCCCGCATCCTCCCTTGAGCTCTGCAACACATCCCCCCGCACGGATGGCTTCTCATGCTTCCACCTACATTTCCATACATCTATTGACTGCTGCAGGAAGATTCTGTGTTATGCCCTTTGCAGAGATTTAGCAGCAACCATCTGGCATGTCCGTGGAGGAGTAAAATGTGCAGTAGGAGATATTCCTGGCCCCCTAGTCCCTGCTTTTGGAGCCTTCATGGCTTGAGGGGTGCAGCAGTGGGGAGTTGTGTGTGGTTGAGATCCCTCCCTGTGTCCTGCCTCTGTTTTTCCCCTGCAATTAAACACTGCTGGTGTCCATCCCCTCATCGGTGAAATGAGGCTTGGAGGTTAATAAGGGACTTTTTGTAACTACCTATGTGCTGCTTCAGCAGTTTTTAAGCACTGCATTTGGTGTCTGGGCTTAGGGGTCCCCAGTTCAAAGTGCGTGGAGGAGTTCCTGGATGCTTGTGCCTTCTGCTGCTAGAATGCTGTCCCCTGCCAGCTCTGATGCTGCTTTTCTGCTGTGGAAAGGGATGGTGCTTTCCTGCTTCTGAAGGGGGAGGGAGGAATTGACTGCGTGCACCTTGGGGCTGCTCCCTGAAATTAATGCTGCAGCTGCATAGGGAGTGTAGACCTTTTGGATGGGGAGGTGTCTGGGCTGGGGGTCTGCAGGAGGATCACAGCCTTGCTGGAGTGCCTGTGGCATTTCCTACAGTTCCTCCACGTCTGCTTGGTGGTGCTGCCTCTGTCCCATCTGCTCTGAACCACGTGGGCAGAACACTTTCCTGTCGGAGAGTGAGTTGAGACAACCAGGGAGTGAGAGCTCCCCGTTCCTTCTCGTCTCCTGCTTCCACAAGTGGGCTGTTTTCTGTAAATACCTTTTGAGGTCCAAGTTGTCATCTTTTGATGTTCAAGTACTAATGTTCTTTAAATGCCTCCCAACGCTATAAAGCAGTCAAATGACATCTCTTTAGCTTGCAGTAAGGTGATATAAATGTCATGTTACCCTTGAATGTGGTATTTATGGAACTACTTGGTGCTATTGAATATTTGTGTTTTATCCTTTGTAGTTCCAGTACAGAAATGGGTACAGCAGCATCTTCCATCACTTGTCCTGAAAGGATATATAGAGGCATTCTCATCCTGCAAAGTGCTTAAAATGCAAACAAGAGTTAGTTTGCATTTGCTGGGAAGGAAAGGGAGAAGGAAGCCAGCACCCAGCAATAAAGACAGGGGCTGTCTCTGTAACGAAAACATTTTGCTAGATTGTCATCTGCTTCACTTTTAAAGCAGCAATAAGATACAGTGATAAAATGGCCAATGGTGCATTTCATCCGAGGGAAATGAACTCTTGCTGAGCCAATTAAACTGTCAATACACTGTGGTTTCATGCTCCCTTGAGCAGACTGGGTCACCTCAGGTGTGTTACTCACTCTGACTTCACCACTGATGTGAAATCAATTTTAGCAATTTATAATCTTTCATTCTACTGTGAAAGTATATTAATCTGTGAAAAACACCACTCAGACAGTGAGGACGGATGACAGTTTTCCTCATAGGTGTGTACGGCTGGCACTGCCTCTTGGATTATCTGGTGCATGGAAGGCTGTGTAACTTTTGGACACACTAGAGACACTGACAATCTAGTCTTCAAGCATGGGGCTTTATGCTTAAAATGTTAAAAAAATCATAGCAGCGCCTTGGTCAAACTTTTTACTACTCAACTGAAATTGAGTACTTTGAAATTGGCTTTATTCCCTCAGCCCAGAAGAGGTAGAGCTCTCCACATTGCTTTTGGTATCAAAGAAGTGCTTGTGGCAGACTTGTGGTATTACTGCTCACTAGAAAGTAAAGCAGATACATCTGGCATGGATGGTGGAGAGATGGTGAGGGATATAGGATCTTCTGTGTTTGTTTCTGTGGCAGCAGTATCTGAATGTTTGAGTTTAGGTTTTTATCCTGCAGCTGTGAAGGGGATGCAGGCTGGACTGTGTCTGGTTAGGATTACCTGGAAAAACCCCTTCCATCCAGGCACACTGGGATGCTGTACCTGGTGCTGTGTCTACTTGCAGCCCTCAGAGTGCAGGTGTCATAGGAATCATGGAATCATTTAGGTTGGAAAAGACATTTAAGTTCATTGAATCCAACCATTAACCCAGCACTGCCAAGCCTACCACTAAACCATGTCCCCAGGTGCCACATCCACACGGTTTTTGAACACTTCCAGGGAGGGAGTTACATTGAATTTGTGATTGCTGTGGTGTGCACAGTGGCTGAGCTTATTTAGGTGTTTTTGATGGGTGCTGGATTGAGCCCACTTGTCCTGTGTCACACTGGTTGGTCAGAGATGGACACGCAGGTTTGCGTGTAGCAGCCAGGGCTGCACAGGAGATGAGTGAAAATTCTGATGTGTGAAAGTAAAGCCATTTCCATGAAGTATTGCATCTAGGAATTAATGCATCTTCTATGACAGATTAAATGTAGGAAGCACTGTGTGTTTAATCTGCTACTATTAAAAAAACCCCAAAACTTAATTGGAAAAAAATCATCTGAATGTGTGCTTGAGAGAAAAAAATCACAAACCTGTTGGTTAGCAAGTGAAGATTAAAAAAACCAACCCTCTGAGACAAGGCAAAACAAAGAGCAGTGTAGCTCAATTGCATGTGAATTCTTTTGCTGATTATCTCTTCCCAAATTTGTCATCTTCAAGTCAAAAAATCTATGACCGGGTGTCATAAAGAAGCAATTTTAAAAGCAGTAGAGGATAGTAAGGCTGCCTCTAGGATTACAGCTCACAGCTTTGGAATTCACTCTTTTTGAAGGAAATTGGTGAGTAACGGATTGCAGTAATACAGTGTATTTGTATTGGTCAAATTCCTATTATGATTACAGTGAAAAATTATGTTCCTTTTTCTAGGGAAAGGAAATTAAATAGGCCTAGTAATCCATGTAAGGAGATTGGCTTACTAAAAGGAGGAAAGAATGTGAAGGCTAATCAGATCAATGCATACTCTCAAATCTATCTCATTAAGAAAATAAAATCAAATTGCTACTGAATTTCCAAGGAATTATATTGAAATGACACACATGCTTTTACTGCCTTTTAATTATGAAATTATTTCAATCTGCTTGAGTCTGCTATGTAAGTGGGCTATCAGCTGTTCTTAAATATTGGCTCATAAATTCAGAATAGGTCTTTAAATGGAAGAAAATAGTATCCCTGGTCCTTCATCTGAGAATGCCAGCCCAGATCATGACAGGGTGAGAGCTACTATTTGTACTGGAGAAATCTGCATTGGTTGATTCAGGTGCACAACTTCCCTCTGGACGAGGCTTTTAAGGTTGTTATTTATGCTGTCATTTGTCAGGGGAGCGCTTGGTCTCCGATGTCCAGCTGCACAGCCATGATCCACCTTCTTATGAGACCTGTGGGAATGGTTATGTGCTTAGTGAGAGCTGGATGGAGGCCTCTGAGGTGGCCTGAGAAGGATTTTCATGTGTGATGTAAGGCATTGCCCCCCTCAGTGGGGCTGGGGTGCACAGCTGGTGGGTGGTTGTGCAGCTAAGCCTCCTCTTGTGTAGACAAGACATTAAAAAAAATTAAAACGTAAATGAAAGTACTGTCTAAAAAGAAAGATGACAAGAAGAATGCTGAATCTCTTGCACAGCATTTTTGCTTCCAGCAAACACTTCTGTCAGGAGTTGGCCTCTGCTGTTAATATGTCAGTAAGACACATTGAAAACTTGGGCTTTTTTTTTTGGATGAGAAAATACAAGAGCCCAGCAGTGGATGGTGGTCTTCTGCTCAGCCTCTTGTGGAGGACAGGGTGATGGCTGGTGGCCTTCTCTGTCTTTGCAGAAGAGCTGTGTGTGCTGGTTGGAGGGGGGATGGTGTTTGACCATCAGGGGCCTGCCAAAGTACTGCCATGGACACATGGGAGCAGCATGTGTGAGACTGACCAGTGGCTGTCCCAGCTTAAGCAGAGCTGGTTTTACGGGAGGGCAGGGGGGAGAGATGGTTAGTCTTGCCTGTGGTCCTGCAGGAGGATGGCATGACTGCTTGGTGAGTTGTGTGCTGGACTTCACCCTCTGTAGAAATGAGGGACAACAGGAGGAGGATGCCCGGCCTCTGAGCTGCTGGTATGCTGCTGAGGGATGGCCTGAACACTGGGACGCTCTGCAGGTGCCTCTAGGAACAGCCCAACACCTCCTGGCTTGCTGTAGGTTCACATCTGCCCAGCTGTGCTGGGTGCCTATGGCAGCTCTCCTGGGGGTGGGACCTAGGATGCGGCTGAGGTGCTAATGTCATCTGTCAGCTGGCAAAGAGGGGAGACCACACAGTGCAGGAACCAGGAGATCACACTTTTACTGCAACTTGTGCGAGGCTGCAGCACTGGAATAAATGAAGAGAGTGCCTGCATTTAGACGGGTAGCCTTGAAAAGGGGGAAAGATCTGCCTTGAAGAGCACTGCGCCGATGGAGCCTTCACTGTCCTTGGGAATGAGCTTTGTGACTTCTGAAGAAAGACTAGAGGTATGTTTCCATACTGAGCAGCTCTTCTGTGTTTGCTGAGAGGTGGCACTTGTATGTTGGAATTTGCAGTAGCTTTAAAGCTGGAGGTGATAAGCTATGTTTTCCCCTCTCTTGCTTTGTTTATAGGTTGTTTAGATAATGGCCTGGAAATTGTATTAGCAACCTTGTACATCACGTTTTGCTACCAGTGAGAAGTAAACAGTGCATTTGACATTTGAAGAAATGGTTTATTTTCTAAGGGATGTGATTCCTTAGAATCTGGTTCTTGAACTAATGGACAGTATAATGCTACTTTTTACTAGGTTGCACAGATTTTTACCTTGAAGATGCTCTATAAAGTGCTCTGCATTACTATTGTTAAATAAAAGCAAATGCTTCACATCAAATGAGAAGGCAGTGTTTGAACTGGAGAGAGGTTGAAACCCATTTCTTTGTCTAGCTTGTGATGCTTCACTGTGACATAAGAATGAAAAATAATTAGACTCACTAGTAAGTAAATATTTGGTCCTGAAATGCATCTTGAACATACAAAGCTGGAAAGAGAGTAACCTCTCCAGAGGCATGTTGATCCTCCTGGATTCATCTCACACCAACAACTAGATCACAAAATTGTGTCCAGAAAACTACATCAGAAAGACATTATTGAGGGTGAAAAGTTTATAAAGGTTATGAACAAACCAGGCAATCTCTGCAACCTCAATTTGGTTTTTTGTGCATTGGAATACAGCCTTTAATGATAGTATCACGAGTTTTTCCACAAGGTTCTTCCCTTGTGTAAGGGTACTGGATGAATGTCCCTTAATGAGTTGTTTTCGTTCTCCTTGTTGTTTGATGTCTATTTTTGAATACTTTTAAATGACACCTAAAAGATAGAATCCTTCAAAATTTTCAATTACATGTGAGTACTTCATTTTCATGCTGCTTCATAATGCTCAACACTGAGAAGAAGCATGTTTCTTTCACAGATAGAAAAACTAGAACTCAGAAGGGCCTTAATTAAGACCTTTCAATTTTGTGTTCACTGCAGTGTAACAATAGATACTCAGGTGCTAGGTCTTGGGCTTGGGTTCAGCTTCTTTGGTTAATGCTGGCTTTTACACCACATGCCTTTTGTCCTCTGAAGCTGGCAAGGCAAAGAGCTGGAGGAGCAATGTCCAGCTTTGAGTACTTCCATTTGGTCTTCAAATTAATAAAAAGAAGTATTAATGCACCAGACCCTGGGCTCTCTTTTGAAAAGCAGGAGCTTTCAAGGTTGTAAATATAAAAAAAAAAAATTCAACTCTTATTCTATCTTCCACCTCTCAAGGCAAAAGTGATTTGGATCTGGGTATGTTCCTGCAGATACAGCAAAACCACACCAAACTCGACCACACCCCCAAATTGTGACCAAAAAGTTCATGTTTACACAGACTTGAAATAAATCCTGTCAAAAGCTGAGTTCTATTTCAAAGTCTGGGAAATGCTTTAGCTAATTAAAGAAAAGGTCAGCAGGATTTCTTACTGTAGGCAAAAAAAGGAAAGATACATCTTTCTTCTCTGCCTTGTTCTTAGAAGCAGTCAAGCCGTTTTGGCTGAAATTAAAATTTGCCTGAGACAGACAAAAGGCACATGAAGTTGCAGTCCAGATGGCTAGATCTTGGCAAAATTATAGGTAAATAGGAATGGGGTCTAAAGATCAGAAGCATTAGGCAACTGTAATAAGCAGAGCTACCAGCTCTTCCTGTAATCAGTTATGATATTTAATCTGAATGTCTCTTGCAGAAAGCTCTTATGCTGTTTTGAAGTGTGATCATTCATTCAGAGATTTGGAAGGGACTCAAAGCTGTAGTTAAAGTGAGTGCTTGTGGAATGTGAGATGGTTTTTTTATCCTCTGGATAAAGAATGTTAGGAATGTGTCACTTCCTCTCAGCTGCTCTGTGTGAGCTGTACCTGCTGTGGCCATGTAGACCTCAGGTGCCTGTGTTGTTGTTTTATTCATCCTGTAATCTGTGTAATAGATGAACAAAACAAACCTTGATCATAAACAAATCTTTTGTCAATTTGAGTTTATTACTTATACGCTGATGCATTTGTAATGAAAAGTTTTGTTCCAATCTTGTAAATGGCTCTGCTTCTTTTTTCATTTGTGTTTATGATGCTGCAGGCGTCACTGTAAACAAAGTAAGGCATGTGTGGATATTTTTCCATGGAAGGCATTTCAATACCATTTTTAAGCCCTTTGGGGACTAACCCAGCAAGAGAACTTAGTTTATGGGCTGAAAAATGATCACCTGTTCAAGGACTTGACTCTAAACGCTATGAATGTGTCAGAAAATGTTTAGAATTCCTTAGTGTGCTCACAGGAGAGGAGAAATGAAGGAAGAAAAGAAAGATGCAATTTTATCTGTAACAGGAGCTGAGCCTGTTTAAGGTGGCAGGAGCTGCAGAGAAGATGTTGGAGTAGCCCAAGTGGAGCTTCATGCCACCATTTTGGGGAGAAAGCACTGCTCAATTCTGTCAGTAACACTGATGCTTGTGGTTCATGGGACAATAAAAAGTGTAAGGACCCTCAGCAGGCTGGAGCAAAGTTTTATTTGGAACAGGTGGCCCAGGGGAGTGTTTGAGTCACTGTCCCCTGAGAGATGTAAAAATCACGTAGATGTGGTGCTTGGGGACATGGTTTAGTGGTGGACTTGGCAGTGCTGGGTCAGCAGTTGGACTTCATCTTAAGAAGGCTTTTCCAGCCTAAATGGTTCTGTGATTCAGTGATTTTTAAGTAATACCAAAATGTTGAGTTGCTCTGGGTAAGAGACAATCTGCCTTGTTTATACACATTTTGGTGCTACTGGCCATCAGCTACAGCAAATGATGAAATCGGGTGGTGACCTGAGCCCTTAGATCTTTAGGGCTGTAAAATTCCTGTGGAAATGGGATTGGTGTCTTCCATGGGCAATGCCCGTTGTGTCCCAGCCTTTCTGCAGAGGCTCTTTTGGGGAAGCAGAGATGGATCTCCTTTAGTGTTTTTGTAGAGGTCTGAAACTGCACATAACGCACTGAGATGTATTTTCAGGCTTCAGGAAGGGTGCTTGTGCATGTACTGGCACTGAGGTCACAGTAAAACAGCAGCAGCTGAGCTCAGGGGTGAAAGGGGACAGAAATCAAGACTCCCATGTGTTATTTCTGAAGATGATCCCCTGCCTTCTCTGGGGCAAGCACTGAGGGGTGGCTTCAGGGATCCTTCTGAGAGACAAGTAGAGTCAACACAGCACTTTTCTTCATCCTCTCCACAGACAGCTATCATTTTGGGTTGCCACCTCTGCATGCAGAGGTGTCAAAAAAGGAATTTAAAGCTGATTGAGCACGGAGGATCAAGCCTATGGCTCTGCTCTCCTCTGGCCTTTGCATGCCCCTTCTTCTGAACAGCATGCAGCTTTTCAGCCTGCTCTCAAGGCAGAGACATTTGGTTTGGTGCTCCTTATGTTTAAATCTTGTTTGCTTTTCTAACCAGCTAGTGGCTAACACTGCTTGGCTTCCTGGCCCACTCCCACTCCCCGTCAAGCACCCTGTCTTCCTCTCCCAGAGTGAGATGGTTGAGGAGGTCATGCAGTATTAATAGGGAAGCAGATCTCTGATTTTGTTTCTGCTTATGGATTCTGACATTTCTGACGTTTTCTGAAGTGTAAAATATTTCTGAGAAAACAACAACTTGGCTTCTACTGAAAAATTAATTATGTTGGCACTTCGCTCATTGTGGTGGGCTTCTGTCAGAGGACAAAGCCACTGACATTAGGGGGAAAGGGCGGGGTGTGGAAGGACAGGAGGAACGTTAGGGAGAGGAAATCTGCATTAGCGTAAAAAGATCTAATTAAGCGCGGATTATCAGGGAGCAATGGAAACTCTTCAGAAGGCATTACCTTCTGTGCACTTATGGTATAGAGCTAACATACATCCAAGTTTATTTGCTTCATAAATTAGTTTTTCCTCTAATTACAATTAACAGACTATGACTTTCTCTGCTCTTCAGTGATGTTCTCTGTGTCTCTGCTCCCCTCAATGCAGGGATATACCTTGTACAGCAAAGCACGTACAGCTCCTCTTGTGCTGCTCTGCAGAGTGTGTGGGAGTAAAATGGGGAAAAACAACCAGGTTTGGTGCATGTGTGCACTTCTAAAGAGTTAGAGGTCCAGTAAAAAGCACAAGAGGAGGCAAAATACCAAAGGGCTGTGCTGTTGATCCTTTCTGACCTTTTCAATGTTGGTTTTCCTTTTGTCCTTTGAAAGGAAGGGATCATCAGGGAGTTTCACAGTAGGGACACTAAGGAAAGGACAATTCAACTTCTTGCTGAAATCTGGGGTTAGGGGCAGTTTGTCCACATTAATTGCAATGATGTAGCATTGGCTTATATATACACACACAAGTGTTTGTACCCAGTCCCTACATGGGACAGTGGTGGTATTGTGTCTGGTCTTGCTTCTCTCTGGGGTTTGCAATCCAGGTGTAAACAGACGACAGCTGTTGAGTATGGACAAAAGAGGGGATGTAAAAAAACCAGGCGTGTGTTGATGAGCATGCAAAGAGCTGTGGTCTCAGCATCACAGTAAAAAGAAAAAAAGGTGTGAAGGAAGCACCTGAAGGTATAGAAATAAGTAGCTTTGCCCATGTCTCTGGTAGCCCTTCAGATGTAGTGGAGCATGGGAGAAAAATTAGACAGTATATTCAAATTTCCATTTTATTTATTCAAGCGGTTTTCAAGAAGAAATGGAGATAAAATATGGGTTTATAACATGAACAGAAAAAAGGAATAGTTACTGTATTCGGAGCTTGCTTGGCCATTAGTATTCTATTAATTTTCCCTCTGCTTCTAATGATAAGAGGAACACTGGATACACTTAAAAGGATGCATGTCATCAAAATGGTATCTGACAACAGTCCCTTCACTGCTTATGATCCTTTTGATTAATGTAGATAAAATGTCAATGATCAGAATATAAAAACTCCCTTTTGTCTTTCTAATGTTTTCAGCTGCCTATTAAACAAATTACATGGGAAAGTGAGCAGTCTGTTACTTAGTACAGTGGTGTCACCCAGATACTTGGAAATGCTTAATGGTATAGAATGAAGTGTCCTTGGTTTGTTTATTTTCCTACTAGTAATGACTAGTAGGAAAATTCTAGGCTAAAGTCATACTTGCTCCTCCAAAACGCAGTTGCCTTGTCCTTACTACGTAATTGTAGTTTTAATGCATTTTGGTACTGTCCTACAGAGTTTTATGTCAGGATTTTAGTAAGAACAAGTGGTGGAGGTGTAGAGCTGAGTTGGGCTCTTGCCAAAACCCTCTGCAGGCAGCAGTTCAGAAAGAAAGAGCAGAACACTGTACTGGGGACTGAGGTCTCCAAAATGGGGAGCTGTGGCACCGAGAGCAGCTGTGAGGCTGGTGCTTGGTCAGGGATGAGAACAGGGCTGGTCTGGTGTCCCCATGGGCCATCTGGAAGGGAAGACCCTATACAGGTACCTTCAGTGGATGCGGTAGGGGAATGGGTTGGAGCAGTTTGTTTTCCAAGAGCAGTGTGGTAAACCTTGGTCATCCATCTGCTGCTGGTGTGTCACTGCATCAGGACATTTTATGGGCATTTGTGGTTGCCCTGGGGCACTGCCCAGGCTGGGACTGAGGTGGCTGTGTTGCAGGTCACCAGGGCTAGTGGTGAATAGCATCATAGTCAATAGTGAGGAGGCAGTTCTGAGGTTTCCTTGTACAGAAAAGTGCCAGATGCCTCAAACTGGAAAATACTGACTTTAAAGTCAGTTCCCTGTCTCCCACAAGGCTTGATTTGCCCTTCTTGCTGCAGTGATGTTATAAAGCATGCATGTTTTCTTTAAGGAAAGAGCAATACCATCTGCTGTTGCATTGTAATCAGTCTTGTGCAGATATAACTGGGAGATGTAGAGTCAGTTCTTCTGCTTTCATTTGGTTCCTTCTTTCAGGAAAACTGCAGAGATGTGCATGGGGCAGCTTTTTGTATTCCCTTTCCATTTCAGTAAGGGTTACATCCAAATGGAGCGAAGCATTTGCCATCCGCCTTCTGCAGACATTAACATTTCACACTTCCAAGCCAGAGTCTTCCTTTGAGAGCTGTGCTGGCCTAGATAAACAGTAACTGCAAGGATTATCTTTCTTTTGAGGTTTAGGGTGCATGGAGCCTGTGGGATCCTGCTTTGTGTTGGCACAAGTTAGTGCACAGCTGCAGATGCTCGGAGGAGAGGCTGGTCTTCAGCTGTAGGGGCGTGCTGGTTGCTGCAGGGGGGAAATCTTTGAGGTGGTCTCTGGTTATTTGCTTAGTAGCTCCCAGCTCTTGGGTACTCATCTGAAAGCTAAACAAACATCTCTCCTTGACAGGTCACTGATGAACACACACTGCTGATTGCCACGTTGGATAAAAGCAATTTTTCATAGTATTCAGCACTGCAAGTATGTTTTTTTTCAGTACTTTTTTGCTCTTCTGTAAAATGAGGTGAGCAATTGTTCTGTATTGACAGCTGGCTTGTAAATCAGCCACTCACTTGCCAGATGAGAATGTGGAAATGCCTTATAAGCACTTTCATGTTTTGTGATCATTTTAATTCCAGACTATTTAGAACCTCTTTGCATTGGTGCAAAGTAAAATAAAACATGGTCTCTGACAAGTGCCAGAACAAGCATGGGAGGAATCTCTCCTCTGAGAAGGGGATTTGCAGAGAAACTGCTGCAGGCTGCAGGGAAGGAGCATTGGCTTTTGGATGTTAATTTCATTGTTTAAGGTCAGATTATGTTGATCTAAATCATGCAACTAATTCCATCAACAAGCAAGACTATTTACATAGCAGATGGAATTTAAGTGCTGCTTCTCCTGCACCTCTCCCTGGTTTTGTATTTAGGTTGCACCTGAAAAAATAAACTGGTGTCTATGTTAAGAGTGAGTTTATTATGCTTACCTTGTTGGAGAGGTGTTGATCTGGGTACTTCCCTTATGGCAACTTACTTTTTATTGGTGTTTTTATGGCCCTTTCTGTGGTTGCCATTCATCTTACTTGACTTCAGAGCTGGTCTTCCAGTTGCTCTGTTTCTTTGATTGTAGCAAAAAGAAGCAGCTTCTTTTCCACAATGTAGAATTGCTCTCTTTTGGCCTCTCTCCCCTGCTTGTCAAAGTCCTAACCAGAGTTAATTTTGATGTCTTCCTAAATATTTTCAGTGCATAATGCAGCAACAGTGGCACTGTGTAGAGAATCCAGGAAAAAAATCAATTTGAGAGCTGGACAGAAAAATGCCTGCTAGGTAAAAACATATGTTTCAGAAAAAAACCCAAATGTCACAGCTTCCATTTTTCATAAGCCCAAGCTGTTGCCTTTCAGCTATCACAAACCAAGGTCTGTGGATGGGTACCTGACTCATGAACAGAGCTGGGGTTTTCCACAGGATATCCAGTGGAGGGTTTCCATGGGAGTGGCTGAGCTTTGTCCACGCTTCTTGTTTTCCCTTCGTGCTTTATTGCATGGTACCCTCTGGAAGTGGTGTGGAGGGGACAATACCTCCGCAGGCAGTTGCCTGGCAATGGTGTCGCTCTGATTGCTCTTCCATTTGGGGGACAAAACAGGTGCCAGGACATTGGTGTGACTTTTAAGGGGGCTTGTGGCTTTGTACAAGACCAGCAGCATGCCAGAGATCTGCATGTGGCAAAAATGTGGCTGTCAAAGAGGGGACCTGAAGAGGGATGGGACAGGACTGTGGTCATCGGTGTGGTGTTGCAGCCAGGGTCTGTTAGCATGCAGGGTTCAGCA
>NW_008236209.1:7368765-7375377 GCF_000691975.1 Corvus brachyrhynchos
CAGCAGCTGCCCTGATGCAAGAAAACAGATAGGTTCACTCTAAAGGTCCTGAAAGGGAGTCCCTTTTTCCTTCTTTTTACATTGCTCTGAAACTTGCCTTGTGGCTTGCACGCCTCTGATTCTACACAGCACAAACATTCCTCTCTCTGCTGCTACTGTTCTGTCTCTTCCTGACAAGACTGGGTCCTTTCTACAATCCGGTGAAGTATTAAATGAAGAATCTTATGAGTTTTAAAGTTTGTCTCAAACTTTGTGCTGTGCTAGGACTAGGGTCCATGACCAGATCTTCCACAGTCCTCAGATAAACTTGCACTGGGAGATGAATGGAGATAACCAGTGTCCTGATAGGATCTGATCCTTGAGTAAAGCAATGATTGCAGTGCAGTAGACTTTTTCCATCTTCTTCATCTTACTTTTTTTTGTGTTCTGGTTAGAACAGTCTGTTTTCTGGGTGCCTGCTTCTGTCTTTCCCTTCCTTTTCCCAAAAAGGAGAAGGGAAAAAAATAACCCACAAAATTTTGAAGCAGTAGTTCAGATTGGTTTCTTGTATCAAGGCATTCCTTTCCCTTTGGATGGGAATTTCCCTGCATTTCAAGACTACCAAAGGAAAGCAGCACCCTTGAACAGGAGAGATGTGGCAGGAGACCTGGCTCCAGGGTATTGGTTTTCCCATGACAAACTGGTCACCTGCCCAAACCTGCGTTGCTGGAGCTGTGTGGGATTGGAGAATTGCTGCTCTTTTCTTTGGAGAGTGATGACACTTTCTTGCCTGTTTGGATTTCTGGATAGATAAGATGTTAGATGGAACTAAACCAGCATTCTGCTCCCGAGAGCCAGGACTGGGATTTTTGTCTCAGTTGAGACTTTTCTCTGGGATTGTCTTTCTTCTGGAGCCCTGCTAAGTGTTTAATAGGTGCACCAGCTTCTGGGATTACAAGCACTTTACTGGAACCCCCATTTTGTCTACTGATATTCCCCAAGGGAAAGCAATGCTCAAGTGTTAAGAGACTGGATTCTGTTTCACCCACCTCATATTATATTACAAATCATATTATTTTAATGAAACAGGGATCCATGTATTAGAGAATCCATTGTGTTGGCAAAAAAATTAAAGATGCATAGGAATTGTGATCATGTTAAAATAATTGCCTCAGTGGTAACATTAATGCTTTTTCACTTCACTTGCTCCTTGTTGATTGAACAACCCCCTTCTGTAGGCTATAAATCGCAATGGCTCTACTAATAAAGAACGAAATAGTCTAATAATGTTTCCAAATGTAGCATGGCTTCACTGTTTTAAGCAAGTGCAATCTTTTGTCCAAACCCCTGTTCAGGCTGGGAGGTGTGACTGTGCCGTAGCTACACAGTGATTTATTACAATGTCTTTGTTACTGAACTCCTTCTGTGGGAGACAGGTTCAGAACTTAAAAAATGATGTAGTTACCAGTAACAGAGAACTTTTAGTCATTTGAAATGGGAGATCAAGAACCCCAGTGAAATGCATCTGGTGATGGTGCCCTTCCTTCCAGGTGTCCAGTGCAAACAATCAAATGCTGCAATATATTCATGGCAGGTGTTTGAAGCCTGTGATTTTACTTATGTCTGAAGTTCTGTTTTGCGTCACCACCAGAGTAGTTTCACCACTCATTGCTCTGTTTGCGTGGATGGTGCTGCAGGCAGAGGTACCTGGTTTGGATGGTGGAAGATTGGGTAGGGTGGCTTTAGGGCAGGAGAGCCCTGGGCATGCAGAGAATGGAGCTTTTGTCAGTCCTGTGCCCTTCTTCAAAGTACAGAAAATAGAAGCTTCTCCTGAGCAGGTATGCCATCTGCCTGAGCCCTTGCTGGAGAGAAGCTTTCCTTTGGAAATGTCAGTTATTCAAATTGGTGAGAAGAAACATTTTAAGGGTTCTTTGTTTCAGAACTGCAGTTAAAGATCTTATGAATGGCTTTTTTTGCAGCTATAGCTGAAGTAAAGCCCCAAAGTGTTAGATGACGCTTTTTAGCTGTCACTTGAAGGGATCAGGAAGTGTTTAGTCATTTGGAATTGCCAGGTTTGTCAGATTGCTAAGGGACAGCTTCTTGGGGAGTCAGAGATATGAAACACTTGTACACACAGCTCCTGGTGCCATTCGTTTTCAACTCCAGTCAGCATCATCGCCCAGCAGCATTAAATACAGCAATATCTTTGGATTTCTTTAGGTGGTGGTGTTTGTCTTGAGCTTAAATGTTTACCAGTCCATCCACATACTAGAAATGCCCCAGGAGTTCAGCCTCTCAGGAAATCGGCAGGAACTCGCAGTGCTGCTGTTGGAGCTTGGCATTAGGAGGGTGACGCTGCTCCCACAGCGCTTTTCTGCAGATACAGCAAGACCTTTCTGTGATGAAGTCACTTTGCTGCCTGTGAGTTTAGGCTGCCATAAATTATTGTTGCTGAATCAAGAATGCAGTGACCCTAAATAAAGCCTCTTGTAGAAAACACCCATGTCTTTTAGCCCAACAAAAAAAGTGTCGCTTCTGTAGGCAGGTGCCGCCTCTTCTGAAGCTTCATTCTGCAGCTCTTCTTGCACATCTGCTGGTCCCTGGGCTGGGGACTGTTGTGTGTGCAAATCCCCTCCTTCCAGCATCACTGCTGTACCTGCTGTGGAGCAGAAATCCTGGCTGGGTATGCAAAAACCTCTTATGCAAGGACTTTGGTAAATGGAATTATTTTCATACTTCTTTTCATGTGTGATAAAGAGTCAGTTGTGAAGCTGGTAGGGGGATGATTTGGGACCTGCTGGAAGATGGGCTAAAAGTGACAGATGCAGAACAACAATGTTGTTCTATCCGATGATGGAATTGTACTATCCAATGGCATGGTATGCTCTCCTTATGGCAAACAGTGCTGCAGTGAGTTAATGCTGCTCTCTTCTCTTGGAGGAGGGCCCCCAGCTGTGCTTTCCTGAACTTTGGTTAATCTGTTGGGTTCCCAGCTCATTAATGGACTGCGAAGCGAAATTCTTCTCAAGTCTGGGAGTGACCTTTTGTGGCTTTCTCTGTGTGCCTCTAGGATGTAGCAGCTCTGTGTGCGGCGGCAGACTAGGAGAGAATTAGTGTTTTTCCGGGAAGCTTATCTGAAGGTTTGTAGGCTGTGGAACATGGGCAGTGGTGAGATTCACAACAGGACTGACACCTTTGGTGGGCTTAGGGGGATTTTACACTCCCTGAAACATGTTTGTGTTGTAAAGGCAAAACTCTGGCAATGGACTTAACCTCCCAAGCACAGAGAAGCAGAAAACAGACCAACTGCTGTAAAAGTCTTCTTTTGGAGTGTTTTCTTTGCAACCGAGTAACTGTTCTGGCAATAGATGATAAATGAACAAGGCTTAACTTTTAAGAGATAATGTTAAGCTTCCACAACCGGGCATTGTGCTGGGAGCAGCTAAGCACAGCGAGCTGTCGTGCCTGCATAATAAGGTTTTTGATCTGACAAGTTTTACTGTAACTTCAGAGCAGGCTGGCAGGAGCAGAGAGGTCCAGGGGGGGGAGCAGGGCTCAATGAAATCTGTGCCGAGGGGGTGCCAGGAGGCTGGCTGTAAGCAGCAAAGTCCTGCAGGGGACTTACAAGATGAGCAATTTGTGCCTAATTCCTTTAGGTTTTTCTCAGCTAGGTAAGCTTTTGCTGCAGTACCCTTGGAGGTATCTATGTGCCTTTACCTGCTTACAGGTAAAGAGTGTGTCTGTGTGTGAGTCACCAAATGCATCCCCTCATACTCCTTCCCAGGCTGCCTGCAGAAAACAAGTTGAAGCTTTTCAGATGTACCTAACGTGCCTGGATAAAACATATTGAAAACACTGTGAAAAAGCTCAGCCCTTGGTCTAGCAAGGGCTCTCTGAGCAATGCCAAATGCTGAACCAGCTTTGTTAGCTAAATTGCTTTAGCTGGCTTTAATGTTTTCATTGCTTAAAAGAGGCAGAGGATATGCTTTTTGATGTGCTGGTTTTAGAGGTTTTTTTGAGGAGGAAGGTGTTGGTTCATAAAAGTACATGGAGAAATAAATTTCTTGTATATATCTGAAAATCCTTATTTTGTCTGCATTCCACTTTCATCTTAGATTTATGTGTCAATTTATGTGCTTTCTGATAAATGCCACCTTTTGGTGTAAAACAGCTTGAATATTTAAAACACGGCCTTTTGATTAGCTAAACTATAGATTTGCTTTGACATGTCATTTCTTTTGTTCTAAAATGCCCTGACAATTCATATCTGTGGCAGCCAAACAAGCAAATCTATGTACAAAGCTATTGTTCATTCCTGAAGTGTCACCGTTAAATGAGCTGAAGTTTAAGCATTTGATTCCCCCCCTTTGCATGATGGGAGGTCCATTTCTCAATAATGAAACCAGTTTTCTTGTAAAAATTCAATTAAATGAAATACCAAACATAAATCAGAATGAAGCTTGCTTTCAGTTCCCATATATGCCTATTGCTGCTGTGATAACACTGGAAAAGGCATTAATTATTCAAACTGCTTTTTGTCTCAATATTGTTTTTCTGGAGGAAAAAAACTCACATAAAACAACAATGAAAACCAGAAGTTTTGTGGGCTACAAAGCCAGTCTTGATGTTCTCAAACTTGGAGGTGTGGCAGCCTCTCCCAGAGCACAGTGGCACTCCCATAAGCAGGAAAAATGTTTGGAAAATGCTGTTTTCCTATTCTCGGGGATGGCTCAGACCACAGTTGTTCTCCATGTGCTGGAGACTCGTTGCAATGTCATGTTCATACTTTTCAGAATCCCTGAAATTTTTTTTTGAGACATAATTAAAAGAAGTGTTAATGCCTTCATTTCGTCCATTTGTATGAAATAGGAGAGTCTTGGGGCTGTAAAGCCGTCCCTCGAGTTTCTGAAAATCTCTGCTGCCAGAACCAATGTGGTATTTTTAAAAAAGCCTTTTAAAATTATTTTTTTTAAAAGTTTAATAAGGTACTGGTGAACTCTTAGTGTGAAAATACTTTTTTTCCCCTATGTTAGAATAAGGTGATACAAAAGGCTAACAAGGAAAGGTAGGTTAAAACACTCCAGATATATCTTGGAAAATCTATTTCAATTATGTTCTGTGTGCTTTTAGTGGAGACGATAAATCCTAAAGAATTAAGAGAGCCATATAGATAAGTGTTATAGGAGAGTACGTCTCACACTTCACCTTTAGAAATTAAAATATTTGCTGTGAAATCAGATGTTTTAAGGGTCACTGCTTTGCTTGTGGTCATTAATAGCAGGAGGTGACTGTTGGAAGAACTAAGGGAAGCCATTTCTCATCACATGGAAATTAAATGTGCAATTTACTGAAAGTTTCCTTCCCTGTGAAATGGCTTGCTAATGCCAGGCTCTGAAGGGAACTTTGCTTTATATTTCAAATTTGCATTTGGACAGACCATCTAAACTTTTATCTGCCTTGCATTAAATTGATTACATTAACATAACATGAGGTCACTTTTCTGTTTGTTCAGTGTAGGTGGGCAATAAGGGAGACAAATGAGTCATTCCAAGATGTTAATGTTTGTAAGTGAGAGCACAAAGCAGCTCAGATCACAGGTGCCACTTTGCTGTACCTGTGTGTGCATACCCAGGAGTGTCTGTTGCTGGTAACTGCTACTCTGCTGCTGTTCAGGGGAAATTGGTATGACAAGTAATAATTACTTTAGACAACTACTGACATTGCACTCAAAACCACCCCCAGACTTTATTGTAACAACATTTTCCACCAGAAAGACAGTAAAACCAATGAGGCAGAGCCCGCCTGGCTGCCTCCTTGTGCTATGGGAGAGCTGTTGCAATGTCATAAATGGCCTAGTATGTCTAAATGTGAGCTCTGTAGCTGACTTTGGGCTTTTGGCTGTGCCCTTTAGTGCTCATCTGTGGGTTGCAATCCCACAGATGAAACGCAGCTCTGGGTGCTCCTATGCTGATACTTTATTTTTTAACTCCCTGTATTGCTTTTGCAATGGGTATACCCCAGTGCCTTCATTTGTTCCCAGTCCGCGGACTGGGGTGGATCAGAGTTCCTGGAGCAGGGGTGGAACTTGGTCAGGGGTTTGTGTGTAAGCCAGTCTGCACCACTCAGCACAAGCACCAGGGCTGGTTCTTTGGCTCAGATCACCCAGAAGTGTGGGAGGACCACAGCATTTGGTGAGGCTCTGTAGAGTTTAGCTCCAAACTGGTGGTGTGTGTTTGTTTTTTTTTTCTCCCAGGGAACAACCATCAGTGTATAAAGACAGTGCAAACATTGAATTCTTATGGCTCACACGACAGCTTTCTAGTAAGTTTTTATTTCTGAGACCCCAAGGCGTTGGCTCTATCGGGGCAGGTTTTTACGTCTTGACCTTTCTGCCTTGTTTTTTAAGAGCAATGATATCCAGGAACACAGCCAGGATGTTCCAGTGACTTCCTTGCACTGAGCGATGTGGTCCCTGGGGGCTGCCAGGCAGCAGTTGGGCTGACAGATGAGCATCTTAGTCCCAGGAGTCCCTCACTACCACAGGCTGGTCAGCAAATACAACAGTTAGGCATTGTGCTGCCAGTTCCCAGGAGATGGAAATCTGTGTGCTTCAGCTTGCTCCTTGCTATGTTT